>NC_138383.1:22487312-22539840 GCF_054177405.1 Leptonychotes weddellii
CCTGGGAAGTCACCCTGTCGGTCCTGACAAAGGAGAAAGGTGGGGTGCCAGGGACCCAGGCTGGGTGTCAGAAAAGGTTAGCCCAAGGAGCTGACTCCAGGGCTTCTGTGGAAGGGGCCTGGGCCTCTACGAAGAGCTGGAGGCTGGCCTTCTGGACCCCCTGGCCTCAGCCTTCTCCACCAGCCCCCACCTGCCCCCTCTGCCCCAAGCCCCCCCGCCCCCGCCCAGGGTCCCCCAGTCAGCGCTGCCTCCCCTTCCCTTGGGGCTGCAGGAAACTCATCTCCAAGCACTTTCTGGCTGCTAAGTCTCCCAGTCTCAGGCTGCTGGGTGGCTGGTAAACAGCTTATTAAGGTGATTAACGCTGCAATTAAAGCTGGAAAAACAGAGGCCAGGGTGCTGGCAGCAGGCGCCCCCTTCTCCTCCCCCCTCCGTTCTCCTCCCCTCTCTGTTCTCCCCTCTGCCTCCCCTCCCCTCCTCTTCCATCCCCTCTGAGGCTGCAACTCATTCAGCCTGCCTTTGCCAACCCTCACCTAGGGGCTGGGAGGTTGCACACTAGGGGTCCTATCTCAGCTGTTCAGAACCCCCTTCCGCACTGAGGTCTGGGGGCTCCCCTAGACTGGGGAGCAAGTGGTAGTGATGGTGTGTTGCCGAGGTGAATGGTGTAAGCAGGCCGAGCGGGCGTGAGAGCTCTAGGATCTCCTGCCCAGGACCCCGTGAAGGGAGGGGCGTTGGGGATAGGGATAGAGAAGGGCCAGAGGTGTCTCCTCTCCAATAGGGGGCAAGGAGCTTCCTTTCCCCAAGTTCACAGCGTCAGGGCTGCTACCAGCACATCCGATTGGCTGGGAACTGCCAGACCCTGCCCTTCTCTGAGCCCAGCATCCGGAGAAGGGCTTAGGGACTTTCTGGATCCCGGCCGCCCCTTCCTTCAGCAGCCCTCTCCCCAGCCTGGAGCTCTCGCCTGAGCCTTCTTCCTCTCCACCCTGAGTCCTGGAAGGGGAGTTCTTCCATTCTTCCATAGCTGCTGCTCCAAGGAGTATGTTTCCAGGCCCCAGCTCTGCCTATCAGGCTGTCATCCTTCTTTCAGGGCATAATTCAAATGCTACCTCTTCCATGGAGCCTTGGAAGGACTCCTTCCCACCCACGGCCCTGCCCTTTCCCTGACAGCCCCTCCGGTCCTCCCGGACCGCGTCAGGTCTGCCCTGCTGGGGGCCTCTCCACGGCTGGCCCCGTGTGTGCCTCCCTTCCCCAGACTCTGGGCATCCGTTTTACCAGCTCCTGGAACTGGCAATAAATACTGGCTGATTTACTCCTCTGGGGAGCGCACTGACTCCTCTTCGAGATGGCTGGATCAAGGGTAGCCAGCGGCTCGGGTCTGAATTGGGGGCAGGAAGCAAGGTGGGGACTCAGCCCCTTCTCCCCACCCCCATCACCATCCTCACCATCCACCCTCGTCAACAGCAACTCCCATTAACTGAGCAGTACTCCCCATGTGCTGGGTACCTTGTTTGTTAAGCCTTTTACTCACATTATCCTATTTAATCCTCTCAACAACCCTACTAGGCAGGTAGCATTATCCCCACATTACAGATGGGGAAACTGAGGCTTAGGAGGTTAAAGTGACTTGTCCAAGATCACCCAGCCTGTGAAGTGGTGGAGGCAGGATTCAGTTCAGGTCAGCTGACTCCAGCACCACATTCCTGACCACAGCCTTAAGCTTTTCCTCGGACCAGCCCCTCCCCCCCTCCACTTCTCCTCCAGGGAAGAGCCCGGGGAGGAGGGCTGGCGGGCTGGGGTGGGTGGAGTGGCGGAGGCGGCGGCAGGCTCCAGCTCCCTGACGCTCTGCCCCGGGGCGCCTTAGTAAACTGAGCGGCAGAAAAGCCCATTAAGAGCACCCAATCTCCAGACAGACCCGGGTGCAAATCCCAGCATCGCCACATATTAGTTATGTGATCTGGACAGAGACTGAACCTCTCTGAGCCTCAATTTCCCCATCTGAAGAATGGGTACCCTATCACCCACCTCCCCCGCCAAGTGCCTGGCACAGAGTTGGGAGGGTCCCATGCCAAATGCCTGGCACAGAGTAGGACTGCAGCGATCATCAGCTGTTCCTGAGGTTTGGAGAACAGTGACCCCAGGGCAGACTGGGGTTCCCTATGCAGCGCCCCCCGCCCCACCGCTTCCCCGAAGCTTGTCACGAGGCAAGCACCTGGCAAAAGATGGGCTCAGCGGCCCCACCCTGGCACCCTGCCATGTCCCCCCACCCAAGCCCTTTCTCTGCGCCCCCTGCCCAGGGCCAGTGAGGAGGGCGAGCTGAGTGGCCCCCCGAGGTGAGGAGAGGAGGAAGGGGAGCTCAGGGGTGGGGCTGACCCCCCACGGGAGGTCACCCGGGCAGTTAATCCAGCCTGACAGAGCAGGGATGAGCAGGGAGGAATTAGGGAGCTTACAACAGCCTTTCATCCCGCAGCAGCCCGCCCCGCCAGCCTGCCTGCCCAGCCTCCTCCTTCCTTCCTCTCTCTTTCTGCCCTTTTTTTTCCCTCTCCCTCCCTTTGCTGGCAGCCCAGCCCTAATAAAATGCAGTGTCTCCAGCAAGTCTGCCCGGCTGCCGCCTCGCTGCTCCTGCCTGCACGCAGCCCTCAAACCAAACTGCTCAGCGCAGCCCCGCCTGGCAGCTACCACTTAACCCTTTGCCAGCCAGGCTGGCGTCTATGGGCGGAAGGCCCTCCTCCCTTCCGCCTCCCTCAGGCCTGGGGGAGGGAAGGCCGGCCTCCTGAGAGGGGGAAAGGGGTGCAGGGGGGCTGGGCGGGGGCTCCCCGCCCTTCTGGAGCCCAGTCCGGGGAACCCCCAGGCCAGGTGCCCGGGACTGCGGTCTACCCAGGTCCTCGGGTGAGCCTGAGAGACCCTTCCTTCTGACTTCTCATTTGTATTGGGCTTGGTGCCTGACAATAGCCCCAGAGGCCAACAGGGCGGGGCTCGCTGTCCCCATTCGACAGATGAGGAAACTGAGGGCCTCACAGGGAGGTTTCAGGCTGAGCTGGGTCACCTCGGCTGCTGGGTGGTGTTGCTGATTCTCAATCCAAGACTTTTTCCAGTACGGGGAGCTGCCTCGGGCTCGTTGTGTGCGCGGGCGCGTACCTGTGCATAACTCTGGGGTGATGTGATGGATGTGTGTTTGTGCACCTGTGTGTTGGGGGTCTCAGGTGTGTGTGTGTGTGTGTCTGGCTCAAGTGGGAGTCCATGTAGGTGTGAGGAGGGAGAGATGTCGCCCTGTGTCTCAGTACGTGTGTATATGGGAGAAAGGTAGCTCACAAGCGTGTGCATGCATTCACACTGTCTCCCAGCTGCACCAACATGTGTCACTCACACCCCTCCCTTCATGCTAGCACCTCCAGCTCCCTGGCTCCAGTCTTGGAAGTGAGCAGCTAGAAGGGGAGAGGTGGGAGCAATGCTGGCCCAGGCGGTGGGCCGCGGGGCGGGGCGGGGGTGGGGGAGCAGTAGCAAGAGGGCTCGGAGTCAGGACTGAGCCTGAGAAGGGAAACACAGAACCCCCTCCGTCTGTTTGCTTCCCTCGTCCCGCTTGTTTCCCCAGCATGGGCTGGGGTCCCTGCCAGCTGGGTGGGCAGTGGTGTTCCCCCTGCCTGAGGCCCCACCCTCACCCCAAGCTGGAAGGGACAGACCAGAGAGTGAGGGACTGGGGAGTGCCTGGGTGTGGAGGCTGGGGGTTTACACGCGTGTGCAAGCATGTCTGCGTGTGAGCCCAAGATCAAAGAGCAGCCCTGAGGTGACCTGGTGGCGGCGGCAGGCAGCTGCCTGGCAGGGAACCCCAAGCCGCCAAGCAGAGTGGAGTCAAGGAGGCCACGGCTGGGAGCCTCCCACCCACCCAGACCTGCCCAAGTCGGGGGCAGCCACAGGGTCAGGAGCACCTGCCACCAGGGGCCGGGCCCAGCCCAGCCCTGGAGCCCAGAGTCCCAGTAGTGGATCCTCAGGGCTCTGAGTCCCCCACGAGCCCCTGGAGGCTCAGAGGCCTCTCTGCGTCCAGCACCTTCCCCAACTCCCAGGCCCTCCCCAAGAGCTGTCTGCCTCCAGCCTCCAGCCCCCAGCCTCCAGTTCAAAGAGCTCAGTGGTTATTTTCTTCTTTTTTATTAACGTTATATATAAAGATGGATCCAGTAAGAAAGCAGAAATGAGAAGGCTGGGAGGAGTCGGCTTCGTTCCTGCCCCCCTCGGGTGCGACTCTGAGATCTACCTCGTCTCTCCTTGCTCCCGCACATCCCACCAAACCCAAACCCAGCCGGAGCCCACATCCCCGTTTCTCTCTGCTCACAACGCACAGGCAGGTACATCCAGGAGGAAAGGGCCACATAAATAGGAAACCACAGTAGGGAGGAGGCTGCTTCTCTCTGTTGCTCTTTAAAAAAAAAATACATACTATATATATAGCTAGTCTTCCACCTCCCCTTTTCTTCAATGTTTGACCACATCAGGGTGGAGGAAGGTTAGCTCTGGGGGGAATCTGGGCCAAGGAGGGGCGGCGCTACCAGCCCTCCAGACAGCCACCCCCTCACCCCTAAAGGCACTAAAGGCAAGGAGCTGTCGCCCTCCCCTCTCCCCGTGCACCTCACCCGCCATTCTCCATCTGCGGGAGCAATCTGTTTCCAAAGTCACTGGAAAGGGGATGTTTTGGGGTTTCTCTTGCCTGGCATGTTTCCTTGGAGATTTGGGGTTTGGCGCCCAAACTGCCAACTTACTGGAGGAGAGGAAGAGGTGGGTGGGGGTGGAGCAGAGCAGAGGTGCCCATGCAGGGGAGACTGGTCCTATCTGGTAACAATGCCCTTTGTTTTCCTAGTTTTCAACAGCTTTTAAAACCAAAGTTGTGCAAAGTCCTGTACACGAAAGAAGAAATGGGTCCTTAGGAAAGACACCTGAGACCCACCGCCCCTCTCCCATCAGAGGGGGAGAGAGGAGAGAGATGGCTCCTTGAGTTCTTCCCTCTAAAGCCACAGATATTAAACGATTCCCTCACTTGGCGGGGGCAGGGGGGTTCTTTGGTTTAACCCTCAAATCTGAAATGAGGGTTAGAAGTGCGGGTTGGGGGCTGCCTGACGTCCCCACCCTGAGTCCTGGTCACGATGTCCAATGTCTTTTTGGCAGAGCGGATGCTCAGGAAGTGGGGAGCCACAGGTGGCTTAGGAGGGACCAGGCCTGACCTGGCATCCATGGTGCCTGGTGCCCCGGCCCAGGCCTGACTTGCAAAAGCTTCGCGGTCTCCCTGGTCCCCAAGGTCTCCAGTCTGTGGAACGAGCACTAAGTTTTAGAAGCTGGAAGGCGATGGGCCATTGAAAGCCAATCCAGGCTCCTGGAGCAGGAGGGGAACGGCTGTCCCAGCTGGAGTGGAGTGCCCCAACATCTGGAGGGAGACCCCAGTGCCTAGGCAGGGGGAGGGAGGTTCAGGGGACATCCTTGGTCCATGCAAATTTCATCTGGAAGCTCTTGGGTCCCTGGAGGAAGGGGCAAGGGAAGGGGGAAAGAGGTGCCTTGTCCCCCCTGTGCTCCTCGATGATTCCTGAGTGTCGGCTAGGACGGAGACGCCTTCTGCCTGGTCCCGGGTCCTTCGTGGGAGGCTCAGGCCAGGTGGGGGCTCAGTACACAGCCCCAGGGTTGGGCGGGGGCCCGGGAGAGGCGTGATGCAGGGCGGCCGGCTGAGGCGGCTGCTGCTGTAAGTGGGGTCCACTCAGGTTCTGTGCGTGGTACCAGGAGTTGGTGGGGTCGTCCAGATAGCTCGGGGAGGCGCTGTACGGGAGTGGCGGGGGCAGCTGACTTCGGGCAGGGGCCGGAGTGGAGTGGGAGGAGGTGTCCCAGAGGGCGGGGGACGGCGGTGAGTTGCAGGCCATGGAATCACTGTTGTTGGGGCTATGCTCCAGGGGCACCTCCCCGTTCTTGTAGAGCTTCTTGAATTTGGAGCGGCGGTTCTGGAACCAAATCTTCACCTGCGTGGGAGGGCGTGCAGCAAAGGGGGAGTGAGTTAGCCTCTCAGGATGCTTAGTGAAAACCCCAAGGAGACCCAGCCTAGAGAAGACAAGTCCAGCACCCCACGTTACACACAAGATCCAGGCAAAACCCAGGTGTCTGACCCAGGGCCAGCATCTTTCTTCTATCTGGGATAGAACGCAGTGAGGGGGGCGCCTGGGTGGCTCAGTTGGTTAAGCGAATGCCTTCGGCTCAGGTCATGATTCTGGAGTCCTGGGATCGAGTCCCACATCGGGCTCCCTGCTCGGCAGGGGGTCTGCTTCTCCCTCTGACCCTTCCCCTCTCATGCTCTCTGTCTCCCATTCTCTCTCTCAGATAAATAAATAAAATCTTTAAAAAATAAAAAAAAAATAAAAAAAAAAAGAACGCAGTGAGGAACATTCCACTGCCTGGGTCCAAAGTCCGCTCTGCCGCTTGCTAAGCGTGTGACCTTGGGCAAGTTACTTAACCTCTCTGGTTCTTGCCTTCCCCATCTGCAAAGTGGGGATGCTGACAGCCCCTCCTTCATAGGGTCATCATGAGGCTCAAATAAGTTTGGACGGATAAAGAACTTAAGGTCACCTGGTATATAGTAAGCACTCAATAAAAGGCAGCCCATGAGGTGGGGGAGGGGCAGTTCATGGCATTTTGTTCACATTAGAAACTCATAAGCAGAGGCGCATAGATCCACAGAGACAAACACACACCCACATAAGCATCTCCATGTGCAGGAATGTGCCCACTCACAGCATCACACTCAGACACCAGATTATGAAGATACACACGCGCACAGAGGCACCCAGGTAAATGCCCCATGAACGTGAGCACCCGTGAGCGCTCTGGAGCTGGCTCCTGGGGGTGACCTGCGGACTCAGGAGCAGGTGAGCCATGATTCCCCAAATTTCCCTTGGGTATCTCCCCCTCCCCCTGCTGCTCCCCACCCCATGACTGGTACAAACAATGAATCAGCTCCTCACTGGGTGACCCAGATTCCCAGCGGACCGGGCCCCACGCAGCAACCCAGGCCCGCCTGTCAACACCTGTAGGGAGCCAGGCATCCACAAGCCACTCCTCGCCTGAGCAGGGACAGGCTGCTGGGGGCTCTAGGAACTGGCTAGGGGGAGGGGTGGAGCTCACCTTTGAGTTCCTCTCCCCCTTTGTTGGGGAATCTCCCTTCCTGGCCTGGGGCAGAGGAAGGGGTGAAGCATTCGGGCGCTGAGCATGAATGTGGAGTTTTGGAAGAAGTGTACATTTTTGTACACGAGCTCACCAGTGTGCACAGCCACGTACACGTGTCCCTCCATCTATAAACACAATGACCCTTGAAAGGTCACTCTCCTTATGCGATCATTCCCACATGTACACAAACCCATTAGCATGTGTGCAAATATACACGCACGCACACATGTATGTACACACACGCCTGGCCTAGTGGCGGGGGAGAGCGATGTGGACTCCTGTTAAGTGAGGGACAAGCGCTGCGGAGAAGCACAGGAGCTAGGGAGTCTGGAGTAAGGGGAGGATACCTCTCCTTGTGGCAGACACACACAGTTGCACAGGTTCACAAATATGCACGCCTGTACACGTTTTAATGCAGAAACTTCCGACAGCAGTTGAGACTTGGCATGGGGGAGGGGTGGCCTTCCCTCTGCAGGCAAAGGGTTTCTAGGGCCTGCAGGGGATTTCGAAGGTGAGCCAGGTTCGGCGGCGCCTGGGGAGCCCCGGGGTCCCGCGCGCCGCGCCCCCCCCCCCCCGCCCGCTCTCGCCCCGAGCCCCAGCGGCCGTCGCCGGCCCCGCACTGACCTGTGTCTGCGTGAGGCCCAGCTGCGCGGCCAGCTCAGCGCGCTCGGGCAGCGCCAGATACTGGGCCTTCTGGAAGCGGCGCTGCAGGGCCGCCAGCTGGTAGCTGGAGTAGATGGTGCGCGGCTTTCGGACCTTCTTGGGCTTCCCGTTCACCATGCGCACCTCGGCTTCCGGCTCCTCCTTCACGGATACTGCGGGCAAAGCACCGGGCCGGGGGGGGGGGCGGGGGGGGCGGCTCAGCCTGGGCCTGCGCCCCCTACGCCCTCCGGGGCCCCGCGGGCCGTCCCAGCCTCCCGGCCGCCCGGCTGCGCGCTCCGCCGCCCGCGACCGAGCCGGACGGGGACCCGGACCCGGCGGCCGCCCACGACGCGCCCCCCCCACCCCCCGCCCCAGGCCGCAGCTCGGCGCCCGGCCCCCAGAGCGCCGTCCCCGGCGCCCGCCACCCGGGCGAGGACCGCCGAGGCTTCGCTCCGACGCCTTCCCGGCTCGCCTCCCAGCCTCGCGGCTCCCCGCCACCCGCCTGCGGGCCGCCCCCTTCTCGCCCCACCTTGCCCTCGGTCACCTCTCTCGCTCTTTCCCTCCGTTCTCCCCTCCTTCCTTTTTCTTTTTTTTTAAACTTTTTTAATTTTGGAATCGTTTTAGATTCTCAGAAAAGTTGCAAGCATAGTACAGACTCCCCCTTCCTTCCTTCCTTCTCTTTTTTTCTTGGCCTTTCCTCTGTTCTTTTCTCTCACTTTGTCTCCCCACATTTCTCTTTTGCTCTTTCTCCACCTTTCTCTTTTTTTCACTTTTCCACTTCTCGGTCTCTGCTTTCCCGGTGTGTGTGTGTGTCTGTCTGTGTATCTGTGTGTCTGTCTTTCTCCATGTCCCCCTTACCATTCCCCCCTCTCCCCGACCCATATCCAAAGGGTTCCTGGAGCTTCCAGTCGCCGCTGCCTAACCCCAAGCCCCTGCCACCTGATGTGCCCGCGAAAGCACCTCGATTCGGAGGTCCCCTGACACCCCTCTTCTCCTTCCTCCCCTAGCTGGCCCCATCTTCACCGAGACCTGGGGAGCACAGCGAAGGGACTGAAAGGTCATCTGTCCCCTCTCGGGCTCAGCTAGCTTTAGACAGCACCTTTTTTTTTTTTTTTTTTTTTTTTTGCCCTCGACGCTTCCCTAGATTTGGGCTTCAGTTCCCCGCCTTCCTCTCCCTAGGGGAACCCTCGAAGCTCTCACCTGGATCCTGGGCGGGCAGCGGCTGCTCCCGGTACGCCCCGTACTGCCGGTAGGAGGCTCCGTAGGTATATTCCGACTTGGGCGAGTAAGCGCCGGTGCCCGCAAGCCCGTTGAGATTGAACTGGTGATGGTAGGTGTAGGGGTTCACGGTCTGGCCGTAGGGCTGGCCCGAGTAGTAGTCGTGCTGGGGAGCGCTGTAGTAGCCCAGATCGGTGACAGAAGACTCGGGCAGGGTGGGCGAGTCCTTGGAGCCCGCATGGCAGCCCAGCGAGCTGG
Source organism: Leptonychotes weddellii (assembly GCF_054177405.1). NCBI lineage: Eukaryota > Metazoa > Chordata > Mammalia > Carnivora > Phocidae > Leptonychotes > Leptonychotes weddellii. The sequence goes on from NC_138383.1 coordinate 22,496,613, forward strand.
AGATGTCGGTGAGGATGCTGCTGAGCTTGCGATCGAAGGAGCCACTCATCCTGGCGGGCGCCGCGCGTCTCGGGGCTGGCCTGGGCCGCCGAGCCGAAGCGGGCAGGAGCGCGGAGGAGGCGCAGGAGACGAGGCGGGGGCGTGCGCCCGGAGGCCGAGGGGAGGGCCCGCAGGGTCTCGGGGGAGGGGAGGCCGAGGGGCGCCTAGACCATCGCCGGCCTTCCGGCGGTCGCTGCGCGCCTCTCGTCGCGTCCCAAGCCACAGTCAAATGCCGCCAGCTCCGCCCGGCCAGCGGGTTATAGACTCAATAGTGGAGTCGCGGAGGGAGGCTCCAGCGCTCTGATTGGCTGCAAGTCTTGCCTTCGAGGCAAAACATGCTCTTGCGCTCTTTCGTTCTCTCTCTCTCTTTCTCTTCTCTCTCCCCCCAATCTTTGTTGTTACCCAAAACACACACACACACACGCACACACACACACCCCTTGTTACTCCTCCTGTGGCTCCCACCACCAGCTCAGATAACCCCCCAGTGTCTCTGAAGGAAGGAGTGGGGGGAGGGTTCTCTGCCCGGCCGCCAGGATTTGTCAGTCAGTCTGTCTCCCTGGCTGCGGCTGGGAGGTGGGCTCAGGTGCGATGGGGAAGCAGGGGAATTTGCCCATTGGGTGTTTGTGAAGGGAGGTGGTCCAAGGTGGTGTGTGTGTGCATACACTATGCAAATGACAGGCAGACAGATGTGCCCAGAGTGGGAAGGACCCAGGGCTTGTGAAAATATTTTAATTTCTTTTACAATCAGAAGAAAAGGGAAAGACATTTGATTGAAGAAAATGTTTGGTTATATGATATTGATATTATTTACTGCAATGCAGTCATAAAATGTAATCTTGAATGTCTTTACAGAGAAAGGGGCCCATCAGGACAAAGTGCCTTGGGACTGTGAAAGTCAGAAGGGGGCCAAGAGGGTCCTGTTGGAGAGGCGGGGGGGGGGGGGGGCAGGTGTGTGTGGATTTAGGGGCTTATGCAGATGGCGGAGGAGCATAACCTGTCCCGTGATGCAGTTTCAGAGATTGCCCAGGCTTGCTGGAGGGAGCAGGGGACCTGGGGTCCCCATGAGGCTGGGTGGGACACAGCCTGGCTCTCTGTGTGCCTCAGTAAGTTTGGGGGCAGACTCTCTGCACTGGGGACAACACTGGGGGAATGGGGGCATTTTTAGAGATCAGGTATATGGGACGGGTGTACTTGGGGTGTGTGGTGTAAGGGTTTTTCATGTGGTCCACAGTATACAGAGATGGACAAAAGTGCAGGAGTGTGTGTGTGTGTGTGCACGCGGGGGCACGGGCATGGGCGCATAAGCAGTGTGAGTGGAGGGCCATGGGAGGGGGTGTCTGTGTGTGAATGGGTAGTTGCATGCAGATGTGTATAAAACTCTTAGCACCTTCCCAGTCTCCAGGAGCTGGGAACCATGATGCTCCATTGAGTGCTGTCCCTCCGAGAAGGCCCTGAAGAAGCCCCCTTTCCTGCGGACTGGCGGCTTCTAAGTCCTATCCGGCCTGCAAAGTCATCCAAGTTGTTCTTTTTTTATTATTATTATTTTTTATTTATTTATTTATTTATTTTTATTCTCATCCAAGTTGTTCTGAACGCCTACAGCATTTCTCCATTCCACCCCAGTTCTGCTCTCCGCCTTCCTTTTGGGGGAGGGGGAGCTCCTCTAAATCTCAGTCCCTGGCCTCGTACGACCTTCACACAGGGCAGCCCTGTCAATTCTGCCGTCCCCTTCGGCTGCCTGGCAGGGCTAAGGCGACCCAGGACACGCAGTGCCAGCGCGCCACCTTGTGGCCATTTCTGGGCTCTGCCGCCTCCCCAAGTCTCGCCAAGCCCGGGGGAGGGGTTTCCCGCGTAAGACTCCTCCGCCAGGCAGAGAAGTGTGCAGGGGGTTCTGTGACTCTTTCCCAAGTTAGACTCCGCAGGCAGGCTGCCAGGGGCTCCCAGGGCTTTGGGAGCTGCAGTTGGCGGAGGCAGAGGGTCCCGGTCCCCGGGCCGAGGTGGCCGCCAGGTCTGAGCGGCTCCGGGGAGGCCGCAGCGTGGGAAAGGTGGGGGCGGGGGCCGGGCGAGGGGAGCGCTATCTGTCTGTCTATCTCCGCGTCCCCCCAGCGCCTATCGCCCGCCGCTCTGAGCCCGTGGCGGGGCGAGTTGCCACCTGCTCGGGATGCCCTCTGTTCTGTTGCCAAGAGGGCGCCTAGAAAGCCCTAGGCGTTGGGGGCAGCGAGGGCACTGGCCCGGCCGGCTCCCCTCCCAGGATGGGAGCGGGGGAGGCCGGCAGGGCCTGCTTAGGAGCCCCCAGCTCCCCACAGAGAAGGAACAGCATATGGCAAGCCCCCTTCTCCGGGGTTCATCCATTCATTCACCACCGAGGCAAGGAGGGCCAGGTGTTTCAGAAATGGCAGGGAGTCCATCTACCTTCCTCATGAGGTCCTCGCAGAAGCCTCACTCCTTTCTCTCCTTGCCCCCGCCCCAACCTGCAGCTCCTGAGTTCAGTGACTGAGCACTGGACTGGGAGTCCGGAATCCTGGAATCCTGAAAAGGTGGTGTTGGTGGTGCGCTACATTAGCATAGTTTCTGTGCTTCATTCTGCTCTGAACGTCTGAAAGAAGTGGACAAAACTGCACACTGAAGACTTAAGTGAGCAATTCAACAATTGTTGGGTAATGTGAGGTTAGCCTCTGGTCCTCCATTGCACTCGGTGCTCCAAGACTCCGGGGACTGTATCTTGCACTTCACTACTACCTTCCAGGTACCTTAGAGCAAGTCCCGATACACACAACCTCAGTCTTCAACAGATGCTTGTTGAATGAATAACTGAGACTCTCTAGTCCTGGAGAGGGACTGAATCATCTTGGCTGAGTGTGCTTGCAGAATGAGAGAAAGGGGAGGCATGGAGCTGGCACCGCATCAAGCGACCTCCTCCCAGGGTGGAAGCAGCAGTAGCTTCCCGGATGGGGCCGTGTGTGGCCTCAAAGGGGCCCATCAGGCCAGCAGGACTGGAGCCACCCGCTGTGGCATGGGCACTCGGTGGCGAGGTTGCCGGAAGATGGGGGACCAGTGCCACCTCCTGCACCTCATCTGGGCCAGCAAGATGAGCAGGTGCCAGCCAGGCCAGAGTCCCGCCCCTGGTGGAAGGATGCTGCAGAGCAGTCTGTTAGGGGCCTCTGGGAGGCTGGCAGGACAGAGGAGCAGGGCTGGCCAATGCCCAGGTCCAAGTCCATCGTCCTGGGCATGAGAAAAGGTAGACTGTTGAAGCAGGCTCTGAGCAAGGCCACGGCAACTGGGCTCACAGAGCTCACAGAGAGCCAGGTGCAAGGGGAGGAACTCAGGAAGAAGGTTTGAGACAGAGGGTGAGCGGACCGGCCCGCGCTCTCTCTTTTGCCTGGGGAGCTGACGCCATCTAGTGGTCGGTATTAGGAGGCCAGAGTCCCGCTCCACTGGGGAGAGACCGTGGAAGGCAGCTCCAAGCAAAGCCCCCACCATCATACCCAGAAGGAATATTCTCTTCACTGATTTTAGGAGCCCTATCAGCACTAAATATCCACTTTTCATCGTCACATTGCCTTACTCTGCAGCTGCCACCTCCCCCCTCCCACCCATCCTCGTCCAGCCAGTGGCTCCTTCTCTTAGGTTTGTCATTTGTAAATTAAAAAGTGGACTATTATGGGGCGCCTGGGTGGCTCAGTTGGTTGAGGGTCCGACTCCTGATTTCAGCTCAGGTCATGATCCTGGGGTCTTGAGATCGAACCCCATGTCCAGCTCCAAACTCACGGGGAGTCGGCTTCCTCTCTCCTTCTCCCTCTGCCCTTCCCCCTGCACCTGCACTCTCTCTCTCTCAAATAGATAAATAAATAAATCTTTTTCAAAAAGTGGATGGTTAGATGGCCTCTGAGGTCCCTTCAAACTCTGATTCTAAATTCTCGGACTCTTGTCACTCAAGGGGAAACTCGCCTTTACCTTCTCACCAACTCCCCTGGACATATACCCCAGACCTCCAGCTCTCGGCAAACTGGATGTCTCCTGGAGTCCTTCATCCATCCAATAAATCCCTCCTGAGCCTCTACCATACTTGGTGCTGGGGATGGAGTGATGAACAAGACAGACACAATGCCCTTTCCATGGAGCCCAAGGTCCAGCAGGGGGCGTGGACACAAAAGCAGCCAGCTTCACTGTCATGTGACATGTACTGGGACAGGTGTGGCATACTCTGCTGTGACATGGTGACATGGAGACAGGAGGATATCTGGACTGAGACCTGAAGGATGTGTGAGATTCAGCCAGAAAGAGCAAGGATAAGGGGAAGGAGGGAATTCTGGAAAAAGTCTTTGCAAAGGCTCATGGGACTGCCTGGGACACAGCATTGGGGGATGGATGGCTAAAGGTAAAGCTGGAGTGGAGCCAGAGACCCAGAGCACAGAGCCCTTTGAACCCCAGAGCAGAAGAATGGGCTTTACCTAGTGGCTACAGGGAACCACTGGAAGATTTTAATCAGGGGAGAGACATGATTGGATGTTGGTTCTAGAAGGGTCCTTCTGGCTGCTGTGTGGGGATGAATCAGAGGGGACAAGATTAGAAGCTGGGGGAACAGCCAGGAGGCTACTTAAGGAGTCCAAGCAAGAGGGCAGTTGGGTCCAGGGTAAGGAGGAGGTGGTGAGGTGGGGAGAAGCAGATGGGTTTGAGAGACAGCGAGGAGGCGGAGCAGTAGTGTTTGGGAATGGACAGGAGCTGCGTGACCAGGAGAGGGGACAGTGGGGAATAGCCCCCATGCTTCTGACTTGGGCAACTAAAGTTGAGACCATTCTCAGAGAGAGAGAGGGGGGCTGTTTGATGAGCAAGAGGATGCCCCTGTTTTGTTTTGCTTTTTAAAGCTTTTATGCAGAAAAGTGCACCCGTCATAAATAACGAATTTGTGCAAACCAAACACAGCTGCGTAACTGGCAGCCAGGGCAGGAAGCAACAGTACCAGCACCAGAAGCCCCTCAGGCTCCCTTCCAGTTATGACCCCCAAAGGTAAAGTCCCAGCTCCTGGTACTACAGGTCAGGTTTGCAAGATTTTTGACTTTTGAGATAAATGGAAGTATACAGCATATACTCTTTTATGTCTGACTTCTTTTGTTGACCATTATGTTTGTGTGAGTTTGATATTATTGTATATATTTGTAGATCATTCATCTTCATTGTTGTATGCAGGTTCCCATCATGTGAATATACCACCATTTATTTATCTGTTCTACTCTTGGTGGGCATTCCTGTTTGGGGTTATCATGAGCAGCGCTCTGAGCATTCTTTTGACACACATATGTACATACTGCAGTTGGGTACCTAAGAGTGGACTTGTGGGCCACAGGATGTATGTTCAGCTTTAGAAGATACTGCTGGGGGGCACCTGGGTGGCTCAGTTAAGGGTCTGCCTTCAGCTCAGGTCATGATCCTAGGGTCCTGGGATCAAGTCACGCATTGGGCTCCTTGTTGAGCAGGGAGTCTGCCTCTCCCTCTCCTCCCGGCTTGCTATCTCTGTCTCTCTCTCAAATAAGTAAATAACATCTTTTTTAAAAAAAATTTTAAAAAAAGAAGAAGATACTGCCGGGGCCCCTGGGTGGCTCAGTCAGTTGGGTGTCCAACTCTTTATTTCAGCTCAGGTCGTGATCTCAGGTTTCAGGGTCGAGCCCCACGTTAGGCTCTGTGCTCAGCGCAGAGTCTGCTTGAGATTCCTTCTCTCCCTCTCTCCTGTCCTTCCCCTGGCTTGCGCTCGTGCCCTCTCTCTTTCTCTGAAATAAATAAATAAAATCTTAAGAACAAAAAAAGAAGATACTACTAAATTCTTCTCCCAAGTGGTTAGGCGCTTAGCTCAGTTCTGACCACGTTGAGTCTGACAGTGTTGCCGGAGCTGTCCAGCAGACAGTTGGCTCCATGGGTCTGAAAAATCAATAAAGAGTCTGGGGTGGGAGATGCAAACTGGGGGTTTGGGGCATCTTGTGGTAAGTGAAGCCACAGGCATGGATGAGATGGTTCTGGAGGGGAGAGAAGAGAGACAAGGAGGGTTTTAGGGCAACACCTGTGTGAGAGTGGCCAGATTGGTGCGAGGAGGTACAGAGGGAAGTGGCCCTGAGTGTGTGTGTGGGTGGTGGTGGTGGTGGTGAGAGTTTCAAGGAGGAGGGAGTGGTCAGCAAGGTCAAATCCGGCTGCGGACGTGCGCTTCAGGCAGGATGAGGACTGAGACGTGCCCTTTGGATGACATTTCAAGGGGGCAGTCAGTGATGCCAGGAAGAGCGGGTCCGTGGAGGGGAAGCGGGAAGGCTGTTTACAGTTAGCTGAGGGGCAAGTAGGAGGGCAAGTAGGAAATGGAGAGAACAAGTGCAGGCAACTCTGTCGTGAAGCTTGGCCATGAAAGGCAGGAGGGAGTGGAAAGCGCGGTAGCTGGAGGGTATTTGGCATATTGGGAGGGGTGTGTGTGTGTGTGTGTGTGTGTGTTTTAAATGGAAGCAAGCTTGTTTAGAGTCATTCACAGCAGCCAGTAGAGAGGGGTTAATCAAGAGATCCATCCCTGAGTAGGTGGGAGGGGAAGGATCTGGAGCCCCACCCAAGGGGTTAGACTCACAGCAGATTCTCCCTCCCATTGAGTCAAGAGGGAGCAATGATAAAGTGATGATAAAGGCTGGCTTTCAGGAGCACTCACTGTGTGACAGGCACTGTTCAAGCATTCTACACCTGAGTTGATTTACTGCCCCACCACTCTATGAGGTGGGCACTCTCATTTCTACATTTTGACAGAGCGGGAAACTGAGGCACAGAGAGGCTAAGTAAGTGATGCATTCAAGATTTGAACCCAGGCAGTCTGATTTTTAACCCCTATAGGATGCAGGTACGTTTGCAGGTTTTGAGTCAGAAGTAAATGAAAAAAAATGTTTTTAAGTAATCTCTACACCCAATGTGGGACTCAAACAATCCCAAGATCAAGAGTCAGATGCTCTACTGAGCCAGCCAAGCACCCCTCAGAAGATAATTTGATTGCATTGGGTACAGGACACATGGGTGTTTGCTATGTCATTCTCCATACCTTTCTGGATATTTGAAACATTTCAGAGTAAAAAGAATGGTTCGAGGTATTTGGGGGTTGCTGTATGGGTATGTATGCAAGGTAGGTGTGAAGGTAACAGCTGAGGAGAGGGGAGGTGGTGGGACCAGAGGCTTAAAGAAAGTGCAGAAAGGTGAGCAAGTCTGAAGTGTAGCATTTGCCATGGGACCAGGAAAAGGACTGATTAGGGACATAGAAGAACTTTGGGTTGTCACAGCCCTCTCTGTGGTGGGAGACTCTGAGGTTGTAGTGACCCAGGGTGCATGGTGGGAGTCATCCTAGGTGGTGGGCTGCTCTCCAATGGGGCTTTGTGGCTGGCTGTGAAAAGACAGTTGGGTTGACCAGGATGGAGGTTTGTTGGACAGGCAAGGGAGAAGCAGACATTAGAAAAGTGGTTGCCCAATGGGCGCCTGGGTGGCTCATTTGGTTAAGCGACTGCCTTCAGCTCAGGTCATGATCCTGGAGTCCCAGGATCGAGTCCCGCATTGGGCTCCCTGCTCGGCAGGGAGTCTGCTTCTCCCTCTGACCCTTCTGACCCTCCTCCCTCTCATGCTCTCTGTCTCTCATTCTCTCTCTCTCAAATAAATAAATAAAAAATCTTAAAATACATTTAAAAAAAAAAAGAAAAGAAAAGTGGTTGCTCAAGTGGTTTCTAAGGGAGTCCAAGTTGAGAAAAGAAGGAAGTGAAGAATGGGGTGATTTGTGGAGAAGTGGAAGAAAGGTCCAAGCTGGAAGTCCCCATGTGATCAGAGGGAGGCAGCAAGGGCATGACGGAGGGAGTACTCTTGGGTTCAAAGAGCAGGAGGTTGGAATTTATTCAAACTGCAGAAAACAAAAGAAGTAGAGAAAATCTTGAATGAAGCCAAGGGGAAAATACCACCTTATTTATAGAAGAACAAATATATGAATTATAGGGGCACCTGTTGGTAGAGCATGCAACTCTTGATCTCAAGGTCATGAGTTCAGGCCCTATGTCAGGTGTAGAGCTTACTTAAAAAAATAAATGACATTTAAAAAAATTAAAAATATATATATACGAATTATATTGGATGTCTCAGAAACCACGCCAGCAAAAAGAGAGTGGAGTGACATCTTTAGTGTTGAAAGAAAAAAAACCTCATAGCATTCTGTATCTAGTGAAAATATCCTTCGTAAGTGAACATAAATAAATATTTTCTCAGTCAAACAACAACTGAGGGAATTTCTTGCCAGCAGACCTGCTTTGGAAGAAATGTTAAAAGAAGTTCTTCAGGGAGAAGGAAAATTGTAAAAGTAAAAACAGCAGTTCTATGTAAAGAAAGGAAGAGCGTATGAAAAGGAATAAATGAAGATAAAATAAAGTATTTTATTTTTCTTATTCTTAGTTTATCTAAGAGAAACATGTATAATAATAGCAATAATGTATTGGGTAATTACAGCTTATGGATAAGTGAAATGAATTACAGCAAAGGTATAAGGGACAGGAGGGAGAAATACAGAATATTCTGTTATAAGGTACCTGACTGGCCACAAAGCAGGATAGTATCATTTGAAAATGGATTTGGATCAGGTTAAGTGTATATCACAAACTCTAGGGCAACAACTAAAAAGATTTTTAAAAGAAGTATAATTGGTATTTTAGAGAGGAGAGAAAATGGAATAATACAGAATGCTCAACTAAAGCCAGAGAATGTAGAAAAAGAGGGGACAGATTTCAAGTGCAATAAATAGAAAATAGCCACCAATATGGCAGATATTAATCCAACTATATCAATAATCATTTAAATGTGAATGATATAAATACATCTATTAAAAGACAGAGACTGACAGAGTGAATAAAAAACAAAACAAAACCCAACCACGTGTTGTTTATGAGAAACCCACTTAAAAATAAAGATACAGTTGATTAAACATACAAGAATCAAGAAAGATATACCATGCTAACAATAATCAAAAGAAAGCTGGAGTAGCTATATTAGTTTCAGACTAAGCAAACTTCAGAACAAGGAAAATAATCAGGGGTAAAGAGGGGCATTATATTATGATAAAGGGGTTAATCCTCCAAGAAGACCTAACAATCTTTGATGTATATCACCTAACAGAAGTGTCAACATATGCGAGGCAAAAAAATAATTGAATGACAAGAAGAAAAAGACAAGGGCACCTGGGTGGCTCAGTTGTTAATCATCTGCCTTCTGCTCAGGTCATGATCCCAGGGTCCTGGGATTGAGCCCCGCATCGGGCTCCCCGCTCAGCGGGAATCCAGCTTCTCCCTCTCCCTGCGTATGTTCTCTCTCTCACTATGTCTCTCTCTGTCAAATAAATAAATAAAATCTTTAAAAAAAAGAAGAAGAAGAAAAAGACAAATTGCTATTATAGGTAGAGACTTCAACACACCTTCATTAGTGATTGAGTTTGAATTATGAACGGGGTTGAATAACAGCAAAGAGGCCAGTGTGGTTGGAGAGAGAGTGAGAGAGAGTGCCAGAAGATGAAGGCAGAGAGGTGATGTGACAGGGATGGAGGGATTTGGTAGGGTCTCACAAATGTGGTAAGGACTTTGATTTTTACTCTAAGTGAGATGAGGTGCTATTGCAGAATTGTGTGCAGAGGGGTGACATAGTCTGACTTTTTTTTTTTTTTTAATTGGAATGTGTCTCAGTGTGGATTCAAATTTATCCTACTTGGAATTCTTTGGGATTCTTGGATGTGTGGATTCATGTATTTCATCAAATTTGGGCCATTTTTGGCCACTGTTTGTTCAAATATTCTTTCTGTCCCCCTTCTCCATCTGGGACTTCTATAATGAATATGTTAGTATATTGATGGTGTCCCACAGTTCTCTTAGACTCTGTACTGTTTTCTTATTCTTTTTTCTTTCTGTCCATCAGGCTGGATGATTTCAATTGACTTTCTTTCCATCACCAACTCTTCTCCTTCTTCAAATCTACTGTTGAATCCCTCTAGGGAATTTTTCATTTCAGGTATTGTACTTTTAAGCTCCAGAATTTCTATTTGGTTTCATTTTATAATTTCTATCTCTTCACTGATATTCTCTATTTTTTCAGACACCATTCTCTTTGTTTCCTTTTGTTATTTGTCCATGCTTTTCTTTAGCTCTTTGGGCATATTTTAAAAACAGTCAAGGTCTTTGTCTAGTAAGGCCCATGTCTTTGTTTGTTTTTGTTTTCATTAAGCCCAATGCCTGTGCTTCCTTCCTGTTAGTTTTTTTTCCTGCGAATGGACCATATTTCCTTTCTTTATAGGCCTTGTAATTTTGTTGTTGGAACTAGGTACTCTGATTTTATAATGTGGTACCTCTGGAAATCAGATTTCTCTTTCTTTCCAGGATTTGTTGTTGTTTTTTGCTGTGGGATGCAGTCATCCATTTGTTTAGGGACTTTTCCAAACTCTTTTTGCAAGGACTATATTCCTTGTCATGTGTGATCAATGAAGTGTCGACTCTGATATTTTAGGAAATGCCATTCAGTGTATAAACTTCTTACCAAAAAATAGGAAAGATCTCACCTGCGATATGTCCTGCACATCCTGTGCACAATGCTGTTAAAAGGGGAAATGATGTACTTACTTGCAATACTGAGGCTTTCATAACATTTTTATTTTTTATTATTTTTTAAAGATTTATTTATTTATTTATTTGACACACACACACACACACACACAGCACAATCAGGCAGAGTAGCAGGCAGAGGGAGAGGGAGAAGCAGACTCCCCACTGAGCAGAGAGCCAGACATGGGGCTTGGTCCCAGGACCCTGGGATCATGACCTGAGCCAAAGGCAGACACTTAACCAACTGAGCCACCCAGGCGCCCCCATACCAAACATTTTTAGTCATGTTTCAGTTTCTTCAAAATGTGCAGAAGCACTTAGTGAGATTACTGACCTTATACATGTAGAAGGAGATCGTCCTTAGACACGTGCTTACAAGATGATTATCAGTACTGCTGTCCATGGCAGAGATGTTAGAACGTCGGCCTGTAAAGTCATTTTTAAAGGGTGAGAGAAGAGGAATGCCCTTCTGTAATTTGGAGGCATATGAAAGGCAAAAATGAAGAAAGGAGGGGCACGTAGGTGGCTCAGTTGTTTAAGCGTTTGACTTTGGCTCAGGTCATGATCTCAGGGTCCTGGGGTCAGATCTGGAGCTGGCTCCACACTCAGAGAGGAGTCTGCTTCTCTCTCTCCCTCTGCCCCTCCCCCATCCCTGTCTCTCTCTCTCTCTTTCTCAAATAAATAAAATCTTTAAAAAAAATGAAAGGGATCACAGTAAAATGAAAATGTATATGCTATTTCTCCAAAATTGATGATCTTTGGAGAGGCCATAAGGAGCCTACAGAAGGATGAACAGACTGCACTTGAGTTGTTCAATATCATGTGTACGTTGTGACAAAAACTCATACAGGAAAAAAAAAGACTCATATTTAGGAAATAAGACTGCTTCAGCAAAACAAAAACAAACACAAACAACAACAAAAGCCCTAAGACTTTCTTAATTTTTTTAATAAGAACTGTAACTTATTTGAAATCTGCATTAGTCTGGGTTCTCCAGAGAACAGAACCAACATGATATCTGTCTGTCTTTCTCTCTCTCTCTCTCTCTCTATCATCCATCATCTAACTGTTATAAGGAATTGGCTCAAGTAGTTATGGCAGATGGAGTCTCAAGATCTGCAGTTAGCAAGCTGAAGATCAACGAGAGCTTGAGGGTTCAGCCTGAGTTCTAAGGCCTGAGACCCAGGAGCACGGGATGATATAGGTTCCAGTGTGAAGGCAGGTAAAGACTGGTGTCCCAACATGAAGATAGCCAGAAGAGAGAGCCTCTTCTCTCTTCCTCAGCCTTTTATTCTATGCAGGACTTCAACAGATTGGATGCAGGGACCCTCCCTCCACTGCCCCCCTCCGCAAACCACCACACCAGAATAATGTTTAACCAAACACCTGGGCACCCCATGACCCGATTCAGCTGACATAAATTAACCATCATACAGTCCAACTTGGATCTCACAGTTCAGATCACCTCTGTGGGTTTTTTAAAAAGATTTATTTATTTATTTGAGAGAGAGCACACAAGAGAGAGAGGGAGAGAGAGTGGGGAAGGACAGAGGGAAAGAATCTCAAGCAGACTCCCCACTGATTGTGAGCCCCACGGGGGGCTCAATCTCACAATCCTGAGATCATGACCTGAGCCCAAATCAAGTCAGACGCTTAACTGACTGACCCACCCAAGTGCCCCCACATCACCTCTGTGTTGTTTTTTTTTTAAAGATTTTATTTATTTGACAGAGACACAGCGAGAGAGGGAACACAAGCAGGGGGGGTGGCAGAGGGAGAAGCAGGTTTCCCGCTGAGCAAGGAGCCCAAGGCGGGGCTCGATCCCAGGACCCTGGGATCATGACCTGAACGGAAGGCAGACACTTAATGGCTGAGCCACCCAGGCACCCCTCACCTCTGTGTTTTAAAACCATTTTCCCTAAGAAAGAAGTCAACCTTCTAAAGACATCTGAGTATTTAAAAATGATGGACGTTTTAGACATGGCTAGTCTGTATGATAAATTCATAGACACAAAGGACCAGTTGTTAAACAGCTGGTCTACCAAAACAAGCCTGTAGATACAAAGTAGATGGAAATTTTTGAGGAGCCATAATGGATTCCCACAAGTCTAGAAACCTGCTGTTACAAGTAAGTAAAATCCTAAGTATTCCATGCTCACGTCTTTTTGTTGAGGGCGGACTTAATTGGAAATTATCACACTGGACGGACATAAGGAATCAATATGATGTGGGCTTGATAAGTGCAGGGCTGTAGGTCCAAGTGAATTTTACATTTGACTATGTGAAGTTTCAGCACTACATAAAAGAAAAGGAGGCCGTCCTAAATAAAGGTTGCAGGAAGTTCAGGGAAGTATTATTGGAATAGAAAACTGAGAGTCACATTATCCTACGATGTCATGGGTCAGACAGAAACATGCCATTGTTTTATTATTATTATTAAGTATGAGCAAGATCTACTTAATTTGTCCTATTACATTTATGTTCTCATTTTTAAAGTCTTACACTTATGTATCTTAAGAATATGCAATCAGTGGTGCCTGGCTGGCTCAGTTGGAAGAGCATGCAACTCTTGATCTCAGGGTTGTGAGTTCGAGGCCCACATTGGGTGTAGAGATTACTTAAATAAATGAATAAACCTAAATTTTTTAAAAAAGAATGCATAATCATATAGCCCACAGAATTTAAATGCCCAGCAAAGAGTTCTAAAGAGTTCAAATAATTTTTCTATATCAGGTAAAAAGAGATGTCCTAAAAATGTTGTTGTATTTTTCTCACACATATTATTTAATTGGTCCAATTCTCATTCGGCATTAATTGCCTCTTTTAACTAGTCCTATTATTTCATTTAAATAGCAGCATTTATGGACCAGGAAAGAAAATAATAAGAGAATAACATAATTTCAAACAAATAACTATTTTCATACTTTTATGTTAAAGTCATAAAACATGCTTAGATCATATGTTATCAAGTTGTTGTTGTTGTTGTTTTTTCCGGTATGGCTGCATCCCTCTAAAAAGACTGGTCCTCTAAAAACTAGTCACTATGGCTGAGGGACTTCACTGCCTTCTGGAAGTCCGGAGCTTCACAGAGCTCAAATGAGATCTACTCCTCTCTCCATCTGCTCTCTGTGTGACTCCAGTCCTAGCCAGGAAAGCACTTCCTCAGACACAGTCCTGGAATTGGGTCTCAGTGGATGCCCTGAGTTCACACGCCTGTCTCTGAACCACTTACCATGTAGTGACAGAGCCTGGGTTATCAGCTCTCTCCCCAGAGCCGGAGGGAACCTGGAGGGAGCCTGCTCCCTCAAAGACAACTTGAGGGTGGAGAAGAGGCAAAGGGAAAGGGGGAACCCGGAACTCTTCCCAGAAGAGGGGATAGATGCTGTGCAGGCAAATGCATACTTAGCCATCCATTACTCTGTCAGTGGCCAGCCAAAGTGCTTTCTGCTAAATCGCTTTGGACCAGCTCCCTGGAGCCAAACAAACATGCATCCATTTTATCACTTATCATATTATATTGAGATGATCTGTCACTGTGTCTTTCTTACTGATTAGACAGAGAGTTTCTCAAGGACAGGGGCCATGTCTGATTCCTGCTCTGTCCCCTGCACCTTGCGCTCAGCCAGGCACATCATGGATGCCCTGGGATCCCATTCTTGCCTCTGTCCTCAGCCCTCAGTTCACTTGTTCCTTGCACAATCTCTTCCGCTTATATGGCTTTCGACGACAGCTCCCGCCCAGGTCTTCCCCTTGGGTCCAGAGCTGGGTTTCCTACTGCCTTCTGGACGCTCTAACTTGGACATCCCACGGGCAGCTCAAACTACGTTGGAAATGGAACCTCCCGTCTTTATCCCCTAAACATTAACATTCTCCTCCTCCACTGCTGCCTTTCTCAGGGACCATTGGTCACTCAACTTATTTTGCTCTCACCTGCCACCATCAGTTTACCCCCACGTGTTGTTTTTGTTTTTGTTTTAGGTTTTTTTTTATATATATATATTTATTTATTTGACACAGAGAGACACAGCGAGAGAGGGAACACAAGCAGAGGGAGTGGGAGAGGGAGAAGCAGGCTCCTGGCTGAGCAGGGAGCCCGATGCGGGACTCAATCCCAGGACCCTGGGATCATGACCCGAGCCGAAGGCAGACGCTTAACGACTGAGCCACCCAGGTGCCCTTTGTTTTAGTTTTAAGAGAATTTATTTATTTATTGACAGAGAGAGAGAGAACACAAGCAGGGGGAGGGCAGGCAGAGGGAGAAGCAGGCTCCCCACTGAGCAGGGAGCCCGATGCGGGACTCGATCCCAGGACCCCGGGATCATGACCTGAGCCGAAGGCAGATGTTTAACCAACTGAGCCACCCAGGACTCTCTCCCCCCACCCCCACCCAACACATGTGTTTTTGATCCTGTCTCCCAGATACCTCTGGATGTCCCCGCTTGCCTCATCCCACTGCCCGGCCTCAGCACCCCTCCCCCGATGGTACAGTAGGCATCCTGCTCCAGGCCTCCCTCAACCTGTCCCTCGGTGCTTCCTGTCACCTGTCACCTTCACCTTCCAGCCACACCAGCAGCACCTGCAGGCTCTGGCCCAGCTGCTCTGCTCATTCTCTGCGGCTCCAGCCCTGCCAAGGGCCTTTCTTGGTGTCTGCCTTCTTCTTCAGGTGGCTGACTCCTTCTTGTCCTGGGAGATGGATCAGCTTATCTCCAAGAAGAAGCCCTCTACTTGCCAGTTTCTCCCTGTGGAATGTGAGCGCCAAGGGGGCAGGTGCCGTGTCCCTTATCTCTGCGACTCTAGCCAGAGTTTATCCCGGGGCTAGCGTGTAGCAGGTGCTTATTAGTTGTTCGATGAGAGAATCAGCAGAACAGCTACCACAGAGGTGGGCAAACTTTGGGAAGGGCCAGGTAGAGGGTATTTTAGCCTTTGGAGGCAGCGTGTTCTCCCTTACAATAAGAAAGCGGCCACAGACAATATGCAAACAACACTGACCTTGCAGTCTGAGTGAGGGGAGGGGAGCCCTCTGATTCTTTCCCTGCCTTGAGGACAGGAGGGAAAGGAGGAAACCATGAAGGTCAGACCATAAGTAGGATTTTCTCAGGAGCAAAGGTTAGGGAGGAATCCCTTTCCTTGGAGGTTTTATTTATTTTTTTTTTTAAAGATTTTATTTATTTATTTGACAGAGAGAGAGATAGCGAGAGCAGGAACACAAGCAGGGGGAGTGGGAGAGGGAGAAGCAGGCTTCCCGCCGAGCAGGGAGCCCGATGCGGGGCTCGATCCCAGGACCCTGGGACCATGACCTGAGCCGAAGGCAGACGCTTAACGACTGAGCCACCCAGGCGCCCCATTTTTTTTTTTAAGGATTTTATTTATTCATTTGAGAGAGAGAGAGGTGAGGGGGGAGCAGAGGGAGAGGGAGAAGTAGGCTCCTCGCTGAGCAGGGACGCCGATGTGGGGCTTGATTCCAGGACCCCCAGATCATGACCTGAGCCAACTGAGCCACCCAGGTGGCCGGGGATTTTTTAAAAATAAGAGAAAACTGCCCAAGTATGCTGAAAAACAAGGTGGGTGTGGCCTGGAGGCAGGAGGAGGTGCAAGGAAATTGCTATAATCCAGGGCTCTGCCCTGGGGCCAGGGCGCCGTGCCCTGACCATGGGTTGCAGTTAGCACAATCGCCACCAGGTGGCAGGCCTGCCCATTTCTAAATGCTGAGGACTCTGGCTGCTGGGAACTCAAATTGGTTGACAGGTTTATTTATCCATCATTTATTCATTCAAGATCTGTATTCCCCAAGCACTTTGGACTCCTCATACGTGCCAGCAGGCATTGCGCTAAGCGTGGGGAAGAAGCAAGCGGCCAAGACTAAGTCTGTTTTCTGGGCACCTGCATAGCTCCTCCCTACCTAGCAGCAAGTCAAATGCCCAGACGAAGGTCCATAGTGGTGGCTGGTGTCCGTGGGGCAGGCCTGCTGCCTGGGTCTGTTCCCACCGAAGCCTCGTGGAGTGGTGCCCCTTGTCCTCCGTTCTCATCCAGCGAGAGCCAATGGGCAGCAGGCCCTGAGCAAGGTTTGGATTGTTTCCCATCCCAATCTCAGGTTGCCCACAGCGGGTCTCAGGTGCAGCCGCACACTGGTCCCTGGGGCTGAGGTTTCCTCCATTTCTGTTCTTCTTCCAACCAGGCCCAACCTCAAACCACCAGTTCCTCCTCTCCCCCCGTCCCTCCCTTCCCTTTGCTCTGTTCCCAGCAGCTTCTCTGGAGTGTCCATGCAGAGAGCAGGAAGTGGGCACCTGGAGCAGGCCCAAGACCTGGGGGTCTTGGGGTCGCTGTACCCCTTCTGCCAGAGGGAGGCCCCACGGATCCACAGAAAGGCAGGGTGGGCGGGGGTAAGCTTGGAGGCTAAGAGCACACCTGAGAGTAACTGCCCTGAATTGAATTAGAGGCCCCCTGCCCCAGATTCAGTGAGGATTGCAGGAACCTCAGGCTGCTCCTTACGCACCGGGACTCCAGACCCAGCAGAGATGGGGTGGCACCCACCAGGGTCACTTTTTGGACAGGGCCCCCAGATGGCTTCCTCGGCCGTCAGCCATGGAGCCCCATCCTCTGGAAGAGTGCCAGCCACTGTTCCGCTTTATTTCCTTCTCCCCTCTCCTCTTGCCCCGGCTTCCCTGGCAACTGGGTACCCCCTCCCTCAGCCCAGGCCCCGTGCCTTCTGACTCACTGTGCAGCTCAGCTGGAAAGCATCTGGCCATGCCATGGCCCTGGCATCTGGCCTGTTGGCCCTGAATGAGAGGCACCCCTTCCTCAGACCTTCCACCAAGTGCCTCCATGAAGATTATGTCTATTGAAAACTTCCCCACCCCATCCGCAAGAAGAAAACCCCCTCTGATAAGTGGGGGTGTCAAAGCACCCCCACATCCAGTACCCTGTGCCAGGTGGAGCTGGAGTCCCAATCTTATCAGCTCATCGCATTCCAAACATTCCTCGTGGGCGGGGGCCGGGGGGGGGGGTGGCTGGCCAGAAGAGGAGAATGCCGCTTGACTTCAATATCCCAGGTCTCAGGATACTCCACTTTTTTTCCCCTCCACCTCCCAGCCCCCACCCAGTGCTCAGGTGCCTCCCAGCCCCTTGCATCTTGGTCTCTATGTCTAGCTCCTCATCCTCTTCTGGTCTGTTCTGTTCTTCCTTTCCCTCCATTTACTCTTCCCTCTCTCAGCCCTGTCATCCCAGGAATTTATAGTAGAAAGTGGGGGGACCAGGCTGGGGTTCTCTGCAGGGCCTTTGTCCCTGTTGCAGGCACTCAAGAACTCAGGGTTTGGTCTGGCCCCAGCTTGACATCACTTCCCAGGACTTGCCCTCTCTGGTCATGGGCTCATCCTACCCCTTGAGTGCGGGGGTTCTGGGGTCTGAGTCTTTGATCTCTAAGGTCTGCTCAGAGTGATGGTCCAGGTCTGCCCTGGAGAGAGTTCCTCAAAGCCTCCCTCCAAACTGCACAGGACAGAAGTGAGGGTCAGTTCCTCCATTGTCTCCCACCTCTACCCAGCCCAGGCCCCCTCCCTCTCTTGCTGCCTGCCCACCTACTTTACATAGCATCTGTGGGTATGGTCCAATACTTGGACAAAGTTGTTCTATTCCTAAAACACATGCACATCCCTCTACCTTCTGGCCACCTCCCAACTCCTGACCAGAGTGGTGATTGAAGGGGGGGCTGGAATCTAACAACCTTGAGTTCTAATTTCTGGGTCTGCCACCAACTTACTGCCTGATCTGAAGCTAGTCACTACCCTACTCTGAGCTGTAGTTACCTGAGAAATAACGGGAGTGGACTGGTCATCTCATGTTCCAGAGCCAAAGGGGAACACCCAGAGACCTAGACTAGACTGAAGTTTTTTGGTTTTTGTTTTTTAAAGATTTTATTTATTTATTTGACAGAGAGAGACACAGTGAGAGAGGGAACACAAGCAGGGGGAGGGGGAGAAGGAGAAGCAGGCCTCCCACGGAGCAGGGAGCCCGATGCGGGGCTCGATCCCAGGTCCCTGGGATCATGACCTGAGCCGAAGGCAGACGCTTAATGACTGAGCCACCCAGGCGCCCCATGTTTTTTTTTTTTTTTAAGATTTTATTTATTTATTTGACAGAGAGAGAGAGTGAGAGCAGGAACACAAGCAGGGGGAGTGGGAGTGGGAGAAGCAGGCTTCCTGCTGAGCAGGGAACCCAATGTGGGGCTCGATCCCAGGACCCTGGGATCATGACCTGAGCCAAAGGCAGACGCTTAATGACTGAGCCACCCAGGTGCCCCTAAAATATCAAATTCTTATTGAGAAGTAAATCTAACCAGAAAAGTAAAATATCACTCAATACACAGAACACCATAAAACATCATTGAGAAATACTGTAAAATATCTATATTAACACAGGGGTATACTGTGTTCATGGATTGGAAAACTCAATATTGTAGAGGTATTAATTCTTCACAAATAAATCTATAGATTTAATGCAATCTCAATCAAAATCCTAGCAGAAATGTTTGTGTGTTTGTATCAACAAGTTGATCCTAAAATTTATATGGAAATACAAAAGACCAAGAATAGCCAAGACACGCTTTTGTTTTAGAGAGGGGAGGGAGAGAGAGAATCTTAAGCAGCCTCCACGCCCAGTGTGGAGCCCGACACAAGGCTTGAACTCACAACCCTGAGATCATGACCTGAGCTGAAATCAAGAGTTGGGTGCTTAACCAACTGAGCCATCCAGGTGCCCCAAGACACTCTTGAAGAAGAGAAAAGTTGGAGGATTACTAGCACCAGATATTAAGACAGTGTGGTATTAGTGTAAGGATAGACCAGTAGAACAAAATAGAGAGCCCTGAAACAGATCCACACAAAAATGGCAACTTGATTTTTGACACAGATATTGTTGCTTCACTATATGGAGAAAAGCATGGTCTTCTCAATAAATGGTGCTGGGTTGATTGGATATTCATATGGAAAAAAAGGTATCTTGAGCCTTACTTCACATCACAACAGAAATAAATTTTAGATAGAATACAGATCTAAATATAAAAAGGTAAAACAACTAGAAGAAAACATTAAAATATCTTCATAAGTTTGGGGCAGGCAAAGTTTTCTTGTAGGACACAAAAATCACTAACCATAATGGAAAAAACTTGATAAATTATTCTCCACTAAAATGAAGAAATTCTGTTTATCAAAAGTACCATTAAGAAAGTGAAAAGGGGGGCGCCTGGGTGGCTCAGATGGTTAAGCGTCTGCCTTCGGCTCGGGTCATGATCCCAGGGTCCTGGGACCGAGCCCCACGTCCGGCTCCTGGCTCAGCGAGGAGCCTGCTTCTCCCTCTCCCTCTGCCTCTCTCCCTGCTCATGCTTTCTCTCTCTCTCTCTCTGTATCTCTGTGTCTCAAATGAATAAATAAAATCTTTAAAAATAAAATAAAATAAAATACTTAAAAAAAAAAAAGAAAGTGAAAAGGAAAGCTACAGAGTTGGAGAAGATATTTGCAACACATAGGGACTGTATCCAGAATATATAAAGAACTCTTACAGATCAATAAAAGTAAGATGGACAACCCAATGGAAAATGGGTGAAAGACTTGAACAGGCACTTTTCAAATGGCCTGTGAACATAAGGGAAGGTGCTAGATATCTTGTCACTAGGAAAATGCAAAATCCACGATGAGCTAAAATGAAAAGACCAGTGAAATATATGGCAGGGATATGAAGTATATAACACTTTCATACCTGGCCGAGGGAGTGTAAGTTGGCAGAACCACTTTGGAAAATTTTATGACAGCATCAATTAAAGCTGAACACATTCAGCCCTTATGGTCTAGCATTTCCACCTCTGGGCATGTGTCCAACATGAAAAGCATACACTATGTTCCAAAAGATACACACAAGGATGTTCACCACAGCACTATTGCGAGCAGCCTCGAACTAAAACACCCAGATGTCCACCAGCAGTAGACTAGATCCATAATGGGTGGTCTATTCATATGGTGGCATACTATACAATGTGAAGGAACAAACTAGAACTGGAAGAAACAATGCAGATGAATCTTGGGCAGCATGGGTGGGAGGAGACAGAGACAGACACAGCAGAAGACAAAGAGTCAACAAGATCACAGGATGATGGGCAACCAGGGTGAGATGGAGCATGGCCGCAGGAGGAGAGGCAGCTGGGTGCTTGGACGGGTGTCTGGTAGTCAGTGGTGGGTGGGAACGTACCCCCAACCCCTCAGGAATGACGCCCTCCCTCACTGCCCAGTGAGCAGTAATTAGGGAGGGATTAAAGAGGGAGGGCCTGACTGATGCAGAACCAACAGCCCACGGGAGAGGGGCAGAGAAGACACAGAACATCTGGCGATCGGTGGAAATCAGAGGGAGAGGGAACACACAGGCCCCTCAGGGCGGGGGCTGAAACTTAAAACCCCAGCATGGATTTTCACATGGGAGGGGCAGACTGAGTCTGGAAGTCTAGAGAGCTCTCGAACCTGGGTGACTGACCCTGGAGTTTCATGTGAAGTGAGCAGGGGAGATTGGATGTGGCATAGGGCCATCCGCTCCTCGAACTTCCCCTTAGCCCCTTCCTGCACTGGTGCAGAGCTGCAGAAGGTCAGCCCCTCTCAGTCGGACATGACACAGACATGTGCAGAATGTCAGTGGCCAAAGGCCAAGATGGCGGATGGGTAGGCACAGGGTAGGTGCTTATCAGCACTTTCTGAGTCAGCCTGGGAGGGGTCAGCTCCACCTGGAAGACATCCTGAGGGAGGGAGCCCTGGAGCTTGGGAGAGGCCAGAGCACCTTCCAGATGTTGGGGGGAAAGGGTAGAGAGACAAGGGGACCTGAGTGTTGGGAAAGAGTGCTCACACCTGCTGTGACAGCCACATTTCCCACCAAACACCCAAGTCTAGGGCAGGCCTACTCTTGTTGCCCTGGCTAGGAACCCCCAAGAAGTGTGAAAGTACAGGCCTACTCCCCTGCCCAGTCCCAGCTAGGGAAGCCTGGGTCTGGGGAAGGAGAGGCCATGGTGAGGCAGAGGGCCTGTCGTTTACCAGTGCCCTGGACCCCATGGGACCTGAGTCTCTCAGGACTGCAGGCTGACAGTCCCTCCCAGCACTGACCATGAACGGATGGGGGCTCCTCCGGGGGCAGGTGGGCAACTCCTCCCATTGTTTTCAGGGGTGTTTGTGGGGAAAGGGTGGCCTTGCAGGAAAGGGGAGCAGGTGTTTGCCTGGTCAGGAGAGACTTGGCTGAAGTTCAGATTTAGCTACTTAAAGCACACCATGAGGGAGAGAGATGCTGTTTGTTCCTGTGCGGCTGCCCCAAACCTCCCAGGCATGGGTGGGAACATGCAGACACAGAGAAGGCCAAGGGTCTGGCCCTCAACACTTCCAAAGAATCCACAACTGCTTTTCTTGGCCTAGCCCTGCTCCTCCCCGCAAGCCCTTTAGGTGGGCAGCACCTGGGTTCCTGTCCCAGCCTGTCTGTGCAGAGATGGAGATGAGAGATGAGGACTGGGCGGACAGAGACACGGAGGGAGCTGGGACAAGAGGGCAGAAGTAGGGTGACAGAGCCGAAGGAGGGGGCGAGGGAGAAGGCTCCAGAAGGGCCCTGGGAGTGGAGCAGCGCTTCCCTTCATCCTGGCCCAGAGGTGGGGAGCTGCACAGGTCCAGCCCCTGTCCACTGCCCACAACCTGGGTCTTCACTTTCCTGGCGCCTGCCCCGCCCTTGCAGGTGGTTCTAGGTATGTGTCCAGGGTCCGTTGTGGGTGATGGGACCGTACTCTGGGAGGTGGCTGCCTGTCAGCCCAGGGCTGTGCCCCCCACTCCTGTCAAGCTCCATGATTATCTTTTCCCGTCAGCTCTGCCTCGAGGGACAGCCTCCCACCCGGGATGGAAGGCAGGCAGCCACTTATCTGACCCAGCCTGGCCCTGGGGGAGCCCCCGCTCTTGGGGGCCTGGATAATGTGAACCAGGGAGACCAGAGAGATTGCTCCCACCCCCATCCTGGGAGCCTGGGAGGCCCCCTTCCTGCCCCCAGTTTCCCAGTCTCTCCTCTGAGAGCAGGCCTGAGGCTTCTGGGCGGCAGCCAGATTCCTGCCGGGAGGGTGGGCTGTGGGAGGGATCTGCGGCCAGTAGCTACTGTTCTTCTACGTGTCCCATCCCCCACGTGGGGTGAGCCAGGCTCCTGCCTCCTCCGGCTTCCCCTCCCTGTGTCCAGAGTCTGCTTGCCCGCGTGAGACAAGAGTAATGGACGCAGCCAGGGCCTGACCCATGAGCCTTGGCTCTGGGCCCAGCACTAGGAACACTGTCCGTAAATATTTGGGGAGTGAATGGTGCCCGCCCCTCCGCACACAGCCGACTCTTTCCTGCAGCCACAGAAGGCTCGCGGGAACAGGAGGCCGCGGTGGGCATCCCCCTGCCCCCGAGCTGGGATCAGCATCAAGGATCGGCTGGGCCCTCAACCAGGTCCGGCCACAGACAGGAACACGCTCTTCCTCTCTACCCACAGTGGCACCTCATCAGCTGTCCCCCCGCCTCTAGGCTGGACAGGGTCTGCTCCAGCTGGGAGACCCAAGCCTTCTCTCTCGGGTACAGAATCCTTTGCTGATGGGCGTTCTTTCTGAAATCTAGCTGCTGCCCTTCTGGGAGCCCTCGAGTTGGTATTGGGATGGAAATGAACCGTCTGGTCTTTGGAAAATAAACTATGGTCCTCACCCTGCTCTACTGTGCCCCTTTCTGGAGAGCTATCTGCCTGTTGTCACCCTGGCTAGAAGGGTTGATCCCTGGGCTGATGCCCTGAAACTCCTTGGGGGTCCCCTTCCCTGCCCCACCAGGAGCCTGGAGGGGAACACACAGGGGGATCTTTCCACTTTCCTAGGGTGTCAGATTCAGACAACAAACGAGGATGTCTTTTGGAGGACATCTCTGGACAGCTCCCACACCAGGCAGCTGAGAGTTTACCTGCTGCAGGGGGATGGCTGAAGTAGTCTCAGGGTGCTCCCTGCCCACACTCCTGGGGATCCAGGAGTGGCTGTGGATGCAGGGCTGCACTGGGCTGGGCTGTGGGACAGGAACGCTGGGGTCAGGGCTGGGAAGAAGGCAGCTGCGTGCGCTTTTCCAACGTCGCTCCCTTGTCTAGAGCTCAGTATCTAACCTCATGTCATGAGACTGCCTTGGCTCATTGTCTCATTGTGTAAAATCAGGCAAGTTATTGCAAAGCTTTAGAGCTCAGTTTCCTCATCTGTAAAATGGGGGTAATAAGCGTACCTGCTTCATAGGATTGCTTTAAGGAGCAGATGAGGGGCACTTAGCATGGGATAGAGTATACACTAAGTACACAATAAATGTTAACCATTATGACTGAGGTTTTCAAGACTTAAAAGCCAAGTTCCCCAAGTTCTCTCAGCCCTGAGCTCTGGGTGTGCTTCTCATGGCCTGGGGGAGGGGGCTATGCAGGAATTAAGGTACTCTGGGACCGGACAGGCTCCTGCTCCAACCTGGCTCTGATCAGGTCAACCTGCTTCTACCCACTATTGCCCCTCACCGCCCTGGCTCTCTAGGTCTCCAGATCTGGTGCCTTACCCCAACCCCCTCCAGCCTTGCTAGGCTGGTGCCCATCCCACTTCCAGGAAAAGGGACATAAACACAGTCAGGATGAATGAGAGCTCCCAGCATCCTCTCCGGAAGCACCACGATGGTGGGGAGCTCCTGTCTGGGTCAGGGAGGGTCTGGGAATTCCTAGGGCTTGGGTGGGGGAACCCATGGAGGAGGGAAGCACCCTTTCCAGGAGCCAAAGAGAGATGAGGCGGGATGGTCCCCCCCAACACACACACAAACAACAAAGGTCATGTTCAGACCCCTGCCACATGTCTGCACATTCAGCGGGTGTGAAGTGGTGTCGCACTGTGGTTTTGATTTGCCTTTCCCTGAGGACTAATAATGTTGAACATCTTCCTAAGTGCTTATTGGCCATTTGTGTATCTTCTTTGGAGAAAAGTGTATTCAGATGCTTTTAGACCACCTTTCTGTCACCAAGTCGCTAGGCTGTCCTTCCTCCTTCCATTCTTCCCTGTTGTCCCTTGGAGCCCAGCTTTAGCCAGACCCTCCCCCACTGCGTGAACATTCAGTGGCTCCCCATTGCTTGT
The DNA here is from genome assembly GCF_054177405.1 of Leptonychotes weddellii. Lineage (NCBI taxonomy): Eukaryota > Metazoa > Chordata > Mammalia > Carnivora > Phocidae > Leptonychotes > Leptonychotes weddellii. The sequence continues at coordinate 22,521,432 of NC_138383.1, forward strand.
GGTCAAACTTGCCAAACTGTGTTCTGTGAAATGTGTTTTGGAAAAAGCAAAGAGAAGTTCCTCTGAAAATGGTTCCATGGTAAACTATGGTCATCATCTTGGGAAATGCTGCAAACTCAAACACACTCCAAGTTTGCCAACGTGTGTCAGCTCGAAGCATTCCCCAAGCAAAAACTCCCCTCCCGGACCCAGGATGTCCTAAATGAACATGATGATAGCTTCACACCCTGCCTTGTATTTTCTTTTTTACAACGCTATTGAGATACAATTCACGTGTCATACAACTCGCGCAAAGCATACAATTCAGTGGTTTTGAGTATATTCACAGTCATGCAACCCTCACTGCAATCAATTTTGGAACATCTTCATCATCCCAAAAAGAAACCCCATACATGCCCTTTAGCCATCATCCCCAACTTGCTCCCCCCTTCCTCCCCCTGGGCCCTAGGCAACTACTAATGTGTTTTGTGTCTCCCTTTTTGCCCATTCTGGACATTTCATATAAATGGAATCATACTGTGTACAGCCTTTCACGACTGGCTTCTTTCACTCAGCAAAATGTCTCCAAGTTTCGACCATACTGTAATGTGTATCAGCACTTCATTCCTCTGTATGGTCAAATAACAGTCCGGTGTGTGGATGTGATACATTTTGCTTGTCCATTCATCGGTTGATGGACATTCGGGTGAGTTTTACTTCAGGGCTATTATGAGCAATGCTGCTATGAACATCCGGGTACAAGTTTTCGTGGAGACGTACATGTTCGTTTCTCTTGGATGTACACCAGGGAGGGGAATTGCTGGACCAAGAGATCACTCAATATTTAACTCTTTGAAGAAATGCCAGACTGTGTTTTGAAGCAATTACATCATTTACCATCCCCACCAATTGTGCACAACAGCTCCGAGTTCTTGGCGGACCGACATTTAATCTGATTTTTTGGTTCTAGCCATCCTCGTGAGCGTGAAGTGGTATCTCATTGTGGCTTTCACTTGCATTTCCCTAATGACTAGCATCTTCTTCTAGGCTTGTTGGCTGTCTCTCTGCCTTGTTTGGAGAAATATCTATTCAGATCCTTTGACCGTTTTTCAGCTGAATTACTCGTCTCTTTATTATTGAGTTGTAAGAGTTCCTTATATATTCTAGATACCAATCTCTTATCAGATACATGATTTAGAACTATTTTATTCCATCCTATGGGTTATCTTTTTGCTTTCGTGAAGGTGTCCTTTGAAGCACTTTGAAGTTTTAAAGTGTGAAGCGCAGTGTCTTAGTCCATTCGGAGATGCTGGGGCAAAATACCACAGACTGGGAAGATTCTAAACAACAGACATTTGCGGCTCACAATTCTGGAGGCTGGAAGTAGAAGATCAGGGCATGAGCACGGTGGGGTGAGGCCTTCTTGCAGGTGCAGATTTCTCCCTGTATCCTCACATGAGGCTAGGGATCCCTTCAATATTGGCACTAATCCCAATCTTGAAGCTCTGCTCTCTCAACCTTATCACCTCCCAAAGGCCCCACCTCCTAATACCTCCACGTTGGGGATTAGTATCTTAACATATGAATGTCAAGGCGGGGGAGGGGGAGGGGGATGGACGCAAACATTCATACCGTGGCATTTGGTTTCCTTCTATTTTCTTTTGTTGCTTGTGCTTTTGGTGTCGCATCTGAGAATCCATTGCCAAATCCAAGATCATAAGGATTTACCCCTGTGTTTTCTCCTAAGAGTTTTATAGGTGTAGCTCTTGCATTTAGATCTTTGATCCATTTTGAGTTAATTTTTGTCTGTGATCTGAAGTAGGGGTCCAGCATCGTTCTTTTGCCTGTGGACATCTAGTCCTCTCCGTCATTCCCCCTTGTATATATATATATTTAAAGATTTTATTTATTTATTTGAGAGAGAGTGAGAGCTAGAGAGAGAGAGAGCACACACAAAGGGAGAGGAAGAAGCTAACTCCCCGCCGAGCATGGAGCCCCACATGAGGCTCAATCCCAGGACCCTGAGATCATGACCTGAGCTGAAGGTAGACGCATAACCGACTGAGCCACCCAGGCTCCCCATTCCCCGCCCCCCCCCATGTATTTATACATATAAATACTGGATGTATTTATAAAACATCCAATAGCAGCTCATGGAACTCTGGGGGAGCACTAGTTGGGAAATGCCAATCTACAAGATCAGATCCAAGTTTCTTAGCCTAACCAAAGCCCTTCACACTCTGCGCCCAACTTACTTCTTTCCACCTTGTCTGGACTGGCCTCCTGTGGCTCCTTAGACTCCTACTGGGTTTTCCTGCCTCTGTATCTAAGGACACACTGTTCTGATGCTTCCCCCGCCAAACCCCAGCCCTGCACACACACACACACCACCCATCTTTGCCTGCTGAAATTCACTCATCTCTAAGAAATAATAATAGCTAACATTTATTGGGCACTTGCTACGTACCTTTTTCCTAAGCAATTTATTTGCATTATCTCATTTAATTTTTACAATAATCCCGTGAAGTATATACTCCTATTATCTCCCTCTTATAGATGAGGAAGTTGAAGTTCAACATGAGTAAGGAACTTACCCGAGGTTACTCAGTCAGCAGGTGATGGAGGGAGAATTTGAATCCAGGCCATCTTGCTCTTAACAAATCACCACCCTCCCACAACTTTTGCTTATTATTGCCACCCTGCCCACCACTTCATTAGTACCAAAATATATTTACTGAGCTCTACTATGTATTTCGCTGAAATAACAAATTAGTGAGTGAGTAGAAGAATTAATAGAACTGCATTGTCAGAGCTGGAAGGGACCCAAGCTGTGATGGGCATTCCAGGATAACAACTTGATCTGATGGATAGGGAGGTTCTGAGACTCATCCAGGGTCACAAGGTGGGGGGCAGAAACCGTGTCAGGACCAAGTCTCTTCACCTCCAGCCTGGCAGTTTTGACACCGCACTCACCACCCGCCGTCCCTCCTTTCAACACACATCTATCTAGTGCCTTCTCCGCGCCCCGCCCCAGTCTGAGCTCCATCCAAGGCAAACAGGACAAGACCCCTAGAATCCTGCTCTGCCTCTCCTCCTGGGACAGTGGGGGCTTAGGTCTGGTAGGGCTCCTCCTGGGCTTCAAGACCCTCCTGGCCATCCCTGGGCTCCAGCCCAGCTTTCTCTGTTCTCTTGCAGAGAGCACCGGGAATGGGAGGCGGCAGTTGGCCAGGGGCACAGGGCGGGCCGGGAGGAAGGACCCCGGGTCCGGTTGACTTCCTGGCACCCTTGTTTGCCGCGTGCCCCTGGCTTCTGGTGGCTGTTTCCGCCCCGCCCACCACCTCCCTGGATGCGTGGGCAGCTGGCCCGAGCCTGGAATCCTCCCACCATTCTCTGTTTGGGCTGCCTCTCCGCTGGACCCTCCCCTCAGAGCCCCCCAGATCCGGATATGAATCCTGCTCCCCTCACCAGCGCTGTGACTTTGGGCCTGTCACTTTGCCAGTCTGGGCCTTTGTTTTCTTCTGGAAAGGGGGACAATAGGACTGACTCCGCAGGCTTGTCATGAAGAATAAAGGTCATAATCTACATAAAGGGCTTGGCCCAGTGAGACTCCCAATAGAAACGACTATCCCTTTTCTCAGGCCAGTTCTCCCCATTTTCCTCCTCCAGGAAGTCTTCCAGGATGCCCACTCTCCACTGTCTCCCCACCCCTGTGTTGGAGTCCCACCCTGAGCCCCGGGGAAGGCCAACCAGGCTCCTCTGTGATGGGGGTGTTGGGATGGGGTTCCCCAGGTACTGATAACCCCACTAGCTCTCAGGGTTCCACTTCCTGGACATAGAAATGTCCGTGCCTCACATGAATGGAGTCAAAGGGAACCCACAAGGAGCACGATGAGTTGTTTGATGGACCAGAGAAGAGTCAATGATGCATATTATTGACTTCCACCCCAAGCAGAGCATGTAGTAGTAGCTATTGGCAGGGCGGTGCGAGAGAGAGGGTCTGAGCTTGCTTTTCCTGGGAGTCAGGACTGTTGGGAGATAGAAAACCACTGTCACCCCCACCACCATCTCAATAAAAAATAACATTTATTAACCTATGTACTATGTGGCAGGCACTGTGCAATTCTCATTTACTCTCCACGCTGACTCTACGGTTAGCATGCTATTCACTCCAGTGTGCAGATAGAGAGACTGAGTCACAGAGAGCTTAAGCAACTTTGCCCAAGCTAATAAGTGACATATGGCCCAACGTGACAAGCGCTCTATCCGAGGGAAAAACAGGGTTACCCTGGAGCAGAAAGCATCTGTGGAGGCCCAGAGAGGCGGAAAGACGGTGGACCTCAATTCTCAATTGGCTTTGACGGAAGGGGAGCTGTCAATGGGCAGGAAGATGTTGAGGTGTTGCTTGCAGGTGGAAGGAACACCCTAGGCACACCCTTTTCTTGAGAAAGGGGTGAGCAGGATTTGGAGATGAAGATGTCCCCCGCCCCCTCAGACTGGGGCCATGGGGAAACGATGGGAGCGTGGAGTGTGAGGACCAAAGAAAGGTAAGCAGGCGGTCATGGAGGACCTCAAGCCTCAGGCTGAGCTGAGCAGCTGAGTTTTTTAGGCTTGGTTCTGTAAGTTGTCCAAGGTTGTTTTTTGGTTTTTGGGTTTTTTTTTACGATTTTGTTTATTTATTTGAGAGATAGAGAGAGCGCATGAGCATGAGCTGGGTGGGGAGCAGAAGGAGAAGCAGACTAACTGCTGAGCAGGGAGCCCAACTTGGGGCTTGATCCCAGGACTTGAGCCAAAAGCAGACGCTTAACTGACCGAGCCATCCAGGCGCCCCCAAGGTTGGTTTTGAATAGGGTCAGGGTAGGAGGGCCTCTGCAGCCAGATAATGATTGTCTAAGGGAAGAGAGGGGAAGGGCACAGTGTGTGGCCCCATGCCAGGTGCTCCCCAGGTATGATCTCAGTCAATCTCCCAGCTGTCCCAGGGTTGGGCATGATCATCACCTCTTTGCAAAGAAATTGAGGCTCAGAGGTGACCAAAAGTGAGTTAGAGGCTGATGTGCGTTAGGGTAGCGGATCCCACGGCCCCGGCGAGTGTAGGGATACAGTGCACTGAAGCCTAAGGCTGTCTATGGGAGCAGAGAGTAGGGCAGGCATGGAATGAATGAAGTGGGGGCCTCTGGGGTTGTAACCGAAGTCACCAAGAGAGTGAGAACAATAAGAGAGCTAGATGGAAGAAAGGAGAGAGCTGGGGGACCTGGAGTCCCGGGTGCAGGTGGTGCGTGGCCTGTGGCCATCGGGGCCCCGGGGACCATCTCAGGGGAGCTTGCTGTGGCCCCAGCCTGACTGCAGGGAGCCAGGCTGCCATGGCCCGGTTGACATCCAGGCTGAGGCTAATGCTTCTGGGGAAAGGCCCCTAAGAACTTCCCTCCGCTGATAGGTTCGGATGCACCACTTTGGGGTCCATCCTGGGCTCTGGCCTCCTTGTCTCTCTCCACCCCTGTCCTGGAGCCTCTGGCAGATGGCCGGGCGGACTTGCACCTCCACCTAGGAGGCCCTAGAGGTCCCGCAGACGCACGAGCCATCCCTGCCACTGACCTCTCCCTGCGTCCATCCCCTGCACGCACCAGCCACCAGCTCACCCAAATCTCTCTCAAGTCCATGTCTATCTCTGCAATAGGGCAGGGCCTCATGCTTTCTCAGGTCCCTCCCTGCATCAGCCCCAGATGGTCTTTCGAATCCACAAAGGCTCTCAGCTCATGGTCAGGGGCAACCATCCGTTCCCTTCAGTTCCAAGGCCAGCAAGGTGAAGCTTTTGCTGAGCGTGTCCCTTCCAGCCTCTGTGCTTGTGATCACTGCCCGGCTGCCCGGCCCACGGCACGTCATTAGGCCTAGGCCCTTCTGGGCATTGGCTTGTCCTCCCCCACGCCGTACCGCTGGGTTCCATCTGGCTCCGCAGTCGAGCCTCCCAGCTACCGTTGGGAGGGCTGCCCAGAGCAGTTCTGCCACTGAGGGAGTGGCCTTGTCATCCCTCAAGCGACTCTCCTCTTCAGAGGAGCCCAGGACAAGGTGGCGAAGGGCACCTCCAGAGGGAAAAGGCCAGGACTCTGGGCACTGTTTTGCAGGAAAGTGAAATCCCTCCCTCATTACCCCATCACGCTAACAGTTAACCAGGGAGGGCAGCGCCAGGGGCCTGTTTGGAACCCCTGCCCACCCCTCCCACCCCCATGAAGTCATTCTTTGTCCCAGCTCTGGCTTTTTCCCTCCCTCCCCCTACCTTCATGCTGCCTGAATCATTTATCCCCCGGGGCCCTGGTTTCTGTGGGCGATGCTGTAACATCCTGTCCCGTCCCTGCCAGGGAGCCCACGTGCTACCCCGCCAGGTACAGCTCCCCGCCTTTTAATAGGAACCTTCGGGAGACAAGGCCTTAGGCCACAGAAAGGTTGCCTAATGGTGAGAATTTCTGTGATCCTGGCAGGAAAGGAGAGGGCCCTTAATGAAGAGCGGAATTTCTACTACCTCCCAGATCAAACTCCAGGGTGCCCTATCTCGCACATCAGACTGGGGCGGGGGCGGTGCTGAGAGCAGGGCTTATGCCCTCCCCTTGCCGCACCCCTCCTTCCCACCCCTGCTGCCCTGTAGTCTGCTCCTTAGCTCACTGCAGGCAGATTGCAAATCAGGGGTAGCTGGCTTCACTGTCCCACTGTAGCGGTCCATGCAGGGGTGAGGTCCACAGTCAGGCCCCAGGGGGGTGGGGTGCTGGGAGGAGGAGCAAGGCCAGGGAGGAGGCTCCAACCTGTTACTCAGGGACCAGCTGGGTCCGGAGTGGGTGGGGAGGAGGAAGTGAGTCAGTGGGCACAGCGATTCATGCCTCAGAACTCCGACTTTCCTTTTCAACCCACTGAGCCAAGACATTTGTCCCAACAGGATCTAGGCTTGGGGAGGGGACAGGGGCAAGAGGATATTTATGAGACAGAGTTGGCCTCCCACTCACCTCTCCTGGGTTCTCTGTTTTAGGGCCATGAAGTGTATGTGGCCAATTGAATTCGGCTGGACATGCAGTGGCTGGAGACCTCCTGTGTCTGAGGGACTGTCATGGCCGCTGGAAACTCGGGTGTTGTCAACAGTGAGCACAAGTACCACGTCGTGAGCAACTTCTTGGCCCCAGTTCTGCTATTTTCCCACAAACCTGTGAGTCTGGTATCTATAATCACACTGCAAGCCCAGACTAGAAGTCATTGGATGGGCTGGAAGATTCGAGAGTGACTGCAGGTCACCCCCACCGCTCCCCCCCCCCATTGCCCCACAGGCACTAGCCCTAAAATGCAATGTGGTGCAGGTTTAGGCTGTTTACATTTGAGAGCTCTCCGAATGTGGGGTCAGGATGAAAGCTCGGCCTCCCCCAAAGATGCCCTGCTTCATCTTTGACACCCCTGAGGGTTCTCAGCTCTGGGCCAGTACATAGTAGGGTGTCAGTGAATGTTGGAAGCTGACAGATTCTGAGCCAGGGACGGGGCGCCTGCCTGAACGTATCTAGGTCACAGGAGAAAGGAAATCTGATAAACCCATTCATGCTTCATTGCTCCTCCTTCCCTCCTCAGTAATTTGCATTTTCAACTCAGATCAGAGATAGAGACCTGAGTCTTAATTCAATAGCAAAGATTTGGTTCAGTTAGTTCAACAAATCTTAGGAGCCTTGGGATACACAGGATGCCAGCTGGGAAATAAGGAGACATCTCCTCCAGCCCTTTCAATGCACAGATGGGGAAATCGAGGCTTGGAGGAGTAAAGTAACTTGCTCAAGGTGAGAGGGCTGAAGAGAGCCCGCACTCAACCCACAAGGTGCCTCAATTCTGCTCCATCTCTCTCTCCTCCAGCTGCCCATGCACAACTTGTCTGCGCTCTGACCTTCCTGTGAGGAGTGAGTTAGCAAGTGGTGTGGTCTGGGGCTCTGAGAGAGGGAGATGGAGAGGAGTCCCCCAGAGGAAGGCTAATGCAAACCTAGCAAGTGCTGAATAAACCAAGGCACCTTTATAGAATCTTGACGTTGTCATTGTGGTGACTGAGAAAACTTCACCCCAAACCAGGCCCCAGTAACTCTTCTGCTTTCTTCTCTCCTGAGGCTCCGTCCTGCTAGTCCTTCCCTTCTCCCTCGTCCATATACTCCTCCTCCAAGAAGCCTCCCTGCCTCCACAGCAGAACCCATAGTTGACTTGTTTTCACCGTCCCTCGCAGAAGCAGACAGACCCCACCCAAGATTTCGCTTGATGTCAAGACTGATGACGCCACACACAGGCCAAGAGGTATTAAAAAGTTTATTATTTACATAATTGAGGTCTCTGGGGAGAGCAGGGCTGGCCTGTTGAGCAAGGTCTGAAATGGCCTGAGAAAGCAAGGAGATGAGATGGCCTTATTGTGGTTAGGGACTGAGATCAAGGTGAGCATTTGTGCGGGAAAGAGGTTTGAATCCCCCATGGTCACCAAAGAAGGGAACATGGCCCCCAGGCTTTGTTATCAGCTTGTCCAGCTGTGGGGCAAAGGGGGAGAGGTGGGGCTTACAAGCTGTCAGCTGTCAAACATCAAAAAAAGGACTCTGATTCCTTTTCACATGTGTTATTCATGTGCCCTTGTTTCTCTCTGCTTTTCCAGGTGGGGCCCTTCTCCACGGAGAAGAGTCGATATGACAAAGTCAACTGAGGGATGAGATCAGGCTGTGGATGATATGTCACTGGAACCAGGGGACTTCAGACCATCATCATGAACTTGAAGTTTCTCTTTCTGCATCTCTCCAGCTCAGAGGCCCTTCCAGTGTCCACATCTCCCTCCATCCCCACGCCGTCTCCCCCAGATCTCTCCGACACTCCCCCACATTCCTTCGCTCGAGCCCTCCCCCGCTCTCAGGCACCCTGCTCCCACTCCCACATTCCCTCAGGATACTCCCCTGGAGTGGAAAAACCATCCCTCATCCCTTTCCTGCTCCCAGCCCTGGGATCGGACATACTGGTCATTCCTGTTTGGGATGGCCAAAGAGATAATGCCTGGCATAGAGCCCATCTGACATCACAGGATTCTCAAAGCTGTTTCAGGTGGGACTCCTTGCCCACACAGAGCATCCACCCTGGCCCCTGCCCTCCTGGCCCCAGCTGTCTCCTCTTCTCCAGGAATAAGGTGGAGGACCCGGCAGCCAGGCCAAAGGAGAACAGGGTAACTGGTCAACTTCCATACAGGTCAGCTTTCTGTTCCTTGCCCTCAGATGTCTCCTAACACTGCAGGCCATGGGCCACAAGGCAGACCACGGGGAGAGGCTGGGTGGCTCTGGGAGTCCCAGCTTGGGAAGAAATGCTATCCTAAGGGCAGACAGGGATGAGCACCACAGAGAATGCTGTTATTGCAGTTGGTTTTGTTCAGATGCATCTGGCTGTCTGACCAACATCTGCCTGGGACTCGTCTCTTACAGACGCAGCTGTGGTGAGTAGCTTCCAGTCCTAGCTCTGCCCCTCCACAAGCTGTCTGACCTTGGACATCCAGGTTTCCTCCTAAGTCAAATGAGGATGATAATCCTAACCTCACAGGGAGGATAGGAGGATGAAATAAGAGTCTGCACGTGAAATGATTCATTAACTATAACGTTCAAGTCCCCTTCACAACATAGTTGTTTTTTATTATTATAAACTTTCAGAGACAGGGACTCTAAATCAAACTGCAAGACAGTGAGGGCTGAAGGCTGAATTTCTGGGCCAAAAGAAGAAAGTTCCTTCAGCCTGGAGAAAAGAATGTTCAGGGGAAGTGGGTCTTTGCGCTGCACTATGAGAAATCCGAGTTCGATTCAAGAAAGTACATAGTGACCTCTTGAAGTTCCCTTTCAGTTAGGTTCTTCGGAGGATGGCGGGACCTTTGGGCCCCGCCCACCTACCTCCACCGGCGCCACCCACTACACACCTATGGAGGCTGGCGTCCCCGCCCAGTCTCCAAACACTCAGGCTGAGCCTGGGTAGGAGGAGAGGAAGACCTTTGGGAATCCGTGGGGCTGGGCCCTGAAGGCAGGAGTGTATGAGATACGGGTGCAGCGTGGGCCCAGCTCCCTGGCCACACAGTGCATTCCAAGGAGAAGGGACTCATTGCCACTCCGAAGGGTTTATAAGGGATACCAGAAGGCGGAGCCCTTTGGGGGAAGCGCTGTCTTGTTGCTTATCACAATTAGCAATGCTTGGTTAGTACCACTGAATAAATAAGTATCTGCCTGGCTTTGCGGAGGGACCATATCCAGCCCGGATCAGGGTGGGTGGGGGCGGGTGGGCAAGAGAAACACATCTCGACAAGGACCGCGAAGGGCCTGGGTGCGAGGAAGAACGCCCAGAGACCGCCAACCGCCTCTCAGGGATTCCCAGCGCTGCCGAGGCGAAGCCGGCTTTCCACCCAGAGGCGCGCGGACGCCGCTTGCCGGATGCGCCAACGCCGGGGCTCTCCAGCGGGCCCGCAGAGGTGGCCGCGCCTGCAACGGCCTTTCCAGCCGCAGTAGCAGCCGGAGCAAAGCAGCCGGACTAATCCCACCCCCGGCCCCGCCGGTCCAATCCATCTTGCTCGGGAGGTGACGCTTCCTGGGAGAAGCAAGGGGCGGAGAGGGGAAATCCAAGCTTTTGGGGGCTCCCGGCAGGTGTTTGGGGGAGAGGGCGGAGCCTGCTTAGGGAGGATGAGGAGGGAGGGGCCGTGCTGCCCCTTTAAGAGGCGGTGGCGGAGCCAGGACCTTTTCTCTTTCCCCGGAAGGAAAGCGGAGCCCCGGCTGGGCGCGCAAGGTGGGGAGGTGCGGACTTGGGCGTGGGGAGGCGGGGCGCGCGCGGAGGGGACCGCTCCCTCCCGTCTTCCTTGCGGTCGACCGGCCTGCGCTCCCAGATCCGCCGCCGAGACGGGATCGAAGGCTACAGTGCGGCCGAGGGGGCGCGGCCGGGACGCGCTGGGGGCAGGGTGCCCGGGGCGGGGGGCGGTGATCCGCCGGCCGGGCTGGCGGGAGAGTAGACCCGCGAACCTTGGAGAGGAATCTGAGAGCGCAGACCCTGAGCCGACGTGAAACTGACCGGGGCTGGGGGCCAGAAACTTCTCAGCGCTGCCGGGCTCAGCGACGCAGCCCGCCCGAGTGTTCTCCGGTGGCGCGGGGAGCAGGTGAACCGGTCCTCACTCCCGGCTCCACGCCCTCACGCGCTCTCGCCCCGGCCCCCGCCCCCGCAGCCATGGGCCCGGGCCCCCGCCGCGCCGCCTGCGTCCCGCGCCCGATGCTCTGCGCGTTCGCCCTGATGGTGGCCGCCGGCGGCCGCGTCGCCTCCGCCTTCAACCTGGACACCCGATTCCTGGTGGTGAAGGAGGCCAGGAACCCGGGCAGCCTCTTCGGCTACTCGGTCGCCCTCCACCGGCAGACGGAGCGGCAGCAGCGCTACCTGTAAGTGAGGCTGGCGGGGGGTGGGGGGGTGGAGGGGGGCGGGGGGTGGAGAGAGTGTGTGTGCAGGTTGCGGGTCCATCCAGAGCCGAGTCGCAGCCTGGCTTCCAGGCCCGCGGGTCGCGGGCTGTAGTGAACGGGGATTCAGGGGGCGGGGGGGTACGTGGGCAGCCCTTCCCTGCCCAGGTGTGGCGGGAAGTGGAGGCATTGGGTGTGGGATGGGGTCAGCAATCACTGGCAAGTGCTGACCCGGCCAGAACCTGTCTAAACTCAGCCCCTCAGCCCTTTAAACCTCTCTTGAAAGTAGAAGTGGGGGCGCCTGGGTGGCTCAGTTGTTAAGCAACTGCCTTCGGCTCAGGTCATGGTCCCAGGGTCCTGGGATCGAGTTCCATATCGGGCTCTCTCCTCTGCGGGAAGCCTGCTTCTCCCTCTCCCACTCCCCCTGCTTGTGTTCCCTCTCTCACTGTGTCTCTCTCTGTCAAATAAATAAATAAAATCTTTAAAAAAAAAAAAAAAAAGAAAGAAAGTAGAAGTGGGATCCCCGTTTCCTGAGCCTCCTCCCACTCTGTTGACGGAGTAACTAATGTACGAATACTTCTCTCCAGGGCTGTGACCTGGGAAAAACTGCAAGGTGAACACCCAGTGGATCCCTCTTCCCGATTTCCTGGGAAGAACCTGTGGGCATATGTGTTTAAGCCCGCCGGGGCCTTTGCACCTCGCGTTTAGTCAGCCGGCCCTGCCGGCCACGCCCTCTGCAGAGCCAGACTGGAGGGCCCTTCGCTGCTTGGTGCTTGGTGCTTGGCGGTTGCAGGGTGAGGTGATGCATGAGTCTGGCCATTTGGAACTGTCCGGGAGCTCCCTCTGATCCCTTGAGGATGGGGAAGTAGAGCGAGCTGTCCCAACTCCTGCTTGGTCTCCTGCCCCCCACCCCACCCCCAGCAGGGACGCCCTGCCACCAGACATCTTCCCTGCATTCCACAGATTCATGTTGAATCTTCAACCCTGAGTGTGTTTGTTTTGGTTTGAAGAGGGGAATGGTGTTTTTCTCTTCTGTTCCCCTTCCCCGACAGCTGTAAGGAGAAGGAGGGGAAGAGCTACCCACAGGGGAGAGGAGCGAAGATTGCATCCAGCTGTCCATGTTTCCTCCCGCCCCTCCCTCCCCGCTGCCACCGACATACTCCTGCCTAGAGGGGCAAGTCTAGGTTTCAGAAGTTTCTCTGCCCCGGGCTCAGGTGCTCAGGTTGGCAGCTGGAGTGGGGGACGCTATCCCAGGAGGGAAGGAGTTAGGACAGGTCAGGCAGGTCCCACCTACCTCTTTGGGCCAGGGGACCTACCAGACATCTACCCCTACCTGGTGTCTAACTCCGCTGAGCAAGAGGATGTGGTCTGATACAGGGTGTATTGAAACCTTTCCCAGCTCTGGCTGGGGCCTGCAGAAACTTGAGGAATCTTGGAATGTCCAAAGTCCAAACTCTGCCCCAGCCTTGGCCTCTGCCCTGCTGGCCCAGCCCCTGCGCAATCTACCTACCTACTTGGCCTCGGTCTACGTTCTGCAGAGGCTAAGGCCACCACACCCTTCCCAGCACAGCGCCCACAACTGCCGCCTGCCCTCGGCCAGCCCTTCATCCTTCGGAGACCCTAAAAGTGACCATCAGCACAAGTTTCTATACTGGTGCTCTTTCTGCCCCAGCCCAGAAAAAGCTTTTTAGAATTTCTTTTTTTTTTTTTTTCAAGATTTTGTTTACTTATTTGAGAGAGAGAGAACAAGTGCACACGAGCAGGGGGAGGGGCAGAGGGAGAAGCAGACTCCCTGCTGAGCAGAGAGGCCGACGTGGGGCTCGATCCCAAGACCCCGGGATCATGACCTGAGCCAAAGGCAGACGCTTAACTGACTGAGCCACCCGGGTGCCCCAGATTTTTTAGACTTTCCATACTGAATCTGCATGACATAAGGGAACGCAGTGTAAAAAGATCAGGAAAGCGAGAGTAAATACTGAAAAGCTGGAGTAGATAATGGACTCTGTAAACCCCACCCCCCACCCCCCTACCCGCTATGTGACCTTGAGCAAGATATTTCCCTTCTCTGGGCCACTTTTCTCCAAAGAGGGGTTGGACCTGGATCTATATCCTCCTTCCTGCCTCTGTTGGCCTCTCAGAGGGCAACCTGGCACTGGGGAGGGAGAAGAGGCGCCAGAATCCCCCTGCCAGTTTCCAGTCTTGGATCTGTCACTAATATCTGAGTCTTAATGTCTCCACGGGGCGGGGCGTGGGGACAACATGCCTTCTTCATGAGCTGCCAGTGGGGCTCCAGTGTGTGTAAGCCGCTCTGCACGTGCCTGAGTCTCGGGGGAGCAGGTTTGGGCTCTTGTGCCAAAGCCAGGCCCGTATTACCCACGGGCCTCACCCAGGATGGCTGAGCAGAGGGGCTCTACTTTTCTTCCTGGGCGGCTAGAGATGGCATTACCCCTGCTAAGAGCCCAGAAGGTTCTAAAACTCATGAGCCGTGGAGAGGCAGGTAGTTCTAGATAGAGTTCTGGGCCATTCTCTCCTGTATCCTGTCTTTCCCCGGGGGTGGTTCTCTATCTTGGCTCATCTCCTCTCACTGAATTCTGCCCCTTGGCCCTTTGGGAGGGCCAGCTGGGCCAGCTGGGCTAAGCTGCAGCCAGCTGTGTAGCCAGATGTGAACAGCTGCCTGAGTGCACAGCTTAGGGGATCCAACAAGTCAGGTCTTATTTTCTGTTAGCCTACAAGCCCTTTTGGAAAAGGGGAGAGGTTTCCCGATCCTGAACAAACTCTTAGCCTGGGGTTCCTAGAAGGTCTGCAGGAGATGCGGGGGGCTCCTGCAAATACGTGAAAATCATGCGTCTGGGAGCACGGGGAGGGGAAGAGCATGGCGTTCGTCCTATTCTCAAAGAAGGCCTTATTCTAGAAATGGTTAAAATCCCAGGTGTGGGCCCTCTTCGTTCCCCATCGTCTTTATCTCTGGACCAGAGTTAGGGAACTCCCAGAACATCAGAGTTCACCCCAACCCAGGCCCCGGCTTCCCAGTCGCCAGAAGTGAGGGGTGAGGAGCAGGGCCAAGGACCAAGGTGCTTTGGGCTTCTGGGTGAGATGCATGACAAGCCCTGGGGAAGCAGAGGGATTATTCCTCTGGGAGCTGGTCCCTGCCCCCCAGCCCTCCGCACCTGCCCTGTCACTCCCTCCTGGGAATCCAGTTGTCCTGGTCTGGCCTGACCTTGTGGGCTATGGAAGATACCTCTGGGGCTCTCTCTCTCCCCTTTGCCCTTGTGTGGAATTGAGGGTGTCTGCGGAGCCTGGGGTGGGGGTGGATGTGGCTCCTGGCCGATGAGGTCATATCTGAGGTAGGTAGGAACGGGGCTTACCTGCCATTCTCTCCTAAAACATGTTTCCCTGGGCAGGGCAGGCACCTGGCAGCCTCTTTCTCATGCCGGGGGAAATGGGCAGAACAGCTGTGGCTGCAGGCAGAAGGCCTGCACGCGGAGCGCCCTGTTCCTCTGGCTCTCTCCAGTGACCAGCCCAGGCCAAGGAGCTTTAAATTGGGCAGGAGGCAGGGGAAGCCTGATCTTGTAGAAAAAGAAGTGGAAGGGGGTTGGCCAGAGCTGAACAAAGGAGGAAGAAGATGTCTGTTGCAGCACGAGGGATGGAGGGTAGATGACACAGAGAACACCCCAAGGGATCAAATATGGAAAAGATACTAAGGAGCCAGCAAGAGGGAGAAGAAATGAGAAAAACAGCCTTGTTTGGGGCCAAGGCCTCTTTCTCCAGTCCTCTCTCATTCTCTTGCTTCCTCCAGCCTGTTGCTCTGGTTCTAGGGCTGAGTCACCAGAAGGGAGAGGGGGCTGGGTGGGCAGTGTCAGGGTGACGTAGGGGGAGGACGGAGAAGCCTGCGAGTCCGCTACCACGGGAGCGGGAGCCTCTGGGGAGATGGCTAATTTGGGCAGCAGGATGGGCACAGAGCTGGGATCCAGCATCTGAGAGCTGCTCCTCCCGCACCCCTGGTCTCAGAGCTGAAGCGGCGCCCGGCGCCACCGGCCTCCCAGCCTGAGGTGGCAGGGGACCCTGAGGAGTGAGGCATGGGGGCCTGTGGTCTGAGTGCTGGCCCCTGTTACCCTCCAGGTTAACTGGAAGCTTCCCAGGTGCCTCCCTGAATCTTAGAGGCAGTATCTCTGAGCATCACCCCACCCCAGTGCCCCCCAGGGAGCCTTCTTCTCTTTGGGGTGAGCCAACCTGGTGCCTTGAATGCTCCTGGGCCCCATTCCCCAGCCTCCTCTGATTCTGCTGTTTTCGGCTTGGCTGTTACATTAGCTTTGATCACCTCCCCCCCACCCCCACCCCAGGAAGAGTGATGGAACGGGGGTGAGGAGGTGCTTTTATGGAACTTGGAGTTCAAGGGCTCCCCAGAGGCCGGGAGGGGCTGTCTGGCTGGAGCCAAAGATGAGGCCAAGGAGCTGTTGGAAAGCCCTTGAGAGGTCATTTCATCCATTCCCCTAGCTCCTGGAGGGGCCCAGGCCGGCTCCAGGAGAGGGAAACTCAGATCTCCTTTCTTCTGTGCTCCAAGAACTGGGCAAAGCATCCTGCTAGCCTCCCTTCTCACTGCTGCCTGGAGGTTGGACTCACTGGTGGTCTAGGAGGGGTCAGCTTTTGGACTCACTGACCTGGACCAGCCCCAACAGCAGGCAGCAGAGATGCTCATTTGCATGCTATTTTACATTTCATTTCTGTGCCAGGAAGGCCTCTCCCACACCTGGCTGTGGCTTGAGGGAGCTGGACCTGACCCTCTGCACATGCCTTCCCCCATCCAACTCCCAGTCCTCTGGCTGGAGACCCATTGGATCCCGGGATGGGAGCCAGAGGGCCTTAAAGGGCCTCTGAGCAGGCCAAGTAGGAGCTAAAAATACCCCAGGGGGGGTTGGAGGGGGGCTCCCTGTGGAATCTCTGGGGAGGGAGGGGCCTGGGATGTGGGGCTAGAATTGGGGCACCCGCCCTGCCCCACCGCCCATCAGTGGGCACAAGGCTAGGGCAGGGTGAGGGCTGAGCGGGTATAGATGGTAAAGGGATTGATTGCAATCCCAAATGCCACCCATGCCCGGCTTTGCCTGCTCGGTACCCCAGGAGGCTGAGAGGAGGAGTCCCTTAACCCACTCCCTCTGAGATGAGCAAAGCTGGGAGGTCATGGCCACCCTGCTCCCCAGCCACCTCATGCCCCCACAACTTGGTCAGGGCTGCAGCTGGGGGACAGCAACACTTCTACTGCATGTCACACCCTGGAACGCAGCCTGGGCTGCGCAGGGACACCTTGCCCCCTGAGGCCTGGAGCTACCCCTTCAAGTTCACCGTAGCCAACCCTGAGCCTCTGCCTCCAGCCAAATCTGGGCAACCGCGCCAGCATGACTCTGCCGGTGCCCCACCCCCACCCCAGGGATTCCACCGCCATGGAAGGACTCCCAGGTCCCATCCTCGGCTCCCTCTAAACAACCAGTCTGCTCTTTGCCCTCTGTTCCAGACTCCCTAACCAGGTGGGGCAAAAATTCCCTGGTGCTTGGAGGAACACCTGGGGATGAGCAAAGGCCAGTCCCTGATGCCGCCAGAAGTCAGACCGAGTGCTCACGTTGGCCATGACTTCATAGTCAGAAAGCCCTTTTGAAGAACAAACCCATTTGTTCCCCCCAACAACCCCCGAGGTTGGTGGGACAGCTGCTGTCCCCATTTCACAGATGAGGCACTCACAGCTCAGAGAGGGAAAAGAAATTGCCCTCACGGGGCAGAACAAACCCGAGAACCAGGCTCTTCTCTTCCTTTCCCACGGGCTTTTGCTTCGCTCCCTCACCTGGCAGTCGCGTGGGGGGCAGAGGTCCATGGGTGGTCAGGCAGCGGGCTCACCGGGCACCCTCTCCAGGCCAGACAGAGGGTGACTAACCGGGCCCGGCTGCCACCTTGGCGCCCTGCCCGCCTTGCTGCCGGCAGCTCCTAACTGCTCTGCTTGGAGAAGCTGCACCCCTGCCCCCAGGGACGCTTCCCAGCTCGAGGTCGGAGCGAGATGTGAGGCGCAGGCAGAAGTCCCGCCCCCTTCCCAGCACCCCCAGGCGGTGCATTCCTGACAGCCAGTGGGCGGAGGCACCCCAGGTCCCGGCATGCCCAGGCCCTGCCCTGCCCTCTCTCCGGGGCCCTCACTCACAGGTCCCGGGCGGGAGCTGCAGGTGGGGCATTGCTGTGTACCTCCAGACTCTGGCGGGCAGCCCAGGGCCCGGGTTCTGAGCTGGGAGCCTCAGGGTGATTGTGTTGCTGGGGCCAGATGGAGGGGTACCTAGGAGGTACCTGCCACCCAGAGGGCCGAGTCCATCAGGATCCGGGAAGCCATGCGGGCAGAAGGTCCACAGGCCTCAGGGAGAGATGATGCCTGGGGAGCAAAGGGTGGTCGAGCTGTCTTCTCAAACCGAGGTGCACAGTATTTGGCGCACTTGTTAATTAGGCAGGTTCCAGGGGTCCACCCCCAGATTCAATTTAGATGGTCTGTGGCAGGCTGAGGAGTTTGCCGGTTTTTAACAAATAGGCCAGGGATTTCTGACGATGGTGGGCCGAGGACCATCTCCAGAGATACTGCGCCCAGGCTGACCTGCCTTCCTCCCCTCTAGCCGCCTGTCTGGGATGGGGTGGGTGGCCAGGGCCCTAAGCACCCTTGTAGGGACTTGCAGTCAGTGTCCCCAAAGATGGGTTCTGGGCAGGCTGGGGGCGATCCCCACTCTCGGGCCCACCTGCCAAGAACTCAGCCCTGTGGCCCCATTGTCCAAAGTGTCAGGTGCCCAGCCCCCGCATACCTTGTATGCCTGTGTCAAAGTGGTGGTGGTGTCCTGGCGGGGGGGAAGAGTAGCATCACCCAGGTCACTTAGGGCCCTGCTGACCCCAGCTCACCTGGCTTCGCTTTCGGGGACACTCCCTGCGTCCAGTGTCACCTCCTGCTCCTATTCTTCAGTGCTAGCCACTAGACCCGA
>NC_138383.1:22539940-22583113 GCF_054177405.1 Leptonychotes weddellii
TTTCCTACAGTGCCCTTCCTCCCTTTCTCCTGGTGAGCCCTGGTCATCATCCTCAGACTCAGCCCGGGTTCCCCCTTCTGTGAGGACCCCCTTCTCCCGGACTACTCCCCACGCCGCATCTGGGCAGGTTTGTGCCCTGCTTTCCTCTCCGGAGGCGCTTACTGCAGACGTCTGTTTTCTTGCCCGCCCCTCCTGTATTGGCCACTCCTGGAGGACGGGGGCCAGGATCCATTCATCTCCTGACCCCAGAGCCTGGCACACAGCCTGGCACCGGGGACATAGCAGGTGCTCAGCAAACATGTTGAACAGAAAGTTGTTCGAGGCAGGCTTTGGGGAGTCTGAGCCCGGGCCCACCAACCTCATTGCATCCCACCCCCACCAGGCTCCTGGCTGGTGCCCCCCAGGACCTCGCCATGCCTGATGGCTACACCAACCGGACTGGTGCTGTGTACCTGTGCCCACTCACTGCCCACAAGGATGACTGTGAGCGGATGGACATCTCAGAGAAAAGTGAGGGCAAGGCACTGGGGATCAGCTCTGGGTCAGGAGTCTGGTGGAGGGGGTAGCACAGAGGGTGACCTGGAGCAGCGATCAGGCTTACCTGGGCAATTTCCAGTCCCTTCTTGTCCAGCTGGGAGGAGGGGGCGCTAGAGGGAAGTGGGACCACATGGGATCGGTGGAGCTGAGATTCATGGCAGGCTGGAGAAGGGCATAGGGAGGGTGGCCTGCAGGGGTGGAGGGCCAGGAAGACCAACCCTACCCTCTGGACGTTCCAAGCACAGGGAGGACGGGTGCCCCGGCTCATGATCCCTTCCATGCCCACAGGTGACCCTGACCGTCACATTATTGAGGACATGTGGCTCGGGGTGACGGTGGCCAGCCAGGGCCCTGCGGGAAGAGTCCTGGTAAGTGGGCACTCACTGTCAGCTCCCCCCCCACCCCAGCCCTCTCCTTCATTTCCCAGGAGCTGGGGAGGGAAGCAGAGGGCAGGAGAGGGGTCTTCGGTGAGTGAGCTGGGACCTTGCAGATGTCTATTTTGGTGGCTGGAAGTCTCCACGGGCCTGAGTGTCCCCTCGATCCTGCACTTATGATGTGCTTCCAGGGCCTGGCACGGCCTGGGTCCTGTCTGAACCACCCACTTCCTTCCCCCGCCCCTGCCCCCCCCCCTCCCGGGGTGCTCACCCTGCGTGGGAATGAGCTGAGGGAACTGTGAGGAGGAAAGGGCAGAGAGAGCCCGGGGCAGTGCGGCCTGGGCCTGCTCCTTCCTGACAGGCTGGCTGGCGGATGAGGCACAGCCCTGCTGACCCCGGCTCACCCCCTGGGGTTTGGGGGCCACTTCCTGCTGTCACTTGTCACTTCCTGGCTGCCTTCTTCAGCTTCGGCCCCTGGGGTCTCAATTTCTGAATCCCAGATAGGCAATTCTTTTTTTTTTTTTTTTTTAAATCGATGTGAAATTTACAGACAGTGAAATGTACAGATTTTAAGTTTTAATGAGGTCTGACCAACGAAACACCGATGTAACCGATACCCATTAAAGAAATATTTAAATCACTCCAGAAAGTGTGCCCCCGTCCAATCAATGGCCACCCCCTAGTCCTCTCTCTTGCAATTTCTGTCACCTTTGAATACCATTTTAAGCTCTGGGTTTGCATCAGTTCCCTGTAACGCCATTTTAGAACCGTGTAATGGAAGGCGTGTGGTCTAGCATTCCATTTAGGGCAGTTCTAGACCCTGGGTACCCGCTCAACAGATGTTCGGTGAGCACCTACTGTTGTGTCCCAGCTCTGCTAGCACCAGCAGCTTAGCAGTGAGTCCGGCCCGCTGCTGGTGGAGCTCACAGCTGGGAGGAGACACAGAAAGCAAGCAGACAAGACCCAGGCCCAGTTCTGGATTTTGCCTGGCCGCCGGCTGGTTGACAAACACCCTGATCTGATGGACTTGTCCCACAACTGTTTGTCGAGCCCCTCCAGTGTGCAGGGGGAGCTAGGAGAGAGGCAGGAGCTGCCTAGCGCTTGGGAGCTCAGGCTCAGGAGCCTGGCAGCCTTGGTTTGAGGATTTTCTGCATCTCTCTGGATGTGAGATCTTAGAGACTTCGTTCTCTGTGCCTCTGTGCCCCTTGTCTAAGATGGGGGGTGGGGTGGAAGTCGTCCCTGCTCCACAGTGGTGTTGGGACGCATACTGGATTTAATATCGTGAGGAGCTTAGACTTCTGTCCGGCGTATAGTAAGCACTCAGTAGGTGTTAGCTGCTATTATTACTGGCGTCATTGCGATTATTATTTTAATAATGGCCTATCCACCAAGAGGGCAGAGCAGAGAAGTAAGTTCCTTCATCTGCTCCTTTTAGACCTGAGAGCCCGGACCCCACATTCCCTCATGCTTTCCCCTTTTCCTTTTGTTTTGTTTTTTTTTTTTAAAGATTTTTTTTATATATTTATTTATTCATGAGAGACAAAGAGAGAGAGAGAGAGAGAGAAGCAGAGGGAGAAGCAGGCTCCCAAGGAGCAGGGAGCCCGATGCGGGACTCGATCCCAGGACCCTGGGATCATGACCTGAGCCGGAGGCAGACGCTTAACCGTTTGAGCCACCCAGGCGCCCTCCCCTTTTCCTTTTGCCAAGATCCGTAAGCCACTCTCAAACCCAGGACCTCCTGGCCTTCCCAAAAAGTGTTCCCAAACTTCATAGCAGATTTCTGAATCCTGGGAAGGAGACATAGGTCCAGGCGTCACTGTGGGAAGACAGAAAAGCTGGGAGACGTCTTCCAGCTCCTCCCCAGCAAAGCCAGAGGTGCCCAGGGCCAAGGAGACAGCCAGCCTTCGGTCCCTGCCGCAGTCTCAGGCTGTGTGTGTCCCCAGGTCTGCGCCCACCGCTACACCCAGGTGCTGTGGTCGGGGTCGGAGGATCAGCGGCGCATGGTGGGCAAGTGCTACGTGCGGGGCAATGACCTCGAGCTGGACCCCACCGACGACTGGCAGACCTACCACAATGAGATGTGCAACAGCAACACGGACTACCTGGCGACAGGCATGTGCCAGCTGGGCACCAGCGGCGGCTTCACCCACAACACCGTGTACTTCGGCGCCCCCGGGGCGAACAACTGGCGAGGTAGGGGCCGCGGGGGACGGCGGGAGGAGCGGAGAGCGCCCACTCCCAGAGGGCAGAAGAGACCTCTTTGCCCCTGTTGCGCCTCCAGCGCTCATTATGTTAATTGAACTTAAACTACTCTTATGAGGCAAGCGTCCCTACACCCACTTTACAGAACACTGAGCCTCAGAGAAGTGAAGTCAGTTGCCCAAGTTGCCAACAGTAAGTGACGAAACCGGAACTGGAAAGCAGGTCCATCTGACTCCACTTCAAGCACTGAAAACCTTATTAAGAAAATAAAACATGTTGGGCGCCTGGGTGGCTCAGACGGTTGGGCGTCTGCCTTCGGCTCAGGTCATGATCCCAGGGTCCTGGGATCGAGTCCCGCATCGGGCTCCCTGCTCCTTGGGAGCCTGCTTCTCCCTCTGCCTCTCTCTCTCTCTCTGTCTCTCATGAATAAATAAATAAAATCTTAAAAAAAAAAAGAAAAGAAAAGAAAACATGCTCCTGGTACAACTACTAACTGGGACAGTGGGATTTGGTGAAACAAAGAGGGAAAGTGCCCCTCCCCGCCCCGCCCCCGTCCTGTTTCCCCGTGCAGACTACCGAGTGTCTTGCCCAGCCTCTGACTTATCTTAGACTATATAAATATCTTTATAACACACACACACACACAGGATCACACTAAACATGCTGTTCTGCTTCTTTCTCTTTCCACTTATCAATAAGCTGGGGGCATTTTTTTTCTCATCGATACATAGAGGGCAATCTTTGCGGGGCTCGTGGAGTATTTCTTTGTATCAGGAGCCGAGCTGGTAACGGCTATGGCCACACTGCTGGGGTGTCTGAGGCTCACAGCCCCCTCCATCTCTGCCTCTCTCCGCCACACAGGTTGTAGCCCCAATGAGCCTCCTCTCCTTACTGCATCCTTGTTAATTGCAGAATCGACAGGCAGAGGGAGCCCCGAATCTCCTCCTCTTGACCAACAGGTAGCCCAGGGCGTAGTCGTAGCTCCAGACTCACCGGAGGCTGAGGCCTCTCCTCGGTCCTCTGGTCCTCCCCCACCCCCTGGTCCTTTAGAACCTGGGCAGGGCGGCAGGGACTCTCCCACAGCAGCCGCAGGGAACAGGGAACAGGTAGGCAGCTCGAGTTTGGGGGCAGGACCAGGAGATAATGGCGTGGAGTCTGGCCTCGGTGTCTAGAGTGAGGGAAATGTCATTTCGTATCCAAGAGCCTGGATGACCAGATTCCAGCCCTGGCTTAACAACTACTTGCTTTTCTCATCTGCAAAATGGGCATCATCATTTACTTCACAGAATTATTAAAATAAAGCGGACGTGATTTTCCAATGGCAAAGTGCTCACAAATAAAAGGGGTTATTATATCCTTATTGGGTGAGGTTAGCAGGGTGACGTGGACGTGGCGGTTGAAGGGAGTGGTGACTTAAACTCCTCCCCTCCCCCTCCCGAAAGGAAACAGTTACATGATTCAGCGGAAGGACTGGGATTTATCCGAATATAGTTATAAGGACCCAGACGACCAAGGGAACCTCTATATTGGTGAGTCCAGCTGTGGTGGCTCATGGGGTGGTGGAGGAAGGAGGGGGCTCAGTTCCTAGCACTCTGGCCCCTCACCTTCGGTGCCCGGTAGAAGAGCGAGGCCACGGTGCAGGTGTGACTAGTGCCATTTAGCTCGACTAGCACATACTTATTGAGCACTACCTGTATGCCAGGGCTGTTCTGAGCACCCAAAATGCAAAGTCCCTACCTTCATGGAAGTCATAGTCCTGTGTGCAGGCAGGACTGGAGGCTGGGCGTCCAGGATCCACTTTCTTGCCCAACTTGGAATAGAGGAATAGAAGATATTTGGGAAGTCTGGGGGCCAGAGTGGAAGGGGACAAAGTTTACTGGGCCTTGCTTGACCACCTTCCCCCCCCCGCCCCATCCCAGGATACACAGTGCAGGTGGGCATCGCCGTCCTGCACCCCACGGACATCACCATCGTGACAGGTGCCCCACGGCACCGACATATGGGCGCTGTCTTCTTGCTGAACCAGGAGGCAGGCGGAGACCTGCGCAGGAGGCAGGTGCTGGAGGGCATGCAGGTGGGCGCTTACTTTGGCAGCGCCATTGCCCTGGCAGACCTGAACAATGATGGGTGAGGATCCAGGGGCGTTTTCTGGGGCCAGGGAGAACGGCAAGGGGGGGCAGTCTTGCCCAAGCCAGGGCAGAGAAATGGAAGGTCCCGATTGCTCATTTGTTTGCATGCTCTTTACAGGGATTTGCATGTTGATTTGCATGTTGATTTGCAATCAGCCTTGATGAGATTCTGGGTATTTACATGTCAATTGCATGACACCTGCATCTCCTTTTGTCCTTGTATGGTTCTCGTGGATGTGGGTTGTTTGGATGTGATCTGCGCTCCCTGGCTTCCCCGTGACGTGTGTCCTCTGTCAGACGGGTCCCGTTGGCATTTCCATGTCCTTCCCACGAACCACGGCCAGAGATGCCATTTGTATAACCATGCGCCCTGGCGCAGTTGTGCCCACTAAACGAGAGTTAGGTTGTCCCATTTCTCCCTCCTTCTCTCCCGTGCAGGTGGCAGGACCTCCTGGTGGGCGCCCCATACTACTTTGAGCGGAAGGAAGAGGTAGGGGGTGCCCTCTATGTCTTCATGAACCAGGCAGGCACCTCCTTCCCTGCCCACCCCTCCCTCCTGCTCCACGGCCCCAGTCGCTCCGCCTTTGGCTTCTCCGTGGCCAGCATTGGTGACATCAACCAGGACGGATTCCAGGGTATGAGCCAGCAGTCCTGCCCCAGCACACCCACTGAGTGCCAGCTCCATACCAGGCTTGACAGGGCCCGAAGAGAGGACGGGATGGGGCCCAGGCCCAGGGAGTTCACAGCAGTAACAGGGAGAGGCCGTGCAGAGGAAGCTACCAGCGGCAAGCTTGGTGGGCCTCCCGCAGGGGTGGATGTACCACTGGGCATCAGATGCTGGGCTGAGTGTGCACAGTGGAAGGGCACAGAAGGGGTATCACGTGATTTCTTGATCTACCCAAATTTAGTGGATGTGGGCTGTTCACATCAGATATGAATGAAGCTAGAGCAGCAGTGTGGAGATGGGGTGGGTGCTTTGAAAGCCAGGCAGAGGAACTGGGGCTTTACCTTTGGGTAATGGCAGAGGGGTGGGTGTCCATGTCCAGAGAAGGTCTGGGGGCAGGGATGTGATACGATAACTTGGTACCTTGAAGGATGGTTCTGGAGGGTAATATGGGATGGATGGGGGAGAGCAAGGCTGGGGATGTTAAGACCAAGAATGTATTCTATCAAGTGTGGGATGCGAAGGGCTGGGACAAAGTGGGAGCCCCAGGTGTAGAGGATATCCAGTGCTGTGCAGGACTTGGGGATCCATCAGACCTGGGGTATCAAGCAAAGAGACAGAGTAAGGAAGAGCCTGGTTGCCATGAGAGCACCTGGCTTATCTGGAAACCACTTTTTCTGACAACCTCAGTTTCCCAGAACATACCTGAGAACCAAAAGGAAGGCAGAGGAGTCTCTAAAGAGCCAAAGTAGGTGCTAGAAAGTTCAGGTAGCAAAGCCCAAACATTTACTGATAGAAGAGTCGTCCGGTTTCTACTCAGAACCTACTTACTTTTCCTTTACATACTTTTCTAACAAGCTTGGCTTTCTGGTTACCTAGGCCTTATCAGATCAAAAGCAGCAAACTAGAAAGAGTTGAGTAAAGGTTAAGAAGATAATAAAACATTTGGGGTTTATTTGTGGAAATAATGGTTAGAATTTTAAAAGTCTAAGGAACTTTAATAAGGAAAGTGATAGTGTGATTAAAATTCCAGCCCCTGGTGTTAGACAGGCATGGACTCAATATCCTCTTTCTACTCATGAGCTGTGTGGCTTTGGGTTTTCTGAGTCTGCTTCCTCATCTATAAAATGGGACGGCAGTACCTACCCCAGCAGTCTCGCCAGGATTAAATGAGAGCAGTGCTTGATAACTAGCTGGCAGAGTCACCAACGGGGAACACTTCCTTTTGTGACCCTGCTGGTAAATGTCATTAGAAGAACCGGGTGTCTGAAGGGGAGGTTGGTGGAGGAGATGCAAGGTGCCATAGTTAGGGAAAACAAACGCTAGGCCAGTGCTCAGAAATCTGGAGTGTAGGCCTGCCTGTGACATTAACTTGCTATGTGACTCTAGGTAAGTCCCTTGTCTCTCCTAGACCTACTTTCCCACAATATAAAAGGAGGCACCTGGGCTCACAGTGGTCCCAGTTTTAATCCTGAGCCATAGAGCTCCGTTCCCTGATGTTCTGAGTGCTGCCTGGCAGTGTGAGTTCTGTTTCCTGCTGGACCCTGTGGCCTGGAGTGCCAGGTCGGGGAGACATGGGGTCCGCAGGACTCAGGGTGACCTGTCCTGCCTCTCTTCCCCAGACATTGCCGTGGGAGCCCCATTCGAGGGCTTGGGCAAAGTGTACATCTATCACAGCAGCTCCAGGGGGCTCCTGGGACAGCCGCAGCAGGTATGGGTGGACAGGAACAAAGGGGGCTTTCCCTCCTTCCCCTCACCCACCCTCTCCCTATTCCCCCTGGGCCCCGGTCCCCAGAGCTCACCCTGAGCCTGTCCCTACTGCTTCCCCCTACCCCCAGGTAATCCAGGGGGAGGAGCTGGGACTGCCCGGCTTGGCCACCTTTGGCTACTCACTGAGTGGGCGGATGGATGTGGATGAGAACTCCTACCCAGACCTGCTGGTGGGGAGCCTGTCAGACCGCATCGTGCTGCTTCGGTAAGCCAGGGCGATGGTGGATAGGGGCCTTTCTCCCCTCCAGCCCTGTCTGCATGGCTCCCCAGCTCCATCCACCTTCGGCACCAGGTCCACGCAAGCCTGAGCCCCAGGTCTAGCCTGGCAGGGGCTGGGCAAGAAGGACTGATGTCTGTTTTCTATGCAGGGCACGGCCTGTCATCAATATCCTCCACAAGACCTTGGTGGCCAGGCCATCTGTGCTGGACCCTGCACTCTGCACCCCCACCTCCTGGTGAGACTCTCAGCCCCTGCTCTGTCCACGTACTCCTTATGTATGGGCATGCCAGGAAGGACCCTGGCTCCCAAACCCCTCCCCTTGCAACTCCTGATTTCCCACCCTTAGAGGGTTGATTCCTGGGGTAAGCGTTGCCCCTCCTACCCAACCTCATTAAAAAGCCAACTTCCTTGCAGGAGGTAATGGGCAAATTGGAGGGGTAGGAGAGCATGGTGGTTAGGAGCGGGAGCTCTGGACGGCCTTGTTCAAATCCCAGCTATGCCCACTGCAGTGGTAAGGGTGGGCTCTGGGGAGGGAGGTCCCGGAGGAGGAGGGAAGAGGGAGACACTTAGGTGGATGGGAGAGAGAGCCACCTTGAACAAATTGTTATCTCTCTTGAGTCTCAGGTTCATTGCCTATAAAACAAAGTTAATGATAGTAACAACGAATTTATGGGATTGTTGTGATAATTAAATGAGATGATGTACACAAAGCCCTTCACATGGCGCCTTGTCCACCTCAAGTGCTCAGAATATGTTAGTTGCTAACGTGGTCACAGTAATGATGGTGATGGCCCCGAGGCCTTTGCATGAATGAGGCCTGGATCAGAAGGCAAAGGGACCCAGAGCAGAAAGCAGGGGTGAGTGGGAGAAGGAGATCTGGACAGTGTACCCTGTATAAGACTGGGCAGGGCACCAACCAACTGATAGCTTCAGGCAACTCCTTCTGCTCTCAGGGCCTCAGTTTCCCCATTGGTGACCTCTAACCCAGTTTTCTTTAATTTTTTTTTTTTAAGATTTAATTTATTTATTTTAGAGGGAGGGGAAGCAGAGAGGGAGAGGGAGAGAGAGTCTCAAGCAGACTCCCCGATGAGTGCGGAGCTCAATGAGGGGCTCGATCTCATGACTCTGAGCTCAAGACCAGAGACGAAACCAAGAGCCGGATGCTTAACGAACTGCGCCACCCAGGCACCCCTCTAACCCTGTTTTCTATGGCTTTCATGGGAGTGGGCAGGGAAGAGGCCAAAGACACCCTAACCAGCTCTGTGGATTCCCCAGGTTTGCCCCTGCCTTTCCTCCTAAGGGCCTGGTTTCCCCTGGCCCAGTACAAGGGTGAAGGCCAGGGCGTGGATAACTGGGTCCCACTGTGACCTCCTCCTGTCTCCCGCCTCCCAACAGCGTGCAGGTGGAGCTGTGCTTTGCTTACAACCAGAGTGCCGGGAACCCCAACTACAGGCGAAACATCAGTGAGTACGGGGGTGTGGGGAAGGGAGGGGTATGCTTGCCTGGCCACTTGATAACACCCCATCCACCTCCAGCCCTGGCCTACACGCTGGAGGCCGACCGGGACCGCAGACCGCCTCGGCTTCGCTTTGCACGCAGCCAGTCAGCCGTCTTCCACGGCTTCTTCTCCATGCCCGACATGCGCTGCCAGAAGCTGGAACTGCTCCTGATGGTGAGGGAGGGGCCAGGGGCGGGACGCCGGCTCCAAGATCTCTGGAGGAGGTTAGCCAGAGTCCCCCCAGGTCAGGGGCGAGGGACTGGAGTCCCCCCAGAGACAGAGGTGGGGGAGGTGGGAGAGCTGGGAGGCCATAGGTCTGCAGCGGGTACAGTGCACAGAATGTGGTAGAAAGAGACAGACAGCCTCGGAATGGGGATGGGCGCCAAAGGGCTTATCACCTCTGAGAAAAGTGAGGTGTGTGAGACTCTTGGCTTAGTTGGTGTCTGGGGGGAAGGGGGCCCGTGAGTGCGGGACCAGCTCAGCCCCTCTCTAGGATATCACGGTTGGAAGAGCTCATCCTGGGGACCCCAGGGATGAAGGGAGGCTCAACAAACCCCCGACCCCCGATACACACCCCCCACCCCCATCTCTGGGGAGAAGGAGTCCCATCATCTTGCTTGTAGGTCAGAGTTGTAGGAAGGGAGTCAATCTGATGATAGGACCAGAGGGGGTTCAGCCTTACTGGGGTTTTTTCAAGGTGGGTGGGGGCTCAGCTCCTCCTTGAGGGTTCAGGCTGGTGTGAAGAGTCAACTTGGGGAGGGGGGAGGGGAGCGCAGCGCTGGGCTCAGCTCCCCCTCCTCCCCCAGGATAACGTCCGCGACAAACTCCGTCCCATCATCATCTCGATGAACTACTCTTTACCTTTGAGGATGCCCGAGCGCCCCCGGCTGGGGCTGCGGTCCCTAGACCCGTATCCGGTGCTGAACCAGGCGCAGGCTCTGGAGAACCACACCGAAGTGGGTGGGGCCCGGGCCGGAAGGGCGGGGGCCGGGGAGGCCTGTGGGGCGAGAGGGCGCTGTGGAGGATGGGCCCTCACGCCTCCGGCCACCCCCAGGTCCACTTCCAGAAGGAGTGCGGCCAGGACAACAAATGCGACAGCAACTTGCAGATGCAGGTGGCCTTCGTGTCGGAGCTGGGGCAGCCGCTGAGCAGGTGCGCTCTGGGCCGCGCTGATTGGCCAAGGGTGGGGCGGGGAGGGGCTTCATTGGCTAACGGGCGGTGAGGGGCGGGGCCCTGCGGGTCTGGGCGATTCCCGGGGACCCTGGAAGATCTGAGGGGAGGGGCCTCAGGGAGAGGCGAGTTGAGAGCAGGGACGTTAATTGGCCGGGTGGATGCTTAGGCTGGCCTTCGCGGACAAAGAAAAGGGCTTTCTTCTCCAGGGGAGGCCAGAGGGCCGGGCTTGGCTGTCCCGAGAGGGGACTTTCTTCACTCAGTAGACCTGAGGGGCGGGGCCTAGTTTATCCGGGGCGGGCCTGGGGTGGGGTTCTGGGCTCAGTGCCGGGGTCCTTCCCTCCGCTCAGGCTGCAGTACAGCAGAGATGGCCGGAAACTGCTCCTGAGCATCAACGTGACCAACACCCCGAGCAGGGAGCGCGCTGGGGAAGACGCCCACGAGGCGCTGCTCACCCTGGCGGTGCCTCCCGCCCTGCTGCTGTCCTCAGTGCGCCCCGTGAGTGCCCCCTGCAGGGCTCAGAGCCCAAACAGGGTCCGCGAGCATTTACATCCTTATATACATGTCATTTACATGTGTCCTCATTTGTCCTGTGTCCACCCCGCTTCCTCTCGGCTGGGCTTCTTCAGGTGTCTGCAGCGTCTCTAACGCTAGGAGCACCCGGTGCTCAAGCCTCTAGGCATCAGACCCAGTGCCACAGGGAGGGGGCTGGAGATGCCCTACTCTGACCACCCAGACCTGATTTGTCTCCTTTCCTCAGGCTGGGATGTGCCAGGCCAATGAGACCATTGTCTGTGAGCTGGGGAACCCCTTCAAACGGAACCAGAGGGTGAGTGCTGGCCACACCTTCCGAGGCCTGTGGGTTCCAGCCTGCTACTCTGATGAGCTCCTTAACCTTTCTTCTGCCTGCCTGCTTCCCAGGTTTCCTTGAAGCAAAGAGCCAGGATAGGGACAGGGAAATACAGGAGGGCATGGGGAGAGGCCCAGAGACTAAGAAAAATGGGGCCACTAGCGATGCACAAAACTCGAGCAGGTGGAGGTGAGGAACTGAATTTTGCTGAACACCTACTATGTGCCAGGCCCTGAGTCCAACACTTCACACTTTTTTTTATGCTGCAATTCTCACAACCTTTTGAGGAGGTAGATGCTGTTTTACAGAAAGAAAATATAGGCTTGGAGAGTTACAGTAACTCAGGCACCTGGGTAGCTCAGTTGGTTAAGTGCCTGACTCTTGATTTTGGCTCAGGTCATGATCTCAGGGTCATGAGAGCAAGCTCCCCTTGGGACTCTGCACTCAGCGTGGAGTCTGCTTGAGATTCTCTGCCTCTCCCTCCCGCTCTGCCCCTCTCCCTGCGTGCGCCCTCTCTTTCTCTCAAATAAATAAATCCTTTTTTAAAAAAGAAAGTTACAGTGACTTGTTCAAGGTCATATAGTTGAAAGTAGCAGAGATGTCATGGACAGAGAAGAAGGGGAAGGGGAAACAGGATGAGGCTAACAAGGTGAAAGAGTGGACCCAGGTGGCCAGGCAGAGACTCCTTGCCCAAAAGGGGGAGAGCAGAGAACCAACTCCGACGCATAGCGTTCAGCCCCTCTCTCCCGTATGGCATCACCCCTGCCCGGCCCCAAACGCCTCTCTCTCTGCCTCCCTGGTCCTCATGGCAGATGGAGCTGCTTATCGCCTTTGAAGTCACCGGGGTGACCCTGCATACAAGGGAACTCCATGCACAGCTGCAGCTCTCCACGTGAGTGACCTCAAGAAGCCAGTCTGCGGCAGGGGTGAGGCGCCCTGGGACGTCCTCCAGCCCGGGCCTCAGCTGACACCTCTCGCCTACCCCCTGCATTCCCTCCCCAGGTCAAGTCACCAGGACAACCTGTGGCCCATCACCCTGACTCTGCTGGTGGACTACACACTCCAGGCCTCCCTCAGCATGTGGGTACCACCCCTCCCCCAGCCTGCTGTGCCTGTGCGTGGACCTGCCTGTCCCCAGCGTGGCTCCTGAGCTCCTCGGACGCACCTGTCTAGGCCTGCGCTTCCCCTGGGTCACCCCTTCCCTTGACAGCAATCACTATCATTATCATTGCTGTTATTACTCCCCTTGTAAGGCAGGTGGCAGTGGAGGAATCAGCCACCCTGGGGCCAAGGTGTTGGTGTGGCCCTGGCATTTCATGAGGGCTCATTGTGCTAGGATTTTTATATACAGCAGCTCATTGACTTCCCACAACAGCCCCATGATATAGCAACCATTTTACAGATAGGGAAACCGAGGCTCTGGGAGGATACATAACTTGCTTGAGCAATAACTAGCACACAGCGAGTGCATGCAAAGCAGGGATCTATCTCAGGTCTGCCTGATGTCAGAGGAGCTAGAGTTCGCCTACCTCAGTGCCCGTCCCTTCTGCTAGGGCCCCTCCCAACCCCTCAGACTCCAGCATCTTTCTTACCCTTAGAGTGAATTACCGGCTACAAAGCTTCTTCGGAGGGACAGTGACGGGCGAGTCTGGCATGAAAACTGTGGAGGATGTGGGAAGCCCCCTCAAGTATGAGTTCCAGGTAAGGGGGCCACAGGGACCCTGGGCGGGGACTCCTGGGAAGGCGGGGACGGGCCTGGGGTCTGCGGGTGTGCGGGTTGGGGATGGGTGAGATGGAGGTGGTTTGCCAGGAGGCAGTGGCCGTGACACCCGTTGTGCCCACAGGTGGGCCCCATGGGGGAAGGGCTGGCAGCCCTGGGGACCCTGGCCCTAGGGCTGGAGTGGCCCTACGAAGTCATCAATGGCAAGTGGCTGTTGTACCCCACAGACATCACCATCCACGGCAATGGGTCCTGGCCATGCCGGCCACCTGGAGACCTCATCAACCCTCTGAATCTCACTCTCTCTGTAAGGACACCACTGGGGGCCTTTCATTTACATCTCATTTGCAACATATTTGCATGCTGCAGGGCAGAAAGGCCAGTGTCTTGCCCTCCCCTTTCTTGTGCACCTTTAGGAGCCTGCCACCCCCTGCCCTTTCTGCCTCTCCCCCGACTCTGCTCCCGCTCCTTCCTCCCAGCCAACATCTTCTTCCCTCTCAGGTCCCTGGCGACGGGCCATCTCCACAGCGCAGGCGGAGACAGCTGGACCCAGGGGGAGGCCCGGCCCCCCCGCCAGTCACTCTGGCTGCTACCAAGAAAGCCAAGTCCGAGACAAAGCTGGTGAGTGGCCAGGACAAGGTTGGAAGGGATCGTCCCCACCATCATAGGGCGTGTGGGCACCAGGGGGCACCGAAGCAAGGGGGATTGGGCGCCGGTCACCAGGAGACCCTGGTGTGATGAGGTGATGTTACCCCTGTGCCGTGAGGCACCCCTAGTCAGAGGGAGGAAGACTCCTCTCCTCCCTCAGTGGGCATCCCACTGCTCTCGCCCTTGGAGGGCAGCCAATTCAGTGGGCCAAAGGAAGAGACACTGGCTTTATTCCCCAGAGCCCCATCCTGTTGGGGGTGATACAGCCGCTCAAAGTCTTAGACACTGGAGCTGGGGAATGGGAGAGGCAGGATGGAGGGGAGGCAGGGAGATATGGGTGGTGCAGGGCGCCCTCTGTTGGAAGGGAGAGAGGAACAGGCCTGGGAAGCAAGTTGAGGCCTAGCTGGGTGGAGAGGGAGGAGGTGGTGTCCCAGGTGGCCGGAGCTGGCTTGAACAAAGGCTCAGTGAGGGACGTGGGTGGAAAGGAGGTGTCAGGTGCTGGGCCGGCCCCATTTATATACAAAGGGACCAGATTTCATGTTATCTACGTCCCTGGCATCTATATGTGCTTGGCCTAAAGAACAGGACCTCGATGTGTAAGTGTGGGGGTGGGGTGGTCTGCATGAGGGAAGGGGTGAGGTAGGGCCCCTTGGGGTCACCCGTGGGTGGGATTAAGCCAGGGGAAGAGCCAATGGGAAGGGGTGAAGCAGGAAGAATGTGGAGCCGCAGACTGTCTCACGTCCTGTTTTCCCGGCCCACCCCAGAAGTGTGGCAGTGACCAGGCCCGTTGTGTGTGGCTGGAGTGCCCCATTCCTGATACCCCTGTCATCACCAATGTGACAGTGCGGGCACGAGTATGGAATAGCACCTTCATTGAGGTCAGTGCCTGGGTCTGCAGGGCTCTACTGCCCCCTGCCCGGGTGGGGAGAGCAACAGGGAGAGGGTGAGGCCGGTGTCACAGCCAGGGTTGTGTGTGGCTGTGTGTGCGTGCGTGGGTCAGTGACAGCGTCGGACTTTACCCAGGAGCCATTGTACTCCTGTCACTGTATGCCTGTCAGCGTTAGATCGCGTGTCTGCGTGTGGGCATGATGTCATGTCCGTCTCCAGCCAGAACGACCTTCTCCTGGGTGTCCATTGTTCCATCCTGCGCCTGTTTCTTTCCCACGCCCACGTCTTTGCGGTGCCACTCCCCGCCCCCCCCCCCCCCGGAAGGCCAGCTCCCCTTCTGTTATCTCTGCCTGTAAATTCCTCTTCAGCCTTCAGGCTCTCCCCAGCCGCTTCACCACCAGTGAGGTCTTTTCTGAGGTTCCCAGCTGCAGACGACCTCTCCACACACCCACAGAACTTTCTCCGAAGCCGCACATGCCACCGATCACGCTCTGCTCTGGGTTGCACTTACATGCCAGCCACCTAGACCCAGTTTTTCTGCAAATGAGGAGATTATCAATCTTTTCAGCTTTTGTGGGGCGTGCAGTTTCTGCTGCAAGTCTTCAGTTCTGCCATTGGGCACGAGCTGCCATGAACAACGTAGAAACGAACGGGCGTGGCTGTGTGCCAAAAACATTTTATTTACAAAAACATGTGATGGGCCAGATTTAGCCCAGAGACCTGACCCTAGACTGTGACCTTCCTTGTCTCTGCTGTCCCCCGCATCCGGCAGAGGACCCGCCGCATGAATGATGTGCATTTGTGTGTGCAGATGCCTGGCTCTCGGATCCCTTGGGGTGCTGCTTAAAGATGCTGTGTGGTGGGAGGGTGCCCTGGGGAGGATGCTCAGGGTCAAGAGGGAGGCTCAGAGGGGCTTCAGCTACTTCTTTGGACCACCCCTTGCCCCCATCCAGGATTACAGAGACTTTGACAGAGTCAGTGTATCCGGCTGGGCTACCCTGTTCCTCCGAACGAGCATCCCTACCATCAACATGGAGAACAAGACTGTGTGGGTGAGTGAGCACATTGAGGAGCCACAGTGCCTGGCCAGGGCATGGGAGCGCAGGGCAGGTTTTCAGAGCACTCGCTCACACCTTAGCTACGGGGTTCTCAATCTTGGCAGCACATGAGACTCCTCTGGAGGATTTCTGGTGTCTGGACTATAACCCTAAGCAATGAAATGAGTCCGTGGAGGTGGGACCCCAGGTAGGGGAGGTTTACAAGTCCCCCGGTGACTCTAAGGTACAACCGGGGCTGAGAACCTCTGCTAGAGCTTATTTGATCTGCACAACTTCTCTGTGAAGATGTTCCATCTCCGTGGAAACTTGAAAACAAAGTTCTCAAACTTGATTCTGAGTTACATCGGAGAGGGAAAAAAAATGACAAAATTGTCAATTTTTTTCATGAAAAGGCTATAGTGGAGATATGGAGGGGGCATAATACAGGAGACGAAGGGAGGATTGCTTAAATGCATTGTTGTATATCTCCCAAAATAAATTAAGGTAGTGGAGGAAGGGCCAGAAAGACCAATGGAACAGAATCGTAATTTATGTTGTTATACAGATAGCATTTTTAACCAATAGAGAAAGTTAGATTATGAAGTGGTGTTGGGAGAACGCATTTGGAAGGTAAAGACAGACCCTTACCTCACATGATAACCAAAACTACAGAGGAGTTAGATTAAATATTTAAATAGAGGAAATAAAACTTAATATACCAGAAGAAAATTCAGAAAATAATTTAATAATAATCTTTAATTATGGGGAGAGGGAGTTATTTTACTAAACCCAAAAGTTGCAAAGGAAACATTTGACCAATTAGACTGTATGACATTTTAAACCTGTATACAGCAAAAGAGATGATAAAAAGAAACTAGAAGGGCAAACAATAGATTGCTTTTTTTAAAATTTTTTTATTTTTAAAGGTTTTTATTTATTTGACAGAGAGATAGCACAAGTAGGCAGAGTGGCAGTCAGAGGGAGAGAGAGAAGCAGGCTTCCTGCTGAGCGGGGAGCCCGACGTGGGGCTCGATGCCAGGACCCTGGGATCATGACCCGAGCTGAAGGCAGCTGCTCAACCAACTGAGCCACCCAGGCGCCCCAATAGATTGCTTTTAAAAAAGTTTCTAGCGTATATGATGAAGAATTGATATATATTTTTGGTATGTCAAGGTAAAGGGCAGCGTAAAGATAAACGGGCGATATACACAGGGTGAACTAGAAATGGTCACCTTGGTAGTGAGGAGATAAAAATAACAGCCACAGGATTTTTTCCCCTATCAGATTGGAAAAGATTAAAGACACTAAGGCTGTCTGGTGCCGATGAGGTAGAAGGAAATGCTATTGGTTCGAGTATAAGTGAATGGATTCTTTTTGGAAATGAATTTGTCAATATCTGTTAGAGTTTAAAATGCACACTTCCTTTGATCCAGCCCATGATAATATATCTTAAGGAGCTAATAGGACAAATACGCAAATATAAATATATGGGGATATTTGAAAGCGTGGTTTATAATGGCATGAACTTGAAAACACTCTACATGTCTTTCGGTAGGAGATCGGTTCAATAAATTGTGGTACATTTTCTAGAGTGACTATGCAGTCATCAGAGATTAGGTTGATCTTTCTTAATTGACATCAAGAGATGATGATTATAGCTGAAAGAGGAGTCAGGTCAGGCCGCAGGAGGGATGGCTGAGCATGGGGTCTAAGGGGGTGGACACGCAGCACACAGAGACCCCATTCATGTGGAAGAAGAAAGGATGTGTGTTTAACATGGGCATTAAAAACTATGGAAAGAGAGTCACCAAAATGTTGAAGAGTTATTTCCAGGGAGTAAAATTACTGGGAACCTTTAGTTTTCTTGATATCATCTGTATTTAAACAAAAATAATAATCAAAATAATTTTTAAAGAAATAATCATGGGGACGCCTGGGTGGCTCAGTTGGTTAAGCGGCTGCCTTCGGCTCAGGTCATGATCCAGGGTCCTGGGATCGAGTCCCACATCGGGCTCCTTGCTCAGCAGGGAGCCTGCTTCTCCCTCTCTCTCCCTCTGCTTGTGCTCTCTCTGTCAAATAAATACAATCTTTAAAAAAAAAAAAAAAAGAAAGAATCATGTATAGTCAGAGAAAAATTTTCTCTCAGTATATATAAAATACATTATATGTAATATAATTTTGTTATAATACATATTACATATTATATAACACTTATATGCTATGTATGTTATAGATCATAATATTACAATATTATGTAATATACAATATTGCATAATATATGTTAAAATAATATATATTATATGTAACATAACGTAAGATAATAAATTGTATAATATAGTATACATTATAATATATATTTTACAATGTATATATTATAATGTATAATTATGTATGTTATAATATATGTAATATAATTTTGTTATAATAATTATATATATCTATATTTATCTATCTATCTATCTATCTCCACTGTAGGGGAAGAAAAATAATGGTACTATATGCTCTGCATTCTTTGGTTTTTTGTAAATATTTAGGAATGCTGGTTAGGTACCAGGTATTGCTCAAAGCAGTTTACTGATAGTAAACACATTTAATCCTCACCAGTGACCTATGAAGTAGGTATCATTCTCATAATCCCCAGTTTACAGATGAACAACAGAGAGGTTAAGTGATTTGCCCAAGGTCACACAGCTAGTGAACAGCACAGCTGGCGCTTGAGCCCAGTAGTCTGGCTCCAGGCCCATGCTCTTGACCACTTTGCTATACCACGAGGTAGGCATTGTGATCTCCTTTATCAGAGACCATGAAATGGAGATTCAGAGAGGTGAACTTACTTGTCCAAGGCCACACAGCTCCTCAAGGATGGAGCTGGTACTCAAGCCCGGGTGTGTGGGCTACAAACCCAGACTCCAGGCTGCATCCCAGATCTGAAGCTGGTCCTTGGGAACCAGGTCTGCTCCCGGGGAAAACCAGAGGATGGAGGGATCTGCGGCCTGCAGTGGGCAGGCAGGGGCTTTTTCTGGTTCCTGAGTGCCCCCTGCTGGTAGTAGATCAAACAGCACAGTCCTGG
Organism: Leptonychotes weddellii; assembly: GCF_054177405.1. Classification (NCBI taxonomy): domain Eukaryota; kingdom Metazoa; phylum Chordata; class Mammalia; order Carnivora; family Phocidae; genus Leptonychotes; species Leptonychotes weddellii. The sequence goes on from NC_138383.1 coordinate 22,558,718, forward strand.
GCCCCGCTGGGAAGGGATGGCTGAGCATGGGGTCTAAGGGGGTGGACACAGGGCTGAGCCCCTTCTCACTGCCGCCAGTTCTCAGTGGACATTGACTCTGATCTGGTGGAGGAGCTACCAGCAGAGATCGAGCTGTGGCTGGTGCTCGTGGCTGTGGGTGCGGGACTGCTGCTCCTGGGGCTGATCATCCTCCTGCTGTGGAAGGTTAGGACCCCCAGACCACCACTGGGACCCCCGCTCTGGGACCTCCTGCCAGCAGACCCTCACCAGCTCTCCCTTCATCCCATTCCTGCTTCCACCCCACCCCCCACCCTTCTCCCACGTTGTCCCCACCTTCTCCCCAGCTTCCGGTCTCATCCGGTCTCCCCACCCCCCATCCTCACCTCACCCACCAGGACATTCCTGCCTGGTTAATGGGGAGGGGGGATCTGCAAGCTGGAAAGGGGAAGCCAGGAGCTCTGGCTTCTGGCCATACCACCAAGCAGGGGCTGGGACCCAGGCATCCAGGCTCCCCAGCCCTAAGCCCCAGCCCATGAGTGCTGCCGGCCAGGCCCCCCCAGCGCCCCCTGATGGCCCATCCCCACCTCCTCCCCTCCGCAGTGCGGCTTCTTCAAGCGAGCCCGCACTCGCGCCCTGTATGAAGCTAAGAGGCAGAAGGCGGAGATGAAGAGCCAGCCGTCAGAGACAGAGAGGCTGACCGACGACTACTGAGGGGGGGCAGCCCCCTGCCCCCGGCCCACCCGGGTAACGCGGCCTCCGGGCCCTCTTCCCTGAGCCCTGCAGCTGGCCGGGGCCTCTGACTCTGTCCTATCTGCTCTTCTTCCTCACGGGCCCTCGCTGCTCTTCACTCTGCCCCTGGCATCACCCCGAAGAGCAGCCCATGGTCTCCCTCCACGCCCTAGGAGAGCTCAAGATGTCTTCTCACCACCTCCCCTGAAGATTTGGGGCCCCAAGAGGGAGCCATAAAATGCTCCCCATGCCCCCTTTGCTTTCTGGGGATCGGAAAAGGACCCAGGCCAAGGCTAGGCCCGATCTCTAGGCCACACAGCAAATACCTAGAGTGATTTCTGCGCCTCCATTTCCACCTCCAGAGAAGGAGGGGACAAGGAGAGTCCTTCTGGAACTAGTACCTTTCCTCCTCAGAGCCCCTCTGGGGTGACACGCTGGCCCCCCACCCCCACAGTGCGATCAGGGCAGACCATGACGCTTCCTTAGCCATCCTGTCAGCAACCTCGGTGACTGCCCCTCTGTCTCCAGCTGCCTCCCCCTCTCCTCTCTGCCTTCCTCAGTTCCTCCTTCCTCTGGGGCTGAGGGTGGGCAACCTTGCCCTCTCTGTCACAGTGCAGGGAGATGGCATGTGTTTGGGTCAGGGGTCCTGGCTTTGAGAGCCTCTGGGTGGGTGGGGGGGGGAGGAGCTAGGCACATCTTCCCGCAACCTCGAGGGCTGGATGCTGATGCCCTTCCTCTTCTCCTCCCCACTCCCCCCTCTGCCCCACCGCCAGTGTGACTTCTTTAAGCCGACCCGCTATTACCGGATCATGCCCAAGTACCACGCGGTGCGGATCCGGGAGGAGGAGCGCTACCCACCTCCAGGGAGCACCGTGCCTACCAAGAAGCACTGGGTGACCAGTTGGCAGACTCGGGACCGATACTACTGACATCCTCCCTGATACCACCCCTGCTCCCCCAGTGCCCCTCCTATTTATCATACGTTACGCCCCTGACAAGCCACAGGGGCCACTGCCTTTGGCTGGCGCCAGCAGGTTCGGGCACACCCAGCCCCGCTAGCACAGGCATGTGCGTCTGGCCGCGGGCTTCTCCCTGCAGGAGCGCGGGGCCGTGGGCCTGGACACATGGGGGCCCACCGCCTGTGGACTGTGCCGGGCACCACCCCTGCCTGTGCCAAAGCCAAGCCAAAGGGCCTGCTCCAGAGCCAGGAGGAAAAGGACCCCACTGCGGTAATACCCCCACCCCCACCCTTCACACTGGACCCATCTTGAGCCATAGTCACTGGATTGACCCTGCTGTTGGGACTACAACTACTACTACAGGGAACAGCGCCCCAGGCCCCCCCAGCCGCGGCTCCTGGCACCCGCCTCAGGTTGCCCACGGTGGTGGCATTTGCAGGACCTGGCATGCTCAGACCCAAGAGCAGAGTGGACTAGAAGGAAGGTCCCCAGGATTCCTTTGCTTCACAGATCTCTGTGAAGCCTTTCTCCTCAGGGGAGATTCCCTTCTGACAAGGAACGCAGTCTGAAGGAACAAAGACGGACAAGCCACTGGACAGCCCGGCAGACTGCCTGCGATGGGACTGCCCCGGGAGCACGGAGGAATGCTCAGCAGAGGAGGGGACCAGTCCTGGGCCAAGGAGCTGTTGGAAGGAGAGAGGAGATCCCACTTCTCACTGACCACTACTATCCAGGGCTCTGAAGGCCCGGAGAGACCCCACACCCCCCAAGATCACGGAGGGAGCGACACTTGAATGTAGAACGGGGAGGGAGCCCTGTCCCTGCCCCATCGGCTGGAACCTCCTCTGCCCTCACTGACCATGGGTAAGGGGGCCTAGAAGTGGGGTTCTTGGCAGTCCTTGGCTTTCAGAGCCAACTTAGCTCTGCCTCCTCACCCCACGGGCTAAGTCCTGAGGCCCATTCTAGAAGTCGAGGCTGGTTCCAGGAAACCTCTCCTGACCCCTGCCTTTTGGCAGTCCCCTTTTCCAGTCCCTACGCACTTCCACGGTACTGTAGCAGGGGAGCTCCCTCCCCCTCCTTGTGCCTTCTTTCTATATAGGCTTCTCACAGCAACCAATAAACAGCTCCCAGTTTGTATGCTCTGCATCGGCCTCCATTCACCACCCCACCCCCCACCCCCATCCCAACCCCAGTTCAGTCTGTTGGATAGTGATGTCATCTAGCTGACCCCTAGGTGGACAAAGCCAGGGGCAGGGGTCATAGAGGTTGGGAGGGTGAAAATGTATGCAGGACATACCAGTCCCTGCTCTCAGGGATGTCCTTATCTAAGGTCATCCAGAACGTAAAGTCTGGGAAGAGACCTGAGTAGACTGGATAGAATCCAAAATGGCTTCTTGGTGGACAGTGTGCTGGCCCTGGGGGGTGGGAGGAGGGAGGTAGAGGTGGCGGTGTGCAGGGTCCAGAAGAGGCAGAAAGTTACTTGGCTGTAGAAGCAGGTAGTCCTGGATAGTAGTGGAGGGAGGCTGGGTGCAAGGGTGGAGAGCCAAGAGCCCTCATCCAGTGGCTGGATTCAGATAAGAGCCTGCTTTTCTGCCTCAATTCCACCCCCACGCCCACTCCTAGACACCACGATGAGTAGATCAGGGGGTGAACCAGTGACCCGAGACTGGAAAGATTGAAAGGTCCTGGTATCCCCCAATGTCTGGGCACAAGCACCTGGAGTCCTAGTCTTGTGGCCATTCCTCCAAGGGTGCTTCAGTCCTGAGCCCCCATAGCCCACAGCATTGGATCAAGCCCTCTGCTTCCCAAGGTCGCCGTTCCACACAGGCCTGGGAGGATGGAGCAGGGCTGCATTCCCCATGACTTCTTTGTCCTAAATTGTGGCATAGATCCTTCTGTTAGTTGTCCTCAAAGCTATGACCTTTGGAAGACTTCACTGAAGGCTGAAAATTACTACTCAGAGAAGCCTAGTGGCAGATCCTTGATTCAGCTGCTCTGAGAGCCCACAGACCCAGGCTGTTCTCCCAGGAGCCCCTCCTGATGTCTGCCTCGGTGTCCCCCAACCTGCCTCCCTGGCAGCGTCTGCCCTCTGCTATCCCCACCAGAGCCCACACCTCCCCGCCCCTCACTTTCTGTGCTGGGCCTGCCCTTTCCAGGGTGGATTATTAACAGTGGAAGGTCCAGTTCCTCCAGGAAAACCCCAGCCCCTACCCGGAGCTCTCAGAACCAGTAATCAGAACCCCCAGGTCCTTTTCCAAAACCTGGGTTATTCACTCAGTCAGGAGTAATAACACATGTGGGTTGGCAAAGCCCAGCTCAGGTTGAGCAGAGCTCAGGCCAGCTCAGTCCTGTCCTTTGCAGACACCTCCTGCTTAAGAAAAAGGTAGGATCGGGGCGCCTGGGTGGCTCAGTCGTTAAGCGTCTGCCTTCGGCTCAGGTCATGATCCCGGGGTCCTGGGATCGAGCCCCGCATCGGGCTCCCTGCTCGGCGGGAAGCCTGCTTCTCCTTCTCCCACTCCCCCTGCTTGTGTTCCTGGTCTCGCTATCTCTCTCTCTCTCTGTCGAATGGATAAAATCTTAAAAAAAAAAAAAAAAAGAAAAGAAAAGGGTAGGATCTAGGGATCTACACATCCCTCTGGCCAGCTCCACAGGCTCAGCCCCCAGTCTTGGTGTGTGTGTGTGTGTGTGAGTGACAGACTGTTTATGCTTGGATGAGAACACAGTCTCTCTCTCTCTCACATACACACACATATGCACACACCCTGCAGTATAAGTCATCATTGTCAGGACTGGTGCCATACTTTTATGAAAGAAACATAATGGCAGGGGCGTCTTGGTGGCTCAATCGGTTAGGCGGCTGCCTTTGGCTCAGGTTATGATCACGGGGTCCTGGGATCCAGTCTCCCAAGGGGCTCTCTGCTGAGTGGGGAGTCTGCTTCTCCCTCTCCCTCTGCTCCTTCCCTTGCTTGTGTTCTCTCCTGCTCTCTGTCAAATAAATAAATTTTGAAAAATCTTGAAAGATTTTATTAAAAAAAGAAAGAAATATGATGGCAGAAATGCAGCAATGCCCACTTTATATAAAAAGGTCCTCAATAATGTCAAGCTTCTGGAGCTCCTTGGAACTGTAGCACCTCCAGACGGTTCCCAAAGAGGGCCTTCGCCTTTGAGTCCCTAAAAGGACCCATAAGGTGATTCTCCCCCTCTGGACACAAGGCCGGATTGCACTTCCTGGGCCCTCCTGGTTGTATGAGGTCATGTGACTAATTCTGGCCAATCAGTTGTGAGCAGGAGGGACGTGGCTCAATTCTGGGCTGAGACCATTAAATGTTGGGTGAGAGTCCCCACAGTTCTGCTTTCCTGATTCAGCTGCTGTAGAAGCCTGCCTTGAGATAAAATGTCTGTCAGTCTGAGTCCCTGAGAGTCCCCCTCCCACCACCAACCAGCCTTGTACATGTAGTGGGAAATCTGGGCATGGTGGGGTGGGGAGGAGTTTAACCTCAGCATCTCTAACTTAGCTTGACCACACCATGCCACTCCCATTATCACCCTGCAGCAATCTCTGCAGAAGGAATTTTGATCCAAGCACAGAGGCCACAATTTGGAAGTCCAGCAGTATGGAGAGGATCACGGGAAATCTCTACTACACCTAGCCTCAGAGTTTACAGTCTTTTCCTCATTACTTAAAATTTTTTAAAGACTTATTTAATTAATTGAGAGAGAGAGAGAGAGAGAGCAGGGAGGGGGCAGAGGGAGAGGGAGAGCATCTTCAAGCACATTCCCCACTGAGCCCGGCATGGGGCTCGATCTCACAACCCTGAGAGTCCGATGCTCAACTGACTGAGCCACCTGACCTCTTACTTAAATTTTGACAATAGTAATAGCTGCTATTGATTGATTATTTACTATGTGCCAGGCATAGGGCTGGGCGTTTTACATAAGTATCCTGTATGCTCTTCTGGGCAACTTGAAGACTGCACTCACCAACATCATCAATGATTTAATTGCTAGCTGGAAGGATGTTTGGTGGTCCTCCCTGATGACTCTGTGCCATGTCTCCCTGGTGGTCCCAATTCTTTTTTCACACTCTTTTCCCTTCTATGGGCCAGGTGCTGTGCCTGGTCCTGGAGATAGAGCAGTGAATTATACAGACACAGACAGCCCTGCCTTCCTGGAGCTTCAAGTTTAGTGGAGGAGCCAGATGAGTCGGCAGATGATTTCCACTCAGTGTGATAGGAGCCAAGTGGTGCTAAGATTGGGGAGGTCTAAGGAGCCCTTAGAGGGAGCCCACAACCCGGCCTGATAGGGTCAGAGACTTGAAGAATGGATAGGTGGTGAGAAGAAAGAATGATCCTGACAGAAGAGACAGCATTTGTAATGGCTTGGAGGCTGGAGGCTGGTTCAAGGCAGTAGATAAGTATGGCTGGGAGTTGAGCTGGGGAATGAGGAGAGAGGAGGCTGGAGAGTTAAGCCGAAGCAGATTGCGCAAGAGCTGGAAGGGTGCCAGTAAGAAGCAGCGAGCCACTGAAAGTCTGTGAGCAAGGGAAGTAACAAGTTCAGATTTGCTTTTGAGAATGATCCCTGAGCCTGTTTCCTCATCTATATAATGGGGATAATAATAGCACCAGAGAGCCGTCTGGAGAATTAAAGGAGATAATGCATGCAAACAGTGCCTGACACATAGGTTATTATTTATCCAGCTAAGAGTCCCTCTTCCATTGCGAAGCCTTGCGCATAGCTCCGTGTTGACTGTAATCACATTCTGTTACACAGTAATTACTTATTTACTTGGGCAGCTACCTCCCAGACTAAGAAATGAAAAGACTACCTCCTTATCCTTTCTGTGTTTCCTGTTCCCAGCACAGTTCAGCACATATTGAGCATTTGGTCAGTGGGGCCCAGGGTCTGAACAGTGAAAGAGCGAAAACATCAAAGGAACAAGACTGGGGGGAGGGGGAGGGGTGGGGGAGGGGGTGTCAGGACGTACCGCATTCCACCACAAGAGCGCGCGCTCTGTTCCTATGAGAGCGCGGGGCGGCTGGGGAGGGGCGGGCTCCCCGGTCCCCAGCGCAGATCACCTGGCAGGACCTTTCTCTAAGGCAGCCCAGTACGAAGAGGGTCGCTTTCTCAGGTCAAATGAGTAGAGAATAATTAAAGTGTTTTGAGAACTGCGCGCATAGCGCTGATGTTAAGGGCTGCCTCCGCCGCCGCCAGTCGTTAGTTACGGTTTTGACTCTGGGTGCGGTCTTTTCCTGAGCCACTTGGATCTTCGTGGAAGTGGGTGGGGGGCACGTCTGTATGAGGGGTTAACATGGGCTTGCATCCTGATCCCGAAGTTTGCAAACTTTCCCAGTCCGAGTCACTGTCATCCGGACTGGGAACCCACCAGATCGTCCCCCTCAGGGAGCGCAAGTGGGGATCAGGCCGGGTGAAACAGGTTCCTTTGAGAGGGAAAGGATTCGTTGAGAGCTACCCGGACAGTTTCAGGGAAGGCGAGCCAAAGAGATTTGGGAGGGCGCGGGAGAGGAAGAAATGAAAAGGGAGGAGGAATGACGGACCTCTGGGGAGGCAGGGGTTAAGCCGGGCTTGGCCCCGGAGGAGGAAAGGGCGGAGCGAACGCTCGGGAGGCGGGCTCACGGCGCGGCCTCCTGAAAACAACAGGCCGCCCCGGGCCAGGACGGAGTTAAGGGGGTGGGCCCGGGGGGGAAATGGAGCCACGTGCCGGGGCGAGAGGCGATTGGCTCTGCCGGCGTTGTTTGTGAGCTGCCATTGGCGACGTCGGGGGCGCCGCAACGAGCCGATTGGCCGGGGCTTGGAGGACTGCCAGGGCTGGGGCGGGGAGGAGGCGGCCCGTCCCGGTCGCTGGGCCGAGCTGGGCCGAGCTGAGCGCCAGTGCTGCCCGCTGGGGGACCGGAGCCCGAGCTCGAGCTGCGGCCGCCGCCGCCGCCGCCGCCACCGCCGCCATGCGCTGGGTCCGCGCGCTGCTGAAGAATGCGTCGCTGGCAGGGGCGCCCAAGTACATCGAACACTTCAGCAAGTTCTCCCCGTCCCCGCTGTCCATAAAGCAGTTTCTGGACTTTGGTACGGAGTGGGGGGTGGGGGGTGGCAGGCCGTGGGGGCCCGCGGGGCGCGGGGGGCAGTGAGTGAGGGAGCCCTGGCCACGAAGGATTAACGCGGAGGAGAGGAGAGGCCCTGCGTGACAGGGAGGGGTTGCTGGGGTACAGGCAGGAATGGGTTAAGGCGGGGGAGGGAGGGGCAGGGACTGGTCCTGAGTGGGTTAAGGTATCCTGGGGAAGAGCTGTATACTGGGCTGTCAATGGGAAGTGGGGGCACTGAGAAGAAGGGGTCTAAATACTTTGCTGGGCTTTGTGAGAGGTCTTACAGAGTAAGGGAGAGCGAGGAGGTGATGTTAGGGCAGGAGGGGAGTGGGGTATATCCAGACAGCAAGGGTTAATGGTGGTTGTCCTAGTGACTCAATGAGTAGGAGATGGAGAGGAAATGGGGCAGGGATGCTGGTGGGGAGTAACAGGGTGGAGGTGCAAACATCTGGAAAGAGACCTGGGCTGGGCTGGGCACCCAGGGGTCAGGTGGGGACTGGGCTCTTTCAGAAAAATGTCAACAGGAGGGAGGTCCCTGGTCAGTATACCTCCACCCACTGAAGAAGCTGGCCCCCAGCCGGCCCAGTAGGCAAGGACACTTGAAGAGCAAATCTGTTTGGGCCTGGCTCCCTGTCCCCTCCCAGGCTGAGGCTTGGAGCACCATGAGGCGGAGTCAGGAGGCTTGCAGCCTTGGCTGCCCCTAGGTTCCTGGGCCAGGATCACCCACCAGCAACGCCCTGGGGGCGCGTTGGGAGCAGAAGCAAGACTGTGCCGCTGTGGCCACTGAAACAGGCATTGTGTGGGCCCTGTCTGTCTACGCGGTATTTCCATGGTGCCAGCTAGGGATTAGGAGGGGGTGCCCAGGTCTCTCAGGAGTTGAAGAGACAGTGCCTGGCTCAAGTTACAGCTGCGTCACTGATGGGAGGGGGTGGGGAGGTGGCATCTAGGACACAGGGCCCCTGTTACCCAGGACTTGTCTGCCTGTCCCCCTGCCCTTTTTGAGCTGTCCTATGTAAGAAAGTCCCCTGGGCCCATTCCCAGGCACCAGTAGCTGTCTGGTCCAAACTGGACCCCAGTTATAGAAATGGACTGGGTGGGGCTCACAGTCAAGTTTGGTCCACTTGTAGTGCAGTGGGGAAAACAGATCTTCAGAAGGGTAGTCACATGGCCTAGGTGGCAGACTTGGAAGCGGAACTTAGACTAGCATCTGGCTCTTCTGACTCTAGGCCATGGCCTCAGTCTACCACTCCGTCTTCATCTTGAAGCCAGACCAAGGACCAGGATATTTGGGCTCCCATCCTTGGGCCCTGTGTGCCTCCCACGTGGGCATTAACGCAGGGTCAACTCTACAGTTGTCATCAAGACCAGCCTGGGTGAAGACAGACTGGGCCAGAAATGACGCTGGGACCCCGCAGCTGCCATGGTCCAGGCATAGCGCCCCTCAGCCAGGCCCAGACCCGGGAAGGGGTGGTTTTCCCAGGCTCCTCTGCCCACCCGATCCACCCCACCCTACCCCTTCCACCCCTCAAAGCGAGTGTCTACTAGGAGGGACCGAAAGTGAAGAAGTAAGGTAACCGAGGCCAGAGGCAGCTCCAAGTGGGCCTGGGAGTGGCCCTGTCCCCTGTGGTTGAAGGCAAGCAGGCTGGGGGCGAGGGGACGCAAGCTTGGAGAGGGTTAGGCAGGGTGGCATGGAGATGGGAGCCCTGCAGGGGATTAGGAGAGGTGCTTTGCTTTGTGCCCCTGGTCACTGCTCTGAACCTTCACAAAATGAAGGATTTAATCGACCTGACCCCTGAGATGACCTCTGGCTCCAGGGGTTTGCAGCTCTGTGGGCTCACCTCTGTCTCTCTCCCTCCCTCCAGGGTCCAGCAATGCCTGTGAGAAAACCTCATTCACCTTCCTCAGGCAGGAGCTGCCCGTGCGCCTGGCCAACATCATGAAAGAGATCAACCTGCTTCCAGACCGAGTGCTGAGCACACCCTCGGTGCAGCTGGTCCAGAGCTGGTGAGACCCCTGGCCAGGCCCCTGTACCTCCCACTCCCTCGCTGCCAGATGCCCCTGGGCTCCCAGAGTCTCTGTGCTCCCAGTAGCCTTGAGGGAGGTGGGGACAGAGAGGAAGCACAGGGGCTCCAAGAGGCTGGAGAGATGCCCAAGGTCAAGTGGAATGCTAGGCCAGAACAGGGACTGAGATAAAGCTCCTAGCCTCCATGCCTGTGGGGCCAGCCCTATTCTTACCACTTTTCTTTCTCCAGAAACCCAGGATCCACCTGGGGAATTGTTTTCACAGGCAAAACCCAAACCATGCTAATACTGGCATTCACCACCAGCTCTGGTTCTGGAAACCCAGCACCTACCGGGTAATATTTACCTGGGGGCACCTTCTGCCTCCTCCCCGCCACTTCCCCACCACCCCGCGGTGGGAAATGCTGGTTGGCTCAGAGGTCTTGGACCTCCAAGGGCCAGGGCCCAGCAAGGGGTGACCTGGTTGGGCTGCAGGAATGCCAGACCCTGCCCTCTCCCCCTGGCCCCCTTCGCAGCTTGCACCTGTAGGGAAACAGAAGCAGGAAGAAATGAATTTTCAAATGTTTTATTTTATTTTATTTTTATTTTTTTTTTAAAGATTTATTTATTTATTTGAGAGAGCGAGAATGAGAGAGAGTACAAGAGAGGGGGGAGGGTCAGAGGGAGAAGCAGGCTCCCCGCTGAGCAGGGAGCCCGATGCGGGACTCGATCCCGGGACTCCAGGATCACGACCTGAGCCGAAGGCAGTCGCTTAACCAACTGAGCCACCCAGGCGCCCCTTTTCAAATGTTTTAGTCCAAGCGACAAGTCGGACTGTTTTGGATGTTGGAAAACACTCAGATGCAGGGATGGCACAGTACCAACCCCCAAGAACTTTGGAGGAGCAAAGACCAAAAGTTGCAGCAGTAGCAGGGGGAAGTCCTCAGTAAAGGTCCCTCTAGAACTCTGTCCCAGGTTAAGTAACTGGATGACATGAACCAATGGCTGGTCACATGAAGAACAAACAAGAGTTTGCTGTGTGACTGGCGTGCAGATGGTTAATCCTGGTTGATCTTTGGTGGCACCTGCGCTGGAAGGCTTTGCCAGTTTGGCTATGGTGTGGCGTGGCTGTGGTTCGCTGTTGGGTTCAGGAGCAGGGCTCCACGCCTGCTGTGAGCCCAGCGCCCTGCCGGGAGCCCGGGAGCTCGCGGGGAGCAGGAGAGTGGGTAAACTGAGAGTTATGTAGATCGTGGTGGGAGCAGCGAGCTGCCGAAGAGTTACTAAAGAACCAAAATGTTATTTAAAAAGTAATGTGGATTGGGGTTCTTTTCCTCCTCATCGTGGAAGTATTTTCTGGAAGACACAGAAAAATAGATAGAAGAGAATGCCATCCACTACCTTCTACGCCATAACCGAACACTGGTAGGGTTTCAGAAGGTCTTAGTGGTGCCCTTCTAGCATCGTTTCTATGTGTGGATGTCTGAATAGGCAGGACTTACTCTGATGTAATGAGATACAGTAAGGAAAGTGTTTTGTGCACAAGGCCAGGCTCCCAGTAGGCACACGCTGGATGTCAGTTGAAGCAGAGAGTTGTGGGGAAGTTGAGATGGACACACAGAGGAGGTGACATGTCACTGGGCCTTCCAGGGGGCCGGGAGTGAGCTTAGACCTAGAAAGAAGGGAAGGGCATTCCAGGCCTTGGGACTGCTTGTGCCAGGGCGTGGAGGCAGGCAAGGACCCAGTCAGGGCCTCTGCGACCTCACTCTGCACCTGCAGTGCTCTCGGTGCAAGCTGCCAAGGGGGCCAGGGGGAGAGGGCAGGGTCTGGCATTCCTGCAGCCCAACCAGGTCACCCCTCGCTGGGCCCTGGCCCTTGGAGGTCCAAGACCTCTGAGTCAACCAGCATTTCCCACCGCGGGGTGGTGGGGAAGTGACGGGGAGGAGGCAGAGAGTGCCATCTGTTTGCCCACTTCTCCTCCAGTTCTATACGGCTGGCTGGCCCAGCTTCCGCTCCAGCAGGCCCCTGACGCCAGGACAGGCCCTCGCAGGCCCCTCCCTGGACGCTATGTTCCTAGGAGGCCCGGGGGATGTGTGTCGGGGTGTGGGGGAGCAGGGAGCTGCTGGGCTGCCCGTGAGGCCCCCAGGCCCCAGCGGAGGCCGTTTCTGAAAATCAGTTACGCATGTGTGGGCTTGGCCTGGTCTTTCTTCCCTCCAAGCTTGGAAGTCATGTCCAGCAACAGCAGGACAGAGCGAAGTTAGACAAGAGAGAGCACTTCCCAGTGGTTGGTTCAGCTTAGAGGAGAACAGGCCGTGGGATTTCTGGAATGTCCTGATGCACTGACTGGAGCCTGCTGAGGTTGTTCCTAGGGAATGGGCATCATCGGCCGCAGCAAGAGAGACTGAGGTCTGAGGGGAGGAGGGATTTTCTGATGGGGACGAGGTGGCCGCCTGTGAGAGAGTGCAGACTCCCTCCAGGAGAACCCACTGGATGTAGAGGTAGCGGAGGTGGGCAGGGTTTGCACGAGCGGAGGGGGACAGCGTACCACAGAGCCTGGCAAGAGGGCCTCTACCCTCAGAGTCTGACGAGTAAGGAGCAAACGCTCCCCTTTGGGAAATGGAAAAGTCCGGTACGAATGCTGTTCGCAGTGGTGGTGATACGACGTGGTGAAGACGAGTGGAGTTGTTACTCAGCTGCAGAGAGGTTCTAGGCCAGAGTCACTGGGGACATGTTGAGCATTCCTGGTTTTAAATAAACCTGGTAAATTGTCTCAACCAGACAGACCTGGTGCGAGGGAGCCTGTTTTGGAAGCCAGTAGGAAGCCTTGGCCTTTGATGTCTGTGTCAGCATGCTTGACTCTGAGGCTTGGCTTCGCTGCTTGCTGGACACTTCCTAAGCAAAACCTCCAGGCTCCCTGAGCCTCGGCTTCCTCACCTGTAAAATGGGGATTCGTTCTGTTTCTAAGTACAAACACCACCGTTCGGTGCCAAAGTGTGCAGAACTCTGTCAACACAAGCCATGTCCCTGAGCTACACCTCCAGGCCACAGGTATGAGTTTGGCCAGGGTTCTCTTAGACAGTGTGGTCCTCATAGTGATGGTGCTGATGAAAGCAAGTAGACCTGGAGGGCCTACCCTGCGTCAGGAACTATTCTGGGCATGTCCACATCTTCACTTACTTAGCCTTCCCGACAGCCCTCTGCCGTAGGCCTTGTCATTACTCCCATTTCATACATGAGCAGACTGAGGTTCGGAGAGGTTAGGGCTCGTGTGTGAGATCACTCATGCAGCAGGTGGGGGAGCTAGGACTCCAGCCTAGCCTGTGTGACCCGGTGGCTACATTCATGAGGGGGCAGGCAGAGTGCTCTGTTCTGGGGCAGTGACCTGGATCAGAGATCGCCAAACTCCCTGAGCAAGTCCTCGAGACTACAGTAGGGCCCACCTTACCGGAACGCACTTGGCTAGAGATGCTGGAGCACAGAGCCGGAGAGAAAGCCAGCCGGAGGAGGGCGTGGAGCTGGTAGGAGAGTGCTTCCAGAAAGTGGGGGGGGGGGGGGGGGGTTGAGTGAGAGTTGCAGAGTAGAATCAGATGACAGTGAGTCACTCCTGTCACTAAGGGTCTTGCAGAGGTTGTAGGGAAAGGGGCAGGGGGCAGTGGGGCCAGCACCTTCTGTCAAACCTCCCCCGCCTGCAAGGGACCTGCACCCCCACCCCGCGGGAACCACAGCCCTTGAGAAGAACCAGCACCGTGGCAGTGGCTCCCGTGGCCCGCGCTGGACCAGGCATGGAGCCGGGGCTCGAGTCCCATCCTCCCCGAACCCCTCGGCCTCTCCTCCCATAACCGGGCTTGAGACTGAGGATGTCAGAGTGGTACTGCCTTGAACCCCATTTTCGAGCCGGGGACAGGAGCAGCTCAGTGGCCTCTGTAGGGCCCAGCCGGCCACAGGGCCCAAGTCTGCCCGGCTCAGGGCCTGCACTCGGCTCCCCTCCAGAGAGCAGCTTCCAGATGCGGGACAGGTCTGCCAGCTCCCCCTCCTCAAACGGCCACTGCCTTGTTCACACTCCTCATCCGCAGTGGCTGTGGACACTAGTGCCTGGTGCACACGCACACACACGCGCACGCACACACACACACACACACGCCGCCATGCACACGCCCCCTCCACCTCCCTCCACATTCCACCCCCTGCCTCCCGAGTCCAGGGCTCTGGGCAAGCTAGAAAGCCCCAGAAGGCAGGAGTCCTGGGTGCCTGATTTGCTGCTGAGGTCGGCAGGCCCAGGCCTTCCCTAGGGCAGCTATATTGGGCCCCCACGGCCTGCTGGGAGGGGGGAGTCAATGCCAGATTGGCCAGTGCACCGCTGCTTCGGGCCTCCTAGGTCCGAGCCCAGTCCTTTCTCTGGCGGTCAGTGCGGGGGCAGCCCAGGAGCCAGGGTCACTCCTTTCCCAGTGTCTCTCCCTGTAGGACCAGATCTTGCCTGAGGGTGCCATCTGGGTTACCAGGCCTCGGCGGGCTTCAGCCAGGCCCAGGGTCCTCTGGGAAGATCCTTCCCATCTTGTCCTCTCCCTCCCGAGAGCCCACGCGGACCCACTCCCCGGCAGGAGTGGCCCCGCGAGGGAGGCGGGCAGGGGGCCTCAGGCTGGCGGCCCTCTGCATGCCCGTGCTGGGGGGGACTGCTCATTGTCCGTCCGTCCTGGCACCCTTTACTTCACTGGCCATGTGACCAGGCCCCACTTCTGTTCTCTAGGGTGCGGCAAGGTGGGCCCCCCATTTCCAGGAGGGATGGGGCCAGTAGCTAGGGCACTGGGCCTACACCTGCGCTGGGACGCTGTCCCTGCCCCTTCACCTCCTGGCCCAGCGGGCAGGGCCTCCTAGCTCCCACCCCCTCCCTCCCTGCCTGCCCCCCCACCCCATCTTAGGAAGGGGTTCTGGGCCCCACTCTCCAGCTGGTTTCCTCCCCTTCCTCTCTCTACCTACCCCAGCCTTGCACACTTGCAGGTTTTCTCCCCAAATCCCCTCCCAGAGTCATGAGCATGAAGCTTTATCCTGGGCATGGGGGAGGGGGGCAGGGATTTGGGGGCACACAGCCTGTGAGAGAGAAGCCCAGCTCTGCACGGTGACCGCCTCATCTGTAGAATGGGGGAGCGGGAGCACCCACCTCACAGGGTATCACGGAGGCGAAAGTAGGGGGGCAGGCAAGCACAGAGCCGAGCCCTGTCTGAGGCTGGCAGCAGCCATCATGTCACTGCTGGGACCAGGGTGGATGGTGAGCAGTTGGCCATGTGGTGTGGACTGGGAGTCAGACAGACATGGGTTCGAATCCCAGCGCGGCCCCTGACCGTGGGGCCTGGGCCGTATCACCTGCTTTCCCTGGGCTGGTTTCTACAGCAAGGGGAAGTACGGCATGCTCCTCAAGGCTGCTGGGGGACGGGAGACCCCGGGTAGACTCGGCAACAGGCAGGCTCTGGCCCCCGTCACTCCGTCACTCTGTAGCAGAGTCAGCCCGCCGGTTACTACTCTCCAGGGAGCTTGAGGCCCGGCCTTTGGAGTGCCTCTCTGATTGTCTGCTGGGGCTGCGGGCATGGGGGGGACAGGGGGAGGCTGGTCTCTTCTGCTGGGTGGGGAGGACAGGCGGGGAGCACCAGGGCTGGAAAGTCCCCATTCCTGCCAGCCCTAGCATGGTGGCTGTCCAGAGCATGATTAAAACGGGACTCAGAGCCTACACCCAGTACGACCAGCAGGAGGGTGTTGGTGCCGCGTGGGGCTCAGAGGATGCACTCTGCTGTGGCTGACGTGTAAACCACATTCGGAGCAAGGGCGCACATCTGGAGAGTGCTTACTGTGTGCTGGGCACGGAGCTTAGTATGACCTTTGACCTTCACTGAAAGGCAGTGATAGCGGTAGGAAACCCTCCACTTTCCTGATGAGGAAACTCAGGCCCAGAGAGGCTCCACGACTTACCCAGGCCGCACAGCCCTGAGTAGAAAAGCCAGGATGGGGACTCAGCAGAGCCAGCGCCCCAGCCAGCACCCCCACTCTCTCCTCTAGTCTCTGAAGCGAGAGAGGGAAGAGCAGTGGGGGGGAGGTGAAGGGGGAAGGGTATTCTGGGCAGAGAGCCGTCAGCGACGCGGAGGTGGGCATTCTGAGCAGACCCGGCGCTGCCGGGTGGCAAGAGTGCAGAGGACTGAGTCTTCACCACCCTGCCTCCCGGCCTGATGACTGCTTTGGACCTCAGTTGAGGAGCCTGTGAAATGGGGCTAATGCCTGCCCTTCTTACCTGTCAAGGTCAAAGCACTGTGTCCATAGGAATGCATCTCCCGTGGAGGCGCCTTTTCTAGCGAGACTGTTAGGCCGCAGAGCCCTCTGTCCCAGGGTTCTTGGCAGCCCCTCCGTCCTGCTCGCTACGAGTGTTTCTACCAGAGAGAGGCTCGGCTCTGTGGCCTTCCCCAGGAGAACCCGTGGGCTGGACGTGGTAGCAGGAAGCAGTGGGGGTCGTGGCTTGCAGGGCAGGGGGACAGTGGCTCCAGGTGGGCACGCTCTGCTGCCACAGGTGAGCCTGACGCCCTCACACAGGCTGGCCCCCTGCGGCCCCGAGTTCGGGGCTTCCCAGCACTCCCCTGGCTCGCCAGCTCTCCGAGGTCCTGGGGAAATCGGCCTCCCAACCGGGCCTGCAGATGGGGGGCCGCAGGGGGCCACGCACTCCTGCTGGGCCTTCGGAGTGGAGTGAGCTGTCCTGGCTCTCCGCGGGCTCCGGCCCCACGCACGGGCACAGCCGGCCTGCCTGCCCCGCTCCTGTGTCCTGCCCACCCACCATTTAAAATCCACTTCCCTGGGCAGAGCGCACGGCCCCCGGTCAGGGGCGCAGAGCGTTCGGCTGTAATCCCCGCTGAGCCCCTGCTCCGTGACGTGCCCTGGGCCAGTCACCCTGCCAGCCGCGCCCCGTGGGTGGCAGCGCTAACCCTGGTGGCAGCACAGACGTTCGGACCGGTTTCCGTGAGGGCGCTCGGGGAGGGTAAGCGACTGGCCCAGCCTTCTCTCTTGGTGAAGACCCCAGGGATGGGACGATCCCCAGCGCCTTCCAAAGACTGCTATTCTTAGATTCCACAGCCAGGGTGCTATGAGGGGGACCAGCAAACGAGAGATGTTCTTGCATAACTTACTGTGTTGTCAGGGAGACTCGCATACAGATGAAAGGACTTGAGAAAAAGTGTGGTGTAGCCTGTCAAGCAGGGCAGCTCTGTGTGGGTAGGGGTGAGGCCGGTGTGGGGGCAGCTGAGTCCGTTGGGAAGGGGGCCAGGCCTGGCCTGGAGCTGAGGTGATGTCCCCCCCTCCACTGCACACAGGTATGTCCAAAGTCTCCTGGACATCATGGAGTTCCTGGACAAGGACCCCGAGGACCATCGTACCCTAAGCCAGTGAGTGAGGGGCCCCAGTGGGGGGCAGGACGGCAGGTGCAGGTGAGGGGCACTGGGTCACAGCCCTGAGGCAGAAATGGCCAGGAGGATGGAAGAAATGATCCCTGTCCTCAAGGATATCTAGTCTCAGGGGGAATTGGCCCCTGGCCTCCGTGTCCTTGAGTCTGATTGGGGGGATTCAAGCTCCTGCCCCTGAGGAGTGCCCCCGGCTGTCGGGCAGGTGGTGGAAGGTGCAGAGTGGGCTTGGGAAGCGGTGGGGAGGGCGCTGTGGGTCTGTCAGGTTGGGAAGGGTCCTGTGAGTGAAGACGTGTGGAGAAGAGGTCAGAAGCAGGGGAGAGTCTGAGGGTGCCCCAGGGTTGGGACCGGGTGAGGGCCAACAGCCGCCGTGCCCTGCAGGTTCACTGATGCCCTGGTCACCATCCGGAACCGCCACAACGACGTGGTGCCCACCATGGCCCAGGGCGTGCTTGAGTACAAGGACACCTACGGCGACGACCCGGTCTCCAACCAGAACATCCAGTACTTTCTGGACCGCTTCTACCTCAGCCGCATCTCCATCCGCATGCTCATCAACCAGCACAGTGAGCGGGGCTGGGGGGCTCAGGACCGAGAGCGCCTCCCTGGCTCCACAGTGGGGGAGGAAGGCAGCAGCGTGCAAGTGCCTTGTGAATGCTGACACAAGGCAAAATGGCGTCGCCTCTTTCAAAAGCGTTCAATGTGGATTCGTCACAACTCTGTTACATTCAGAAATTGTTTGTTGTTTCGAGTTCCTTAGTCCTGGAGTATTCACTGTGATTGTTGAGAAATTATAACCAATTGAAAATTAAATGAGTTCCTCATGCTCAGATGAGTTCAGGTGCAGGACAGTAAAATGATTTCTAAATGCTGTAGCGAAAGGAAGAAGAAATGTCATGTGGGCTGTGTGGTGGACTAGGCCCGCTGAGAGGAGTACTTCAGGTCTGCAGACAGTCCAGACATGGCCCGAGCCGGGGACGGAGGGGCCCAGGGAATGGGAGGAGGGGTGTTGGATGTAGGGGTGGAGTTGGAGAGTCCTGGGAGCAGGAGGGGGACCCCACCAACAGCTCCCTGCCTTCTCGCCCGCAGCCCTGATTTTTGACGGCAGCACCAACCCAGCCCACCCCAAACACATCGGCAGCATCGACCCCAATTGCAACGTCTCCGACGTGGTGAAGGGTAAGCCGTCCCCAGCATGGAGGAGCCCCAGAGACCCCCTCCCAGCTGCCTGGCCTGAGGATGTGTCGTGCCCCGCCCCCCCCCGTGGGTGGAGGGCCTCGTCTGCTTGGGTTTAATGTTGGCGATGCCCCGTGCTGGTGCCAAGCAAGAGGAGTGCCTGCTGGGTGGGCCGCCCCATTCCCTGAGCGGCCCCTCTCTTCTCTCAGATGCCTACGATATGGCCAAGCTCCTGTGCGACAAGTATTACATGGCCTCGCCTGACTTGGAGATCCAGGAGATCAATAGTGAGTGAGCGTGTGTGTGTGTGTGTGTGTGTGCACGCGCGTGCTTGTGTCTGTCTGTCTAAGGGCTCTGGAGAGGAAGGTGAGATTGGGAGTCAGGAAAGGAACCGGAAAAAAAAGAAAAAGGAAAAGAAATGGATGGGACAGAAGCAGAGCTATTATTGACTTATTATTAGCAGTATTATTGCTAATTTATTTGCTAAGTATTTATTAAGCAGTGCACATGCCAAGGAAGGTCCCTGTTCTCATGGAGGTTACATTCTTCATGCTGGGGAGGCTGGGGAAGGGGGCTGTTAGCCAGTGAGCAAATAATCAATAAGCTAATTTCATTTTTTAAAAAATATTTATTTATTTGACAGAGACAGCAAGAGAGGGAACACAAGCAGGGGGAGTGGGAGAGGGAGAAGCAGGCTTCCCGCGGAGCAGGGAGCCCGATGCGGGGCTCGATCCCAGGACCCTGGGATCATGACCTGAGCCGAAGGCAGACGCTTAACGACTGAGCCACCCAGGCGCCCCAACAAGCTAATTTCAGATGGTGACAAGTGACAGGGAGGAAACAAGATGAGGTCACGTGGCAGTGATGGGGAGGAGCAGTGTATTTACTAGGGTATCAGCTTGGCTGCCTTTTCAGAACCCAGATAACAGTGGCTTAATTAAAAGAGAGGTTTCCCTCTTTCTAGGCCCTGGGGTGGAACAGCAAAGCCGGCTCCCCACCCTCATGTCTCAGTTCCAGCTGGAGAAGGGGAAGAGGATGGAGGAGGCAGGACCCAGGGGTTGCACAGTCACTCCCCTAAGTCACCTGCCAGGCCTAGCTGCCAGGGAGGCCGGGAATTCAGTCTATATAGCTAGGCAGCCAGCAGCCTGTTAGAACTTTGGGGGAGGGGATATCTGTGACAAGAGGAGGGGAAGAATGGACACAAGAGGATGGCTGCGGGGGTCCTACTTTGGGTGGGGCGGGTGGTCAGGCACCAGCAGGACCAGTGAGGGGGCTGGGAGATGGGCAGGGAGGGGTTGGAGACAGAGGCCAAGGCATGCAGGGCCCGTGGGCCACAGACAGGAGCTGGGATGTTGTGTGCAGCAGGGAAGCCCACTGAAGGGTTCGAAGCAACGGTGATGCCAGCTTCTGACGTTCATTCTAAAGATATTTAGAGGGTGGAGGGGGCAGGCGAGACCTCAGGAAGGCCACTTAGGAGGTCACTGCAGGAATCCAGGGGAGGGGAAGGCAGCAGAGATGGAAAGAGGGGGTAGATTTGATAAATATCTTGGAGATCAGGCCCTGCTGATGAACCAGGGGCATAGGGGAAAGGAGGATCAGGGATCTGGAAGTTTCTCTACCCTTCCTCTCCCCCACCTGCTCCTCAGCCACCCCCTGCCTGTGCGCCAAAAACCTGTGGAAGTCACGCTGCCCACATCTGAAAGGCCCAGTTCAAGTCCAGGTCCTCCGAAAAGCCTTCCTGGACTTCCCAGAAAAAATGTTTAGGCACCCAGCTTCCTGGGGCATACCTCTGTAATGACTGAATGACTTAGAGGTATGGGGCACCCGGGTGGCTCAGCTGGTTGGGTGCCTGTCTTCGGCTTGGGTCATGGTCCCAGGGTCCTGGGATCGAGCCCCGCATCAGGCTCCCTGCTCAGCGGGGGATCTGCTTCTCCCTCTCCCCCTGCTTGTGCTCTCTCTCTCTCTGTGTCAAATAAATAAAATCTTTAATAAATAAATAAATTAATTAATTAGTTAATTAATTTCTTGGAGGCAGAGATGGAAGGACAGAGACAGGCCACGTTACTTCAGTATCCCTAGGGTCAAGCGCAGGGCCTGGCACGTAGCTCTGGGTGCAGCACTCAATGTAAAAGTCCGTTGTGCCTTTGTCTAGACTTGAATTTCCAAGAGGGTAGGGCCGAATTTTGTTCATCTTTATGCCCCACTGCCCAGTACAGGGCCTGAGATTCCTTCATTCACGAATCCATTGCACATTGATCGAGCTCCCACTGCACACAAAGCTGTGTGCCAGGCACCAGGAGAAGACAGGCAGTCCCTCACACCAAGCTCTCCAGGCTAGAGCGATCCTTGAGAGGCAGAGTGCTGGTATCAGAATCATGCGCAGCACCCCTTCCCTCTCCCCACTGGATTAAAAAGCTCTCCAGGGGTTCTGGGGTCCAGGCGAATGCTAGTAGGCTGAATATAGGCCGGATAGATACTTTCTGAATGGTTGAAGGGGCTAGATGAACAGTGGATAAATGGAAGGCTGGATCTGGACTCTGTGAAGGAATGGGTAGATGGGAAGAAGGATGGATGTTTGAACAGATGCGCAGTTGAGGGACAGTCGGATGGCTGGATGCTGGATGGGTAGATAGAGGAATTAGTGGATGTTGATATAGTGGTTGTTGGATGGACGGGTGAACGGGTGGATGGATGGACATGTGTATAGTGATGGATACTGTATGGACACATGGTTGAATGGACACCGAATGAATGGATAGCTGGATGAATAAATGCCAGAAGAATGGCCCGGCAGATGGTAGGAGGATAAATGGGTGGTTGAGTGCTGGGTGCTAGGTGCTGAGTCAATGAATGCTGAATGGTGACCTCTTGACAATTTCCTGATCCTTGGTCTTGACTTCCCCAGCAGCATCCAACTCCAAACAGCCAATTCACATGGTCTATGTCCCCTCCCACCTCTACCACATGCTTTTTGAACTCTTCAAGGTAAGGAGGTGGGGGGTGATGGTCCTCTGCGGCGTTGGGGGTGGTTAGGGCTAGGCCGCTCTTACTCATCTCTTCCGCCTTTCCCTCCACAGAATGCCATGCGTGCAACCGTGGAAAGCCACGAGTCCAGCCTTGTCCTCCCACCTATCAAGGTCATGGTGGCCTTGGGTGAGGAAGATCTGTCCATCAAAGTATGTGACGCTTGATTTGGGGGCCAGAGAGCAGTGGGGCGGGGACTTCCCTCCTGCCAGGAGATGGGCTCAGAGAAGACCCTGGGGATGGGGACGACCAAGAGCTCAGGGGTGTCAGGGGGCAGGGGGCATGAGCCCTGAAGCCATGTCTGTCTCCCCCAGATGAGTGACCGAGGTGGGGGAGTTCCCCTGAGGAAGATCGAGCGACTCTTTAGCTACATGTACTCCACAGCGCCCACTCCCCAGCCCGGCACTGGAGGGACCCCGCTGGTGAGATGGTCTCCCTCCTGTGCCCCCCACCTCCTAAAGGATGCCTTTTTCACCTCTTCTCATCAAACTGTCCCTCTCCCCATCTTTCGCCTCACCTCCCATGGTCTTCGCTCTTGTGTGGCTGTATGCGGTGTCAGTCACCTCTCCCAGTCCCGGCCCCCCTGCTCCTCACACCCCCCACCCCCCCCCCACCGAGCCTGCAGCCGCTGCCCTCCCGCCTGAGCTGCGGGTGTCTCTCTGTCCCCTTTCCTCAATTCTCCCTCTCCCTCTCGCGCCCCACGAAGTTCGCTCATCAGCACCTCTCTGTCATGCCCAGCAGAGCAGGGGGGCTGGGTTTGGGAACTTGAGACCCAGGAGCCCCGTGACCTATCCACACCCGCTTGTCCAGACCCGCCGGCTCCTAGGGCTGAGCTCTTCTGCCAGCCCCGCTGACTACCACCCACAGCTGGGACTGCTCCGCCTTTCTGGCCCCACCGGACTGACTGCCCTCACCCCCGGGGGATTCTGGGAAGCTCCTGGCCCGACCCCAACTCAGTGCATTGGTCCCTTTGCTCCAGGAGGCCCAGCACCAGCCTCCTGGTCACACTCCCTTCCTGGCCCCTTGTAGGCTGGCTTCGGGTACGGGCTCCCCATCTCCCGCCTCTATGCCAAGTACTTCCAGGGAGACCTGCAGCTCTTCTCCATGGAGGGCTTTGGGACCGACGCTGTCATCTATCTCAAGGTGAGGGTCCTGGCGCAGGGCCCAGCTTGCGGGGTGTGCGGGTCGGTCAGCCTGCTGGTAGGTTTCGTCTCCACCCCTCCACTCCTTTCCTCATTCCAGACTGGGAATCAGAGCAAAGCTACAGTTCCGCAACCTGCAGACATTCCCAGCTCGGCAGGCAATTTAAGGAAGTCCCTGGTCCGTGATTAAGACCCCTGTTCTGGGGACCTTTGACTTCTTACACATAGAAGGGAGGGGGGTACCACAGAGAACTTGTCACTCAGCTCAGGGCCAGACTGAGGCCCAGAATTGGTGACCTTCTTCAAGGTCACAGCCCACCTTCCCTCTACCTCCCTGACCCTTTGAGTGAGTAGCCTTCTGGAATGGGCAGGGCCAAGGCACAGAAGGGACAGGTCCTTTCATGGGCCTTTCTGGGCCGGGGTTCGTTGTCTCGGCCAGTGTCTGGCACCCAGCTGGGCCGACTCAGACACAGGGTGGGACGTGGGGGCCATGGCCCGACACCAGCACAGCCCACCCTGGGAAAAGGGCGCCTGAGCGAGAAGTGGGTGAGGCACGGGGAGGTGGGACAGGCTGAGCCCGGTGCTCTCCAGGCCCTGTCCACGGACTCGGTGGAGCGCCTGCCCGTCTACAACAAGTCAGCCTGGCGCCACTACCAGGCCATCCACGAGGCTGGCGACTGGTGTGTGCCCAGCACGGAGCCGAAGAACACGTCCACGTACCGCGTCAGCTAAGGGCCGCCGGACTCCCCTGCTCCGGAGAGGAGAGACGGCTGTCTCCGGGACTGGCCACCACGGTGGCCCTCCTCATCCCCACCAGGTGGGGGGTGGCTCTCCCCTGACAACCAGCTTCGGTCTCCATGGAAATCACCACGGTGACCAGTCTGTGGTCTAAGTGCCAACCTCCGTCTCCGCGGAGACCCCTCGGTGGTCTCCCTGCTGTTCAGTCTCGGTGGGCGATGCCTAAGGATGGGGGGACGCCTCTATCCTGATAGGGGGGGAGTCCCCAGAGCCATGTTTCCATGGCAGTCCTCCTTCTGAGACCAGAGCTGCCACTTTTCTGCCAGGGGTCCAGGGTCCCCCTCACTGCCCTCCACAGCCCTGGCCTTCCAAGTGGACACCCTGCTTGCCTTATCCCCCGGCCCGTGCAGGCACCCCGGCCCTGGCCCCGGGTCAGCGTTAGCAAGGGGCTGGGTGTCCCTGCGTAGAGAAGGGGGTTGCACCCTCGGGCCCCTGGTTGGGGACCTGGTCCTGCAGCCTCTCCCTCCACCCTAAGCTGGAAGGTCAAGGTTAGGAGGGGGCAGTTCTCACCCAGGGCTCACCCTTAATGTGAAGGAACCTGGGAGGACCCGGAGATCGGCTGCCCAGCCAAGCTGCTCAGAGCCCCTCAGGCGTCTCCCGAGCCCTTCGCCAGCATGTCCTCACAGGCACACGGCCACCTGCCCGCCCCACCCCCACACGGTCCCGCCTGAGCTCCAGACCCCCACTCCCCCCGTGCCTGGACACGCACGTGCTTGGGGTGGCTTTCTCCCTAGAAGGCTCTATGTACATAGCTAGTTTTATAGCCCCGAAAGCCCCCACCCTTCCCCTCAGCACACAGGGGTTAAAGTTGTGTGCTCCCCCCAGTGGCTGGGACGATGGCCGTGACATCCACAATAAAGAGGAGACTGAATGAGCCCGTGGCCTGGCTGCTTTCCCGGGGGTGGGGGGGGGGAATGTGCACGCACAGACCACGCAGAGTGCAGGCCTTGTGACTACCGTATGACGCGCTCGGGACACCCAGCCCGGGGCATGACTCAGGGTGTTCCACGAGCACACCACCAGGCAGAGCCATCCCTTCCTGAACACC
>NC_138383.1:22583613-22598808 GCF_054177405.1 Leptonychotes weddellii
CCCCGGGGATGAGATCACACTTGGAGTGGTGAGCTGGAGGTTGAGGCAGGCCAGCCCCGGGAGACTGTACTAATCAACGATGCGCTACCATACAGTGAGGGCGCAGGGTCCAGGCATTGTACTAAGTAAGCACTTTCCCTTGATTGTCAATGTCACTCTCACAATAAGCCTAGTTGTTTCTATTACCCCCATTTTAAGAGGGGAAAACAAGAGACTTCAAAGAATGAAAGTGGTTTGTTCAAGAGCAAATGGTGAGGTTGGATGGAGGGGTCCAGAGCTCAGCGGGGAGGTGTGCAGCCTGTGGGGAAAGAGTTCCCCAAGGGCTGGCTGGAGTCTCTGTTGTCACAGAGGCTGTGAGAGGTGGCATGTTGAGCCAGGATGGTCTTTGGGGCTGTGGGTGAAGACTGAATTAATAAGCTTTGAGGGCTGAAGGTATCCTAAGAAATCTGTGGGAGTTTGGGGGTCTCTGCGTGTCTTCAGAATCTGCTGGCAGCCATGTGCTGGCCAGATTGTGGTGATCTGGGGAGGTGGTGGGGACTCTGGGTGACATCCTACAGGGCTAAGTCTGGGGTCTTGAAAGAGGACATGGTTTTCATGCATCTGGTGAGACCTGACGGGGAGGGTTGGTTATATAGGCCCTGTAGGGAATAGGGAGATCATGGGTATGTAACACCAGGGCTGGGGGGCAGGGACAGGTTCTGTGGGAGCGTGTCTTCTAGGCTATAGGACCTGGGAGGACCCCCTGTTCTTAGTGATGCCTGATCTCCGGGAGTTGAGAAAATGCCCTTCATTTGGTTTCCCTCTCCTATGGCAAGTGCTGGGGTTCTGGTAAACCTGCTCAAGCTCCTAAGAACGGAGCCCGTGACAGGACAGGGCTGAGGTGACAAGCCTCACATGGGCCTACTCCTGGCCACTTGACATAGCCCCAAACGTGGACATAGCTCATGGTCATGTCACATCTTAGGCCTGAGAAATTCAAAGGAAAGCCACACATAACACCCCCACCCTCCCGCCGTACAACATACTCAGGCTTAGACACTGGGAACCACCTGGCCGACCTTTTGGAATATACGATGTACAGGCCCCTCACATAATACACAGGACAGATGGGGGGGGGGGCGCGCAGCAGGACCTCACCCTAGAAACAGCTCCAGTCAAACCACCCAGGTTGGTCGGGCCACTTCACTTGTTGGAATTTCTTGGCTAGGTTTCCCAAGCAGGGCCTCAGTGACTTCTGTCTCTGGAGCCATGACCTGCGGCCTTGTGGTTTGGTGGTCTCTGATCTTGGGATTCAGCCACTTGGATCTTTCTTCCCAGAAGCGTCCCAAGGTTGATCCACCCAGGGAAGATGCCTTGAGAGGCATGGTCACTATCCCCAGGTTTCCAGGTGCCCCGCAAGTGGGCGGCAGGCTGGATGGGTGCTCTATGGCCCTGCGGTGTAGAACTAGGATTTTTGAGAGGAAGGGGTGGGAAGCCTGAATTTGGCTTGACATGAGACTTGTGTGACAAAACCATCCTCAAGGGAGTGGCTGTCTCAGGTGCTGACTGCCACCTGGAGTTCTGGTAGAGGCCAGTCATCTCAGGTGCTGTCAGCGACCCATCAGAGTGACCACAAAGAGCCTGATGTTGGGACTTCATTCCTTCGGGCAAAGGGGAATGTGACAATCCCCTTGGGGGCCAGGCCACTCTCCTGCACAAGCGCCTTGTGCTTCTGTTCTCTCACACATGCACACACCAGCACCCAGTGCAAGGCAAGGCTGGTGTCGGGGACTGCCTGAGCCTTGGTCCTACTGCCCCCTGCTCTCTCCACTCTCTGTGACTTCACCAAATCTTGTCTTTAGAACCCTGGCATCTGGACTGCCAGACCCATTCTATCAGAGCTGGTGAGTTAGCACCCAACCATCCTGGCACAGAGCAAGGGGCTAGGGCTATTCAAATTTTCTAGGACCCCAGGCACAAAACTCCGACGTGTCACCTCCCACCCCCAGGAGACCTTTGATTCTTCAGGTACCTCAGGTAGGGTGCCTTGTGAGAGTACAGGCTGAGTATCCCCATGAGGTTAGACTTCTCAGGGAAGGGACCTGCGGTTCGCCTTATCCTCACTTATCTAACCCATCCTCTGAACTCTGTCAGAGGCCTCCTAAAAAGGAAATGCAATGGGGCTAAGGAACTCTCTAGAAACCCCAACCCTGCCCAAGAGGAATGGATAAAAAAGCATGGGTGCTGATGGGGGAAATGGTGGCAAAGAGGGAGTTCGCTGGAAGCTGGAATATAGGATCCCCATGAGAAGGATCCTCACAGTGAAGGCCGCACCGGTAGGAGGGGACCTCGGGGCACCGGCCAACAACCCTGTCCCTCCCCCACGAATCAAGAAACCAGGCAGCGAGGCTCTGGGGGCTGCTTTTATGGGGACGACCTGACAGAGGGCATGGTCCGTACAAAACCGGGAACAATACATACATATATATATTATATACAGAGACGCAGTCCTGCGGGGGGGCGGGGCAGGGGCGGTGCCGGCCCGAGAAACCGGAAGCGCCCCGCGGCCCCGCCCACCCGGCCCCGCCCCCTCCATCTGCGGCGGCGAAGGAGGCGAAGCGCGTGGGCGCGGGCACTGAGACAGCCAGCTTTTTCAGGGGGTAGGGGCACGTCTGGGGGCGGGGGGGGCGGGGCGAGAAATACTGATCGATGGCGTGGTCTATTTACAGGGGACGAGAAGCCCAAACGATGTGAGGGGGGGCTGTCTGTTTTTAAAAAATGAACAAAAATCCAGTCTGGGGCAGGGACAGGAGGAAGAGGCAAAATGAGAGATGGATCCTGAAAGGGGAGGGGACCTGGGGGGGGGCGGGCCTCACCTCCCTCGGTCCAAGCCCCAATTTGGGGTTAAAGTGGGGAAACGGAGCGGATTTCACTTAGAAAGCAGGCTGCCAGCAGGGCAGCCCTGGTCTCCAAAAAGATGAGTAGTAGTAAAATTTTGCCCTCCAGTCAAAACCTTGGAAAATTGTGGGTGTGGGCGGAGTGAGGCTGAATTTGCCATGTTAGTACAAGGCTTCCAGGTGTGGCCCTGGACAGGGCAGGGCCTGGCTCTCCAGTGGGAAATGTTCCCCTTGCCTAAGACCAGGGGCTCTGTAGCCAGGCCCCCTAAGCTGACCTCTCTTCCCTGGCATTCCCAGGCTTGGCCAGGAAACCTGGAGCCCAGAGAGGCCACAGAACAGTTCCAGGAGGAGGTTATGGCTATTTGGCACCTGGGGGTGGGGAGGCACAAGGAAAAATTGAGGGCTGCTGCCCCAGGAAAGGGGGAGCTGGGGACCAGGTGTCCTGGACTCTCCCCTTTTCCCGAAGGATGCATGAGAAGTCAGTGCAGGGCCAGGCCCAGCCTCCAGGCTCAGGGGTAGACTCTTGTCCCTCCTGGATGGGGGGACCAGGATGGGAGGAGGTGTGGAGGCAGCCCCTCCCAACAGGAGGGTCAGAATGCAACAGAGACAGCACAATGATGGGGGACAGGGAAAGGGCCAAGAAGGTAGAATCTCAAGTCAAGAGGCCCAGGGGTCGCCTAGGAGCCCCGTGGGCAGGGAGCAGCCTCCAGGTGGTGAGATGCTGGGAGAGCCCCCAGCCCCATTCCAGTCCAGAGACAAAGGCTGGAGGTTGTAAAGTCTGGCAGTATGGTCCTCAGGTCCTTGTGTCCATCCACCACCCAGGCCAACCATCGGCATCCCTTGGCCTCTGTGCCTCAGCCCCATAGGGCAAGAAGGAGGCCGTCCTTCCAGCCACCTCTGTCTGCCCAGGCCCTCTGGTCCCTGAAGCTGGGGGAGGCGGGGCGGAGGGTGGGGAAGTCGGGGCACCTGTCCCCAGGCTGGTAGGGGGCGGGGTGAATTATTGAGGACAGGGGAGGGAGGACAATGGGAGGGGATTAATTATTGTCCGGTCAAGGAATGATTCCTGTTAAGTAGAATTGGAATTCCTCAGTGTTTGCAGGTTTCCTTCCAGTTCTGAGATCTGGCAAACAAAAGGGAGAGGGGGTCAGGCCGGGACACCAGGCGTGGGCCCTGCCCCTTCTGACCCCCTAATGGGGACAGGACCCTGAGCCAGCAGTATGACTCCCTCTCTCCCTCCAGGATCCACAGAGGAGGTACTGAAGGGGAGCTTACCTGCTGCCCCCTCTATAGGCACCGGCCCCCAGGGCACCCCGGGCCTACCTTGTCCAGGAGCTTATCCATCTCCTCCTTCCTAGCCAGCTCTGACTCTTCCAGAACCCGGCGCTGTGCGGTCTCCTTTTTCAGGAACTCGATCTCCCTAGGGATCAGCAGGGGACAGATCGTGGGTAAGGGTGTGTAGTCTGACTTCCATCCAAGGAGTCTCAGGATCCTCAGCCCTGTCCTTAGGCCCACCTGGGCAGCTCTGTCCCTCTCCCTTAAGTCGGGAGGCCCCAGCTCTTTCCAAAACCTCTGGGGCCTGACTGCTGGCTCCAGTGCCCAGTCATTCTGAGCCCAGGTACCCCCACCACGGGGCCCTCCACCTTCTGTGCTCCTTGCCTCCCTACTCAGCTTGGGGGCGGGGGGGAGGGGAAGAGCTGCCGCTAACGGCCTCTCAGCCCTCCCCGGGCCAGGAAGCCCCACTCCCAGCCCCCTGACCACGTACTTCTGCTGGTAGTCCTTGATGAGGCGTTTGGCCTTGCTGTACTTGCGCTCCAGGGCCTGGTACTGGGCCTGGGTCTCCCGCAGGTGCTCGTCCACAGCCTGGCACAGGCTCTGGGCCTCGCCCCAGTAGCCCTCCAGTTTCTCCATGCGCTCCTTGTTCTCCTCCACGCTCTGCTCCAGCTGGGCCTTCTCCACCCGCCACCGCCCCTTCTCCTGCTCTAGGCTCTGCAGCTGAGGGAGGAAGGAGCAGCCATGGACGGGTGGGGGCCACAGGGAGCCGAGGGGCGCCCCAATCCTGGCGCCAGGGCCAGCCTCCGGATGACTCCTGCAGATTTGGAGCCCACTGCACCCCCCCCCCAGCTGCTAACTCCTGTTGGCTGAGCCTGAGAACTGAAAGCTGGAGAGGGAAGAGGTGGGGGCTCAGCCGCGGAGCCCCCAGCCAGGGCCCCCACACCGCACCACGCTCCTAGCAGGCAAGAGGCCCAGGTTAGTCAGTGACTCACTCTGTGACCTGGGGCGAGGCAACTTCCGGCTTAAGCCTCAGTCCTCCCATCTGTGAAACGAGACTGATCCCTGCCTTGCCAAGCTCACGGGGCTCCAGTAAGATGGTAGATGTGAAAGAGCGGGCCAGGGGAGGGTCACCATCGCCCTCTGTCCCCTCTGCAGCTCTGGTCCTGCTGCCCAGTCCCTGTATCCGTGGCGTCAACAATCCTGGCTCCTCGCCCGCCTTGTCTCCCCGCTCCTCACAGGCACCGTGCCCCAGACCTGACCCCACCCGCACAAACCTATTCCTCCTTTCCAGGATCTCGCTGCCGCACCAGCGCTCAGCCTCAAGCCCCTGCCTGCCCCTCCAACCTCGTTGGCTGCAGATGCCCCTTGCTGTCTGTGCCCCGGCCACAAGGGCCTTCCTGCACACCCTCAGACTTGCCCCGTTCCCTCTGCTTAGAGCGTCCCCACCTCCTCCCCCGTTGGCGCATTATTTCCCACTAGCTCACCCCTCCGCTCTCTGCTCAGTGTATCACGTCCCCAGAGAAGTCTCCTGGGATTCCCTCCAGCAGCAGCCGCTCCCGCACCCCCCTGCTCCAGGAGCTCAGCGAGCCCGCACTCTCCTGCAGAGCCCCGTGTCCATTGATGACGGTACACACACCAGCGTGCACACTAAGCCGCGCGAGGGCAGGGAGTAAATCCGCCTCTGCGCACTGCAGGGACTGGAACCGTGCGGGGCGCTCGGAAGGCACTCTACCGGCGTCTACAAATTGAAAGCCTGAACAGACCTTTGACTTGTGCCCCCCCCGCCCCCGGCCCCTTCCTGCTCTGCATCCACCCGGGAGCATGGCCTGTCATCTCGACCTCAGAAATGAGCTCCAACCTGCCCTTCCTCTCCTACCCTCTGCCTGCACTCCGGGCAACCCGGGCCACCATCCCCACCCCCCCCAGGACACCACCAGCACGGCTGCTTTGCCAGCCTCCGAGTCCTGCCCACCCGCATGTCCTTCCACCGCGTAGGCAGTGACCTTTTCCCCCTTCTAGTCCCCCTGTGGCCGCGGGACCAAGGCCAGAGTCCTTCGTGGGGAGTCGGGACCCTGCCAGCCGCAGCCGCCACCCCCACCCCTGCAGGCCCGCTCAGCCTCCCACCCCGTGCCCACAGGAATGGACCCACAGTCAGCGGGCCTCCTCCAGGCTCGACCCTCTCGCCCCCGGGGGGCGCCCTTCCTCGGCCTCAGTCACTAAACCCTGCCTGCTCCCCAAGGCTCAGCTGTGACCTCCCCTCTCTCCACGTGAGGTGGGTGTCCCGTGGCCGCGCGGCCCCCACGAGCCGCCTCTCCCCGCCACACCGGAAGCCCCGTGGCAGTTGGGACACCGAACGCCCAGGCCCAGCAGGGGCCCGGTGCAGACCGGCAAGGTGAAGTCTGCGTGTCGGCCGCCTGCGAGCGCGCTGGCACCCAACGGGCCTCGAGGGGGTGTCGGTGCAGAGTACGTGTGCGTCTGTGTATGTCGCGAGTGTCACCATCGGGGAGCGCGAGAATGCACATGTCCTGTGACACTTCCGGGGAGAGGGCTGTGCCTGTGTGTCTCCCGGCAGACGAACGTAGCGGGAGGCTACATATCCGGCTGCTGCCCTGGGTATCGTGTCACGTGAAGCCCGGCCCACTGTCTCCGTGTCACCACGGAGCGGGTGACTCCAGACAGCCCGGTGAGGAGGCCCGGGTCCAGGCTGGCATGTGTCAGTGCGTGTATCCCTGGGTAGCTTACAATGATTGCTGAGCCTGTTTGTAGAGGACAGGTGGGGGACAGGAGCAATGTGACGACACCTAGAGTGACCTGGTGTCGCTCGGTCTAGTAGCTCATAGCTCGACTTTTTGTTCAGCACCTTTTACGAGCCAGGTGCTGTGCTGAGGATTTTATATGCCTTGTCTCATTTAATCCTCACGACGGAACGTACAGTGTGGGCACTATTATCATCCCATTCTACAGGGGAGGGGACTGAGGCACAGGGCAGCAAGTGGACGGTGGCACACAGGGGTCCCGAGCTCAAGCTTTTAACACTACGCTCCCCTGCCTCAGAGCAGCAGCTTGTTCTGATTCTGCCTGTGGGTGACAAGTGTCAGTGTCTGCAGGTGAGAAGTGGGGGGGGGGTCATCCCCCCAGCCCTCCTTCCCCCCCTCCCCGTGCCACATTCTTACCTTCCTTTTCAGCTGCTGGATCTCTGCCTCAGTCACAGCATGCTTGATCTGGAGCTGTGGGGGCAGAGAGGCAGGTGCTCAGCTCTGGCTGGAGTCGGTCATGGCCTGCCTCTGCCCTCCGCCACCCCAGGGACCCCCTC
Source organism: Leptonychotes weddellii (assembly GCF_054177405.1). Classification (NCBI taxonomy): domain Eukaryota; kingdom Metazoa; phylum Chordata; class Mammalia; order Carnivora; family Phocidae; genus Leptonychotes; species Leptonychotes weddellii. Next base: position 22,591,075 of record NC_138383.1, read on the forward strand.
TTCCCACCTCCTTGAACTTGTGCACCAGCTTCTCGGGCTCCATGTCCACAGGGGACAAGGCATCCTCGTTTTCCGCCAGCTCGAACACCTCGATGGCCATCTCGCCACCCGGGAACGTGGGGCTCAGCTCCTCATCCTCGTCGGTGGCATATTCTCCTGTCTGCGAAGGGAGCAGGGAGGCTGTGCACCCTGCCCACCTCAGCCCCCCTGAGCCCCGAAGAGCAGGGCTTAGACTGGCAACAGCCTGTCAGTGTCAGACCGGGAGCTACCCAGGGCTGTGGGTCACGCCTCAGGGGGCTGGGGCCACCCCGGTGGCATGGTCTAGGTCTTCCCCCAACAGCCTGGTAGTTCCCCCATGAGACTGGGACCCCTGAAGAAACCGCCTGTGCTTTTCCCCTCGCACTGCGGGTCCCCTGAGGTCTGGAGCCACCTCCTTCCTTAGATTAGGTCCCCTGAGGGTAGAGGCCATGCCTTCCTCTCAGAGCAGGGACTCGGAGGGAACTGCATTTTCCTCGTAGGAGCAGGAAGGCTCTCTGAAGACAGAGTGTGACTCCTCCATCAGACTAAGGGTTCTTTGAAGGAAGGGTCTGCATCTCCTCCCTCAGTCTGGGGACGCCCCCAGGATAGGGAAAGGTGCCCTGGCCTCCTTCACGAGGCCTGGGAAAGGCGCCGAGGCAGAGGATGGGTGTGATGCTCCATCCAGCCACCAGGGGGCGATGCTGCTGCCGGCCAGGCCGGGAGTCCCTACCTCCTCGTCATCCTCCCCGTACTGGGCGTATCTCTGCTCCATCATCTCTCGCTGCCATCGCTCCTGTTCTAGGGTCTGCTGAATTAGCTGGGCCACCTCGCTCTGCTCGCCTGGCCGCTCCCGGCCAATCATAAACCTGCAGGGGCACGAGCGTCATCCCCCTGCCTCTGTCTTCACCTGGGTGATACCATTATCCTCCCAGCTGGTGCTCCCCTATCCACACTCAAGACCCTCCCAAGGGAGGTGAAATGAGAGGGCTGAGTCCAGAGGCTGTGGAGTGTTAATAATGAATGGGGGGAGCTGGGGGCCCTTCTTGGGTTTCCTTCCCTGGACAGCCAGAAGGCCCACTAACCCTCGCAGCCAGTTTTGGGGGAGGGGTGATGTCAGCCAAACCCCCTGCTGGGCTGCAGGGGACAGGAGCTCAGGGGCTGCCAGGGCAGGGGGCTCTTCCTCCACCACAGGGGAGAAAACGAGGCAGGGGAATGGTGAAGCTGACCCGTCCCAGCAGCCTGCTTCCCCACTGCCCTGCCGTGGGGCTGTGGAGGGGTGTCTCCGGTGAGCTCCAAGCCCCCAGGCTTCAGGAAGGGGCGGGATGATGGTGAGTGGAGATTAGGATGGAGAGGAAATAGTGGAACTTCCAGGCACTAGCCCCTCCTCTCCGTGGCCACCCACATCCTGTTTCTCTCCACCACCCTTTCCTGGGGGCAGTGCCCCTTTTAGAGAGGGCAGGGAGTGGTCCCTGAATGTTATGCCAGAGAGGGACAGAAGGAGCCTCTAACCCAATTCCCTCTATTGACAGGCCCCGGGGAGGGGAGTCCTCCCGGGATTACACAGCTGGTGAGGAGGGAAGGATGAAGTGCCTGGTCGGGGGACCCCAATTTGGATGGCATTCTCCATGCACGTCTTGGCTCTTCAGTGACTGAGTCACGGACAGGCAGGGGAAGGAGGCCAGGCTGGAGGCGCAGCAGGCCATGGGCCTTGGAACCCGAGCGCCGGTGGCCGGCAGCGCGTGGGGCAGGCCTATGGGTACAGCCATTCCTTCCGGCAGGGAGGCCGTGGAGGCTCCTCTATAAGGTGGGCCACCCAGAGCCTTATCTGGGTGTGGGCAGGCGGGCAGAGAGGCGGGATGAGGGCCAGACCTCCTGTCTATTCCCACTCCCCACCCAGCCGGGCCCTGCCGGCCCTTACCGCACGCGACCCTTGGTGTTCCGGAGCACGGAGGCCGCAAAGCTCTGGGTGACTCCAACCAGACTCGTGCCATCCACCTCCACCAGGAGATCATTCACTTGGATCCTGGGAGAGGCCACACTGGTTAGGGGACCGTCACAGGGGAACTGGAGCGGAGGTGGCGGTGGTCTCCCTCCATCAGAACCTGAGGCTCAGTCCCCCCTGGGTCCTGGTACTTTGTCTACTTGCATAAAATGCATGGGGCCAGAGGGTCAGGGATCAGCCGGACCCACCACTGGGCAGTGAGACCTGGGCAAGCAAATCCGACACAGACAGGCTGGACCAAGCACACTTCGTGTGATAATCACACCCTCGTCCCCTCCTCCATCACACCCGACGGAGTAGTGTGACACCCAGAGTTCGTGGCCACCACGCACACCCAAAGCACAGGTGACACGTGGTCCTGTTACGGGTCTGAAGATTTTCTCCCAAATGCCTGAGACCCCCATGGCATACTCTTGTGCTCGCTGCACCCCGAGACGGGCGCAGCCCCCACCATGTTCTGGGTGTGGCAGCAGAAGCCCTGGTTCCCCACCCCAGAAGGACAGAGATGGGGGTGGGCCAGCCTGGCCCGCCGAGGGGGATGGCAGGCCCCCTGGCCACCTCCTTCCTCCACTGCCACCCCCCTGCGCGCTCCAGGCCTTCTGTCAGGGCTCCTCTGCGGAAGTGGAGGAAATGGCCTATTGTGAGAGGCTCACCCCCTGGTGCATGTGGGCACTCTCTCCCACGTGCACACACTCCCCACGCTGCCAACAGCCAACAGGGGACCACAGGAACGGCTCTGGAAGTCCAAACTGGGGGGGCGGGGTAAGTGAAAGAGCTCGGGTCGTCACCGGCCTTTTGTCCACCCCCCACGCCACCTGGGCCAGAGCAGGCAGAAGCTCTAGCAACATGACCCCAAAGCCACCCAGCCCCTACAGGGACACCCACTCATCTCTGTCATATGGAGGGGGTCTGGGTTTGGAGGTGCCACCACAAGCCTCCCCTGATATCAACTGCCAACTTACACCAACGCTGGGGATGCCCCAAAGCCCCTCCCACGTCCCCCCTGTGATACATACACAGTGGAGTGGCTCACGGAGGGGTCGCTGGGTGCCCAGGGCTCCAGGAGGCCCTCCTGAACCTTCTGGCCCCTCCAGCCTCAGAGGCCAAACACAGGTACACACGCTCACACGTGCGCTCACACAAGGAGCAGTCTCCTCCCAGGTACACCACACGCCCGCATCCCCCTTGTTCTCTAGGCTCCGGCCATACCTGCGGGCTTTCAGTCCCCTTCCTGGAACCTTTTGCACATTCTACTCCCTCAGCCTAACTAAGTCCGGCTCATCCTCAGGCCTTAGCTCCGACATCACTTCTCCAGGAAGCCTTCCCTGCTATCCAGAGAGAGCAAGTCCTGCTTTTTATGCCTTCATGCCACCCTGTGCTTTTCCCACATTTGCTGCGTGTCCACTTGGATGTCTGTCTGCCTCACCACACCACATGCTTCCCGAGGGCAAGGGAAGCCGTCACTGACTCCCCAGGGCCTGACTCCAGCCCTGCCACAGAGCCAGCGATATTTGCTAAGTGGAAAAAAAAAAAAAAAAAAAAGCTCAGATGTATCCACCAGGAACACAGACTCCATGGCTGTGCTCTCCCTCCCACAGCCCACACACGCCCAAAAACCAGGACATACAATGCCTCCGTGCAGCCCCCTCCCCACCCCGCAAAGAACGTAAGTGCCATTTGGGCAGGGTTCCCAGTGGGTTTGTTCACTGCTGTACCCCCTGGACCAGCACCTGGCACAGTAAGGCTCCACGAACACCTGAACCCCACACAGACAGGGGCCCATCCTGGCTCGGTGGCCTGGCCTGCAGCTGACGGCTGATGGGGGAGGGGGAGGGGGTACCTGCCGTCCCGGTGGGCCGCACCACCCTCGGTCACCGTCTTCACGAAGATGCCCAGCTTCTCCAGGCCCATGTCCGCCCCGGCCCCCATGCCGATGATGCTGATGCCCAGGCCCTCGGAGTCTGTGGAGCAGAAAATCAGGACAGGCTGGTGTTGGGAGGTGGGGGTGAGGTAAGGCGTCCCAGCCAGGGCTTGCAGGGGACAGAGTGAGAGACACCCCCGCACTCCCAACCTCACCCCAGGGCACGGCCCGACCTCAGGCAGCAGTCCCCATGCTTAGGGGAGGTCCACAACTGGGGCAGAGACACTGTTCTGTCTACCCCCTCTTTGCCAAGCCAACTGGGAAGCTCCTGGGTCACCCACTGCCCTCTGCCCCTCACAAGAACCGATGAGCAGCAGGGCATGCTGAGGGGGGCCCAGGCGTCTTGGGGGGGGCCAGAGTCTACTGTACACACAGATAAGGGATCCAGAGGGATGGAAAGGCGTGGGGGGGGGGTCTTCTTTTCTACACAGACTCATCCATACTTAGAGTCTCCATGACCCAAGACCTCCTGCTCTTCTCTCCACAGCTATCCCCTCCTGTCTCATGGGTCTCTGACATCCCAACTCTTATCTTCCCCCACAAACAGGCTCTTCCTGTCTGCTACTCCCTCATGGGGCCTGGGAGTCGCCTGGACTCCTCCCTCCCCCTCACCGTCTCAGCCAGAACCAAATAACCACCAGATCCTGCAGATTCTACCCCCCAAGGATCTCTCAAGTACATGCACTTCCCACATGGCCATCATCTTGTCCACACTGTGATCTCTCTCTATCCACTTATGACCCTTCTCCCCCCAGCACAGCCTCACGTGGTCCTTCTAGAATACCTTTCCCACGCCTTGCCATGGTTTCCTGTCCCTCTTAGAGAACAGTGTCCTCCACATGGTCTATTAGGCCCTGCATACCCTTCTTGCCCTCGTGATCAAAATGCAGCCAAGCCTCTCCTCTCTTTCCCACATGCTCCCCTGAATTCCCATCTTCAGAGCTCAACGCCAGCATAACTTCCTTGGGGACCCCACTGACCTGAGTCCACGTACTGTCCTAGCGGCCCCTCCCGTTCCCTGCCCCGCACCTATTGCAGCGTGTAAGTGAGCTGGGACGGCTCCTTCAGCGCGTGGCCCTGGGGACCTGGCACCCGAAGGAGCACAGGGTACGGCAGGCCCGGGGGAGGGGGGGCGGGGGCTGCTGCAGTCCGCTTGGCTGGGGGCACTGACAGGGGACCAGGGCAGAGCTGGCGCCAGAGAGGCGACCGCCCCCGCCGCCCCCGCCGCCCCTGCGGCCTGGCCCCGGCCCCCGGCCTCTCACCCTTCTCCAGCTCCACAGGGAACAGCTCTAGCCTCTCCACACGCTTCTCCAGCTCATACTCAGCCGAGGCAGCCATGGGGTCCACGTCCTCATTGCGCCGGTCGTAGTCCTCGTTGGAGTAGGTACTGAACACCTGCGGAGGGGCCACTCGTCAGAGGCAGGGGCAGGGCTGGTGCCCGGCACCCGCCGGCGTTCCTCTACTGCTCCGGGCCTCCCCCAGCCCCAGTGTGACCCCAGCTCGGGCGGCAGGCCCTTCTGCTGCTCGAGCCCGCAGGGCCCCGGAGAAAGGGACGCAGTTGCCCCATCCACACCATTATTCTCCCCCACAGCCCCAACTGGCGTGCGCATGGCTGCTGTAGAAAGAAAGGAAGGGCAATCCTCGAGAAACCAGCCGACTCAGGAAGCCAGACCTCCAGGTCAGAGACAGACCAACAACAGACTGGGGCAGAAAGAAACACAGGGAGCCAGAGAGCCAGACAGACGGCGGGAGAGTGGAAAGAACAGGCTGAGCAGGAGTAGAGGGGCAGAGGAGGAGGGGAGTAAGAATGGAGAAGATCCTGGAGGATGCCAGATGGGGAGAGAGGGGGGAGCGGGTGTGAGACGCAGGGACAGGGGAGAGAGGAGGAGAGAGAGAGGAACAGAAGAAGACAGGGGCACCCAGGACCCAGCTGACCTGAACCTGAAGTTGAAGCCAGGGTGGGGGAGGGAAGCAGAAAAGATCACCTCCACCTTCCCATGGAGAAAGGGCAGCCCTCCACTTGAGGTGTCCCTCAGGTGGCAGAAGGTGGATGGGGGAGAATGCCAGGCCCACGTGGCCTTGCCTGCATGACCAGGCCTCAGTTTCCCTCCCGAGAAGTGGCTCTGAGGTGTGCCCCTTATCCCCAGTGCACTAGAAGGCCCAGGCCAGAGGCCCAGGACCCTGGTGAAAGCAAGGAGCTCAGGGAGGTGGCAGCCTCTCTGACTTTGTCCCCAGTGAACCCAGTCTGCATGGGGGCCCTAAGGCCAGCCCTACCTTGTTGTCCCCTCTACCCCTCTGCTGTCCCCTTCCTGTGTCTCTCAGTGAGAAGGGGAATTCCAAACCTCCTCCAGAGAACAGAGAGGCTAGGGCAGGGGCTCTGTGGGAGTGCCTAATTTTGGGTCCAGGCGGGGGTACCCCCAGTGGGAGGTTAATGAGCACCATTTGGGGTACCATGATGCGTTCATGCTTCATGGCCTGCAGCGACAGGTTGGCACCACTTGGAGCCAAGCAGGGGCGAGAAAGGGTGGGAGCAGCTCTATCAGACAGTTGGGCCTGAGGCCTGAGCAGCTGGAATGGAGCTCCGTGTCCCCCGAGGCCCCTGCCAGGGCCCCCTCTCCTCCAGGAGCAGGCCCATGGGCACCCTGGCAGGCAGCAGACTTGTGTCCCAGCCTTTGTCTGGGCTCACTCAGTGTCATCCTCCACTCCCCCCCACCAGAGCCTCGCTCCCACAGTGGGGTTTCACAGGATTAGAAGTGCAGCTGGGAGGGGCCTATGTGGTCACTTCACTCACTGCCCTCAATTTCACTACATCAGAGAAACCAAGCTCGGGCCCTTAGAGCTCGTTGTCAGTCGGGCAGTGGTCGGACTACCCTCCTGACATCTGGCCATTGGCCTCCGAGCCCCTGGAGGGATGCGCCATCCAGTTTGCACACAGCATAAGATGCCAGGTCTGCTGCCAAGGTCACCTGGGTCAGCCAGTGGCAGGGCAGGATGAGACTGCACCCAGCTGGGCCCTGGTGGGTGGGTCACCTGTGACTCTGTGCCCCCCTTGCACTCATGCCCTGGGCTTGGCAAATCGGCTTTGGCCCACTTTTGCATCTGAGTCCCCTGCCCCTCACCTTCTGCTCCAAGGGACAGGGTCCCTTCATCCCTCAGTCTTTGTGGTGCCCTCCCCGATGCGTGTGTGTGAGGCAGTGAACACACTGTGACCTCCAAAACACCCTCCCAGCCTGCCCCGGGCTTTGCCCTCCCCTCTCTTCTCAGCTGATCAAATCCTGCCCCCTGCAGGAAACCCAGGCCTCGGGCTCAGAGGCCCCAGACCACCCCTCACATGGCCCACCATGACGTGCCCAGCCGATCAGCGGCTTGGGCCCTGTCCCCTGCCCCAAGTGACAACATGGAATTGGGCTCTCTGTCCTCAGCAGAAGCCTCCACAAAGGCAACAACTGGGTCATCCGCAGGGCACCAGACCCGGGAATCAGTGTCAATGCAGGGTGGGGGCAGGGAGGGGGAAAAACTGGAACCCACTGTCCAGGGTGGGGAGGAGGAAATCCCCAGCGAGGTCAAAAGTCAGACACGCCAAGGCGGCACCACGGACCACTGGCTCCCGCACTCGTGTGAGCAAGAGTCACCAGGGACCAGGGAGCACTGCTCCAAATCATGCGCTATTTTTTACCCAAAAATCAGGGTAAGGTGTCAAATATAGACAGTCAGAGGCCCAGGACTGAAAGACCAACAAACTCCATCTCTGGATCAGGCTGCTCAGAGAACTGGTGATTTGGAGGGGGGGGGG
>NC_138383.1:22598908-22627328 GCF_054177405.1 Leptonychotes weddellii
GCAGACAGACGAGGGCTTGGCTGGGGAGAGGTAAAGGCAGGGTCCAGGCCTAGGAGAGTCTGGGGCCTGGACACCCTCCTGCAGCGGACCCGGTGCTGGGCACAGCTGAGCCTGGGGCACTGAGAAAGGGCCATCTAGGCTGGATGCGCCAGCCAAGATTGGAGGGTGGCAGGAAGCAGGGGTGACCTAGGGCTCCTAATTCTTCCCGGGAATGTCCCCACCACCCACATTGGCACTGTTCTGAGGATCTCAGGGCGCTGGCACAAGCCACGGACCAATCGCCAAGAGTGGTGGTGGGGATGGGGGAAGAGACCCCCAAGGGGGCAGCTCCCATCCGTCTTTCAGGGCACCCAGAGAATGTGGCAAGAGCGCTTGGAGCTTGCCAAGGCCATGGGAGTGTGCCCTACTGAGCAGCCAAGAGCAAAGGCATGTGGTAGCTGCCAGGCATCCTGGGGGCTTTCCCGGCCCCACCCCTCTGTTCTGTGCCCTGCCCAAGGCCCAGCCCCCTCATGGGCCAGGCCAGGCGCCTGCTGCCTGTGGAACCGAACACCTCCACCTCCCCAGCTGGCCCGGCACAGACCCCAGGGAACAGGGCCCCAGCACCAGGCCTCTCCCCCACCGCCAGTCACATGGCCCCAGCTCAGCTCACCCTCAAAGACCTGCTTCCCTCTTTCACTTCTGCAAACTTGGGGTGGGGGCTACAGACAGGATGGAGGAGGGTTACGGTCCCCTACACCTTCGTTTTAGGAAGTTCTTGGCTCCTCCCTCCTCTACAGGGGGAACGCAGGGGGTGTTTCTAAGCTCCCCCACTCCCCCCCCCCCCCCGGAGTGGAGTAAGGACCAATGTGGGGAGGGTCTCCTGAGGACACACACACAGACACACACCTTCCCCCCACCCAAGCCCCAGCCTCAAGCAGCCTCTGGAGGAAGAGAGCCTGGGAGAGAGGAAGGGGAAGCAGGTGTCCGGGATGCGGGTGCGGCGGAGCCAGGGCGAGGCAGCAGGCAGAGGAACCTGAGGGCAGGTCGGGGCAGGCCGCCCTCGTCTGGGGCCTGAAAATCGTCCCCCTCTGACAAACAGCTGGAACTCCCCCACGCCCCCCTCAGGGTGGTAACTTCTGGGAAGGGGGCTGGGTGGCAGGGGCTGACTCAGCCTGCCAAACCCGGCTGGCAAGGCGGGGGCGACGGCGTGCACGTGGCAGGGGCGGCGCGGGGGCGGGGAGGGGGGCTCACTTACTTGGATGGGCGCCGTGCTGAAATGGATCTTCCGGCTCGGGGCCGGGTCCTCTTCCTCCGAGAGCCCCGGAATCTCCACGCACCCCGACTCGGGCTCGTAGGGGGGCTCCCCATCCTCCTCGTCTTCTTCGTCGTCCTCCTCCAGGGCACTTCCCCCAGAGTCCTCCCCCAGCCCACTGTAGGCGCTCACGTCCACCAAGTCTGCCTCCGAAAAGTCCTCCTTCTTGGACTCATCCGCCTCCTCCGGGGCCACGTCCGGGGCCCGGCCGTTGCCTACCCCTCTTTCAGGCGCCGCCACGGTCGCCGTGGCCTCCTCGGGGGCCGCCTGGGCCTTCTGCTCCTCCGGCGCGGGGCTGGCAGTGGTTGCCAAGGTGCTGCCATTCTCCAGGGCCGCGTGGACCGTCACCTCCGCCTGAATCACCTCCCCGGGCGCCGCCTCGGCCTCAGACTCCCCGCTTTCCTCCACCTCCACCGGCTTGATCTTGCGCACCTCCCGGGGCTTGGGGGGCGGCCGGGCAGGGGCCACTCGGTGCTGCGGAGGCTGCTGCCCTCCGGGGCCGCGTTCCTTCTCGGCGGGCGCATCCCCCGACGGGGCGGGCGGCGGCGGCGGCGGCGGCTGGAACACCCGGGACCGCTTACTGACCAGCTTCGAGTTGACCTGGGGAGCCCCGGCGGCCGCGGCCCTGGGCAGTCCCGGCCCACGGTGGAGGCCGGTCCTCGAGTCGGCCTTCTCGAAGACGGCGCTGAGCTGGCTGACCGTCGGCGACACGGCGTCGGCGTCCAGCTTGTCCAGCGCCTCGGTGCTGCCGTTGAAGCGCACCACGACGTCCAGCTTCCGGTCCTGCAGGCCGGCGCGCTCCTGCCTCAGCAGCCGCCGCGCCGCGGCCTCCTTGTCGCCGCCCGCGGCCGCCGGGACGCTCCGTTCGAACAGCTTCCGCGTCTCCTGCAGCCGGGACGGCGGGTGCGGCGGCGGCGCGGGCTGCGCCGAGGGCGCGGGCTTGGAGTCGAAGCGGCTCACGCGCTCCGACACGCTGGTGCCCAGCTTGAGCAGGGCGCTGTGGTCCACGTTCTCGTTCAGGCTGCTGGCCCGCGGCAGCGACAGGCGCACGCCGCGCTCGGGCGCCCGCGGGGCCTCGGTGGGGCCCGCGCCTCCGCCCGCCTCGCCCGGCGGCCCCGCCGTCGTGCCCATCTGCAGGAACATACTTTTGATGCGGTGGACGTTGGAGCCATATTTCTTGTGGTGGGCCGCCTTGGGCGCCTCGTCGGGCCCGGGCGCGTCGGGCGGCTTCAGCGCCTGGATGCCCGCCTCGTAGGCGCTGCGGTGCGGGGAGGCGCTCCGGAGGGGACCCCCGGGCCCCCGCGGCTCAGTCTTCATCATGGTGGGGGGAGACGGGGGCGCATCCCCTCGCTTCCCGCTCCCCCGCTCTAACAGGCGGCTGGCCAAGTCGGGACCACCGCCCCCTCCCCCCGAGAAAAGAAACCCCGGAAGGCCTTTTTTAGGCTCCCCCCAAACCAAGCTGCCAAAAACAGTTAACCCCGCTTAAAAAAGGGGGGGGGGGAATCTCCGAGCGCCCTGTGTGGGTCGCCTCCCCCAATCCAGCTGCCACAGACAGCCAGCCCCTCTTTCAGAGCCCGAGCGGCCTGCTACGGTCGCCCCCACCCAAATTAGAAAAGCGGCGGCGGCCGGGGCCGGTGGGACCGCGCGCCCTGCCCGCGAAGCAGCGGCGGAGGCGCCGGCTCACATCGTCCGAGGCGGTGTCAGCAGGGCTGGCAGCCCGGGCGTCCCCCACCCCGGCCGGGGGCCTCGGCTCTCGGGGGGCCCGGCACCCCGGCGCCCATGGCTGCTCCGCCGGCCCGGGCCGCTCCACCGCCGCGCCACCCTCCCTCCCTCCCTCCCCCCCGCGCCCCGAGCCTCGGTCTTTCTCTGGCTCTGCCCGAGCGGCGGCTGCCCGAGACCGAGCGGCTGCCCTTCTCGCCGCCGCCGCTGGGGGACTGGCACCTCTGGGTCCTAAAGGGATCGGATTTCCGGGGCCGGAGTCTGTGAGCCCTCCCCTTCCCCTCCTCCCGAATGTATCCCCTCCCCTGCCCGTCCCTCTCGACTGCCTGACGCTGACCCCTCCGGTCCTGGCCTGTCGTCTTCAGCCCTTCCATCCCAACCTCTGACTGCGGCTTATCACAACCCACAAAAGCACAGCCCCACCAAATACTGGGGGAGGCAATCCAGCCCCAGTGGTCTCAGTGTGGGCCCCTCTCCTCCCCAAATGGGAAGGGAGATTAGTGGGGCGGGGCAAAGGATCGTTGCCTTCAAGGCCCTTGGAGTTCCCTATTGTGGTTCAAGACCATCAGCCTCAAAGTCGCTGGGCACTTTAAAATTTTTTAAATTCAGATTTCTGGGCCCTCCTCCAAACTTTGGGAAGCAGAATCTCAGAGGCCGGCCCAGGAATCTGCATTTTAACGATTTCTCAGGGAGAACCTTTTGCAATCTTCTAAGGTGTGAAAGTTTAGCCCAGGGTTTCTGGCCTTGTGGTGGAGGAGGAAGGAAAACAGAGAAAGGAAATGATCCTCATCCCCCAGGCGGCAGCGCAAAGCTGGCCTTTGCCCCTTGGCAGTTTGAAAGGGGGTGTCCTGTGGCCAGCCTGCCCTGCACCCAGGGAGGGGGTGGAATCCCTGTCTTCAAGCCCCTACCTGGGCACTCTTGCCTCTTAAACAGGAAGAAGGAGTTTGGGAGGAGGAATTCTGGAGGCCTGGGGCCAAAGTTTCACCAGTGAGAGCTCTAGCTTGGGTCTCTAATCTAAAGGTTCCTGGCCACTGTTGTGCAAGTGTGTGTTAGGGAGGCAGGGGGAAAGATGGTAGTGACCTACACATCCCCTGTCCTGGCAACCCAGAAAGCTGTTGTGATGCTCTCCCCAACGCCCATATAATACACAGCAGGGAACCTGGGGCTGCCCCCTACCCGTCCCCAGCTGCCAGGGCTGGGAGTTAAGGTCCACCCCCTAGACCGTGACAGGTCCAGATGCGCTGCTTCACTCCACAGATCCCAGGAAATGATGAACAGTGTGGAACCTAGGACCCAGAGAACAACTCAGGCACAAAGCCTCCCCCCACTCCCAGCTGCTTCCTGCATCTCGGCCTTCCTGCGGTCTCTGCCTCCTCCCCCGCCCTCTTCTCTTCCATCCTCTTCCTCTTCATCCCAATCTCCCACTCTCTCCCCAGCTTGCCTAGAATTGCTGTTGTAGGGAATCCTCCCACTACTCCACTGTAGGGGTGTCTGTGGGTTTTGCGGGATATAAGCCGGTTAGCACGTGCAAAAGAGTGTGGGGGATGGGGTGTGGGAAGCTGCCTGGGAATCCTGAATATTGGGACGGGGAGGGGCCTGGAACCACAGGATTGGATCCCGAGGCTAAGAGAGAGGGAAGATTTGGGCTCTGAGCAGAGACCGGAAATGAACCCAGACCTCAGGCTTTCCCTGGGCCACCTGACTCTTTGCCCAGCTGCACAGGACACTTCCCCCTTCCTGATTTTATACTTTGGGATGGGACAGACTGAAGAAGCCATCCTCAACCTCCCCTCCCTCCTAACCCTTTTTAGAAGATCTTTCAGGAACAAGCTTTGGGACTTGGGTTTCCAAGTTCAAAGTCTGGGGCTTGAAACCTGCCTCCCCCGCAGGCCCCCCAACCCCACTGTGGAATTTGGGGGAGACAGAAACCTCACTAAGTTGAGGGATGGGAGTTTGGGCATTGTCCCCAGAAGTTCTTGTGTGGACTGGAGGAGGGCGCAGGCCCCTGGGTGTTCTGCCCAGAATCTCCCACACCCTTTAGTGAGTCATCTTAACTGGTCGCAGCCCAAGGGCCTGGGCCCACGCTTCTGGCCAGGTGGGAAAGCCAGCTCCTAAGGGTGGGGGGAGGAGCTGACAACCAGCAGTCAGGCCCAGTGACCCTGGGACCCCAGACACCTCCAGCAGCAGCTCGGGGTGAACAGGAATTGCTGGGATGCTTGGATCTCCCTTGTCCTGAGACTTCCAAAGGAGAAACCCTTTTAAGTGCTTTGGGATGCGGGAGGGTGGAGTCGCCTGAGCTTGGATGGCTGAGGCTAATGAGTGGGATTATTATTTCATGGGCTCCTGGTTAGCTCAGCGACACCCCAGCCAGAATTCCCAAAGAAGCTTTTATGGAGCCATAAGTGCTTTACCATCACTCCTTCCCTGGGGTCAGGCACCAAGCTGGCTGGCCTGCAAGACTAGGGTGGGGAATGGGGTATTATCTCCTTCATCCCCTCCCTGCCTGCCTAGAGCAGAAATCCCACCTGCTAGGAGGGTGAGGAGAGCAGGTTGGGAGGGTCATCATCCAACTGGAAAGGTTTAAACCTAATTTTCATTCCTCTGGCTGTGATCCTCACCTCTCCTTCTGTTCAGCAACCCACAGTGACTTAACCATCCTTTCTGTTGCCCTTTGTGGAGAAGGCTTTGATGGCCAAGTTGCCTGATGGTCTTTAAATGGTGGTCCTTGGGACGCCTGGGTGGCTCAGTCGGTTAAGCATCTGTCTTTGGCTCAGGTCATGATCCCAGCATCCTGGGATGGAGTCCCACATCGGGCTCCTCGCTCAGCGGGGAGCCTGCTTCTCCCTCTGCCTGCTCTGCCTACCTCTTCCCCCGCTTGTGCTCTCTCTCTCTCTCTGACAAATAAATAAATAAAATCTTCTTAAAAAGTTAAAAAAAATAATAAATGGTGGTCCTTCCTCACCTGGCCCTGGAAGAGAAGGTGAGGTTCCCAAAGTTGACCCAGGAGATAGGTTGCCAGAGTTCAAATCGTGGCTCTACCACTTGCTAGCTGTGTGACCTTGAAAAGCCACTTGGTGTCTCTGCCCCGAGAGGATAAACTGAGGAAAGTGGCTGGAACACAGATGGTAGGGGGTGTGGGGAAGGAGATGCCTTTCCCAGTCTTTGCTAAAAAGGCTGGAGGCCCTCGACCCTTCTCCTGATAGAGCCCCTCCCTGTTTTCCCACCTACCCCCCAGATCTGATGAGGGCCCTCTGACACTGTTCCTTGAGGCTTGCCAGTTTTAAACACCAGGTGTAATGGGTGATGAAGGAAGGGAGATCTGTGATAAGTCCCAAGCCCACAGTGCCCTGGGCTCAGGCCTGGGCTGGGCGCCAGGCTGGCTTCTCTTCCCAGCCCTGGGGCCTTGAGACTTGGCCTCTGAACATTGTGTTTCTGTGGCCATAGTCATCTCAGCAGAGCTGGCCTGGACCCTGCCCTTCGACCGCTTTGTGGGGAGCCAGTGGTCCCTGCCCCAATCACTCCCCTTCATCTGTCCTCCTCGGCCAGGGACTTGGGCAGGTAAGAAGATGCTGGAAAGGCTTATGTGTTGTTACATGACTGCATAGAGGAAAACTTAAGTCCAGGATGTCGGTGCCGGAGGGGCCTTCCATGGCCCTTAGCTGACCCGTTCCCAGGGGGAATGAGAAGGGCTGAGATGTGCAGAGGGAAGTGACTTATCCAGTTTTAGAGGAAAGACCAGGGTATGGTTCACAAGGTCTGAACTGAATCATAGCTTCACCCAGTTGCCGGGTGACCTGGGGCTGGTCATTTCCCCTCCCCAAGCCTAATTTCCTCAAAAAGCTCAATTTGAATGTCTTGAGTGTGTCTTCTGAGTGCAGAGACCCTGGGTCTCGTCTGCTCTATGTGGGGCAGAGCACAATAGGGCTCTGAAGCCAGACTTTGTTCCCAACCTGCCACTCCCCAGTTAAGGGACTGCAACAAATTTCTTCATCTGTAAAATGGAGACAACGGAGCAGCCTCATAGTGCTATTGATTAAATGAGTTCTGTGAGGGCCTTATACATTTAGAACAGCTCCTGGCACAAAGCAGGAGCTTGGTGAGCCGGCTGCTACTGATTGCGTGCGTATCTGAACACGCATGGAGGTGTGTGCCCATGTGTGAGCAGGTGTGGCCAAAATGAGCGTCAGTGTTTGCATCTCTGTGCGGGTCTTCATGAGACTTCCAGCCTCTTGGTTCCTTGTAAGGTCAATTATATGGAAATCGGAGACAGAAACATCCCCTGCCTGCAGTTCCTCCAAATCTTTGGGGGTCATCCCTGGAGTGAAGGTAACCTCTCTTCTCTACTTGCCAAAGGCTTTTCATTCCTGCCTCTTGGTGCCTCAATTCTCCCACTCCCTGTGCAGGGACAGGGGTCCCTGGAGACCCACCCACAGAAGGAGGAGTCAGGGTGTGTGTGTGTGTGTGTGTGTATTTGTGTGTGTGTGTGTGTGTTGGGATGTGGGGAAGGGGTGGGACACAGGAAAGATTTCTCCAAGTCATCAGTTGCCTTAAAAGAAAGCCTATATTTAGCCAGGCTTACAGGGCCTGTAAATATGTATTTTGCAACGCAGACAGCCATAGCTGTGGGAGCTCCGGAGATATGCAGGGAGGTCAGAGACAAAACTACCCGGAAAGATTGGGCAATGTAGTTTGTCATCAGCAGATTCGAAGGACTCTTTCTACTGCCGGTTCCAACTGCTAATAATATACATTCCTGTGTTTCGATGGTGGTTTCTATTTTTCATCTGCTCTCTGGATCTTGTGCAGTGGGTGCCTGAGGAGGAGACTGGCTCTGAGTTACCTTCCTCCCCCAGCCTTTTGTCTCACCTGCTCTGGGGCAGGGAAAAGAGCATCTTGCCCAGGCCATCTCCTTTCCCGACTGGCTCTGCCGGGCTCAGCCTAACATGTACCTGCACAGGAACAACCCCCAGAGGCCAGCTCTCCCGGCTCCTACACTCAACCCCTTGCACTTGAGGTGACCTTGAGGGGACAAATCCAGCCGCTTCAGAGCAGCTCTCTTTGAGAAAACTCTTCTTCCTTTAAAAAAAAAAAGCATGCATATATATATATACATGTATATATATACAAATATAATGTATATATATATGTTATATATGTCATTTTAGTTTGAAAAGTTTCTTCAAAAATAAGAAAAGTTCAGCAAATCACATAACAAACAGAATTTATAAATGCTGGGGCGCCTGGGTGGCTCAGTGGGTCCAGCATCTGCCTTTGGCTCAGGTCATGATCCTGGAGTCCTGGGATCGAGTCCCGCATCGGGCTCCCTGCTCTTCAGGGAGTCTGCTTCTCCCTCTGCCCCTCCCCCTGCTCGTGCTCTCTCTCTCTCTCTCTCTCCCAAATAAATAAATAAAATCTTAAAAAAAAGAATTTATAAATGCTAGCATTGTGTCATTTTTGCTTCAAGTTCTTTCATAGGAAAGGACATGAAAGTTGGTTCTTTCTCTTTCTCTCTGTCCCATTGCCCACTATACCCACTGTCACAAATTTGGGATGCACCCTTTATAGTCCATAATTTATTATTATTATTTAAAGATTATATTTATGATTTATGAGAGAGAGTGCGTGCGCACGAGTGGGGGAGGGGCAGAGGGACAAGCAGACTCCCCACTGAACAGGAAGCCCCACAAAATGAGGGCCTCCATCCCAGAACCCTGAGATCACGACTTGAGCTGAAGTCAGATACTTAACCGACCAAGCCATCTGGGTGCCCCTATTATAATTATTTTTAATTGTAAAATACATAAAATTTGCTCTTTTAACCATTTTAAGTGTCCAGTTCGGTAGCACGAAGTACATTCACATTGTTGTGCAACCATCACCACCATCCATCTCCAGAACTTTCTCATCTTCCCAGCTGAAACTCCATCCCCGTTAAACACTAACTCCCCACGTCCTCCTCCCCGCCAGCCCCTGGCAACCACCATCCTACTTCCTGTGTCTATGAATGTGACAACTCTTGGTACTGCATGCAAGGGGAATCATACAGCATTTGTTCTTTTGTGCCTGGCGTATTTCACTTAGCATAATATCCTCAGGGTTCATTCGTGTTGTAGCATCAGAATTCTCTTCCTTTATAAGTCTAGCCCATAATTGGATTTTTTCCCTACACGTTGAAGTATTCATAAAATAGCAGACAGTAGGGCGCCTGGGTGGCTCAGTCGTTAAGCGTCTGCCTTCGGCTCAGGTCACGATCCCAGGGTTCTGGGATCGAGCCCTGCATCGGGCTCCCTGCTCGGCGGGGAAGCCTGCTTCTCCCTCTCCCACTTCCCCTGCTTGTGTTCCCTCTCTCGCTGTGTCTCTCTCTGTCAAATAACTAAATAAAATCTTTAAAAAAAAATAGCAGACAGTAATGCTTTCTGTATTATTAGTACGTACAAAAGAACCATCCTCCTGTGTGGATCATCTTGCAACATTTTTTCCATTCGGTGTCTTTTTCACAAATGGAGCCACACGGATGCATGTGGATTCCTTCACTTTAACTTCTGTTTGGTATTTCATCGTAGGAATAAGCCACAATTTATTTATCAGTTCCTCTACTGAAGGGCCTTTGAGGTGTTGCTGTGTTCTGCTATTATAAACAGGGGTGCGGTGAGCATCCTTGTATTGGTGTGAATCCACTGGGAGAGCAGATACCTCGGAGTAGAGAGAGCCAGGGCTGTGGGCAGGCACACTTTCTACTCCTCTCTTCCACTCCTCTCGTTCTGCCTGACTACTCTCTCCGGCTACAGCGCCACTTTATGCTCTCGCCACCAGCATTGTACAAGGTGTCCCTTCTGACCACATCCTTTCCAACATCTGCTCTTGTGAGACTTTATTTTTGCCAGTCTGATGGGTGTGAAGTGTGATACCTCATTTGAATCTGCATTCCCTGCCTATGAGGTCGAGCCTCCTATCATGCTCAGGGGCCATCCGGGGTTCCTCTGGGCGAAATGCTTACGTCCATATCCTTTGCTAGCTGTTGCATCATTTTTTTTCTGGTGCACCTTTTGATATGAGTTATAGAAAGCCCAACTAAATGTGGTTTAAGCAAAAAAGGAATTTTATGATTTCACATAACAAGAAGTCTTAAGGTTGGTTAAATTCAGAATCTCAGCTGGGACCGTCAAGAACCATCTTTCCACAAAATCTTCCTCATCGTGTTGGCTTGCCTCTTAGACCGGCCCCCTCAAGGTCCACAATGGTGGCCTCCCCTCAGGTGTCTTTTGCAGACAAATGTCCAGATGTAGAAGAAAGTGGTCATTTTCTTCTCAGTGTCTCTTTCCCAGAGGCCCCACAGGAGATCTCCCTTCCCGTCTTGGTGGCCAGAATTCCATACATGTCCACACCTAAACCAACCACTGACCGGAGGAACTGAATTATCATGCTGTTTTTAGACCGATCACCATTTACCTGATGCAGCTGGGGAAGGCCCAACCTCCCCAAAAGCCTATACTCCGGATTCCTGAATCAGACCAGGGTTCCATTAGCAGGGAAGAAGGGAAGGAATGCTATTTGGGGTGGCACGCAAAAGGTCTGTGCTTTCCTTATTGATTTGTAGGGCATCCTTTATATATCTTGGATACTAACCTTTTAGTTGTTTATTTATGTATTTTTAATTCTAATAATTTTTTTAGTACAGTTGACACACGTTACATTATTTTCGGGTCCTTTTATCTGTTTTACATGCTGCCAACATTGTCACCCAGGCTGTTGCTTGTCTTGTGACTTTGTTTATAATGTTACAGCAGAAAGCTTTTTCTTCTTCTTCTTCTTCTTTTTTTTTTTTGTAATGTAGTAAAATCAATCTTTTGTGAGTTGCATCTCTTCTTATCTGAGAAATCTTTTCGTATCCTGAGACCTCCTACATTTTCTTCTGAGTATTTTAAAGTTTTGTTTCTTTCACTTTTAGGTCTTTAATCCATCTGGAATTAATATTTATGGATAGTGCGAAGATTTTTCATTTGAAAAGCCAATTGTCACAACACTTTCTATTAGTCTGTCCCCTCTCACTGAGTCGCAGTGCCACGGACATCATAAATCACATTCCCACATATGCTTGGATCTGTTTCTGGGCACTCTATTCTATTGATCTCTTTGTCTAGCCCAGCACCAATACCACATTGTTTTAATTACTATCGCTTCTAAATAGGTCTTGGTATCTGTTAGGGGCTTATTCTTTTTCAGAATTGTCTAGCCTCTTTTTGGTCCTTGGCTCTTCTGTATGAATTTTAGAATCGGCTTGCCTAACTCTCTGAAAAATCCTATTGGGATATTCATTGGACTCGCACTGAATCAGAAGATTAATATGGAGAGAATTATCTTCCTGACATTGAGGCTTCTCATCCCTAAACTGAATACATCTCTCCACTTATTCCTTTTAAAGCCTATAGTTTTTATACTTTTACAATCTATCATTTTGCTTCACAAGTATCTGTGAGTTTTTTCGGGGTTCTGTACAATTTTGTTATTGTTAATGATGTATTTTTAAAAAGATATTACAGTTTCTAATAACTTATTGTTAGTGTATAGAAACACTGTTGGATTTTGTATTTTATTTGTATTTGGATACTAAATTTTGTCCAGCAATCTTGCCAATCTCCCTTAACAACCCTAATAACATGCCTGTAGAATGTCTTGGATTTTCTATATAAATAATCATACCATCTGCAAAAAATTGTCAGAGATTTTGTTTCTTTTATTTTCCTAATCCTCCTATCACTGAGCCGTGGCTTCTAAATCGGACTTCTCCCAGCTCTCAGGCTGTGCCAGTGGCTTGGCCCTGGGCAGCTACAGTCTTGCACCTTGAGTTCTAAATAAATAAAAGACCCCTTACTTTCTCCAGAGCTTTACAGTTTACAAAGCACTTTTGTTTTTCATTATCTCATGGATCCTTATTACCCCCACTTTACAAAGACGGAGTGTCTCTTCTCCATGTCCAGAGATCTAGCTGGGCAGAATACTGTGCTGTGAGCCCTCTGACAGTCCCTCCCCTTCTCTGTTTCTCCTGTAAGCTAGAAAGTTTGGCCAGGGATGGTCTCTGGTATTCTCAGACTCATGATTGATTGCTCTGGGCGGTCACAAGGCTCAAGTAACCTCTTTGAGCGCTGAAGGCCAAAGATAAAAAAAAGGGAGGAGGAATCTGGGTACACTTAGGTCCTCAGACTCGTGCCCTCAAACGTCGTGGAGGGTGGGGAAATAGGGACATGTCCTTGGAAGTCGGAGGGTTGATACAAATGATGGGGATGGTGGGAAAGAGGGCATTGTGTCCAGCCCCCCGCCTCCAGGCGGGTTCTCCTCCCCGCTTGGTAGGACATCCTCTGGACCCGGAAGGGGAGGACGAAGTAAGACTCGGGGCCGTGGGCCTCCTCCTGCGTCGCCCCCTCTAGCTACAGCGCTCAGCAAACACTTCTGACGCGCAACCCCAACCCGGGGCGGAGCGCTCCCACCCCTCCACCCAACCACCCCCCGCCCCGTCCCCCCGCCCCGCCCCGCCCCGCCCCAATATTGCGCAGGCGCAGGTCCAGGCTGCAGCCGCGAACGCGCCCTCTCGTGGCTGACTGGCAGATCGCATTCTTTGTTGCGGCACCGGGGGCGGCGAAGGGGGGGAGGATGGGGGTGGAGTCTGGGAGGCAGATGCGACAATCAGATCACAATGATGAGAATCCCTTTCCTTTGTCCCTCATGACAACATATAATCCCCCGTTGTAGATGCAGATGAAGAAAATATGGCCCTCAGAAATCAGGAGGTTCATAGAGACAGAAGTGGAAGGAGAGAGTTGGGGAGATGATGCATTCATTCGATCAACCATTCATTCATTCAGCAGATATTCACTGAGTGGGAAGAGTCAGGGACAAAGGACCAGAGGAATTAAATTGGGACACTGACAGGCGGAAATCCGGCAGAAAGCTGGGGAGACAGGTATGGAGAGGCAGAGACCTGACCCACCTGTCCCCCCAGACGGATGCTCTGACTGGTGAGAGCCGCCTTGGGAGCTCAGGAAGGGGACAGCTTGAGGACCAGGAGGGACACTAGTCACAATGGACCAAAGCAATCAAATATGCTTAAAGCCATAAATTCATAATTATGCTACTGTTTTTGAAAAGCTAACAGGCTGAAGTTTGAGGGATGTTAGAGAATCAACTCATTATTTAGAAATTGGCAAATACAGGAAGAGAATCAAGTATTTATCCTATCTTTCCTATATGAGCTATAACACTCAGTAACCAAACAGTAAGTGAGGGGCAGTTTCTGTGTCGGGAATTATTCTGGCTAATAAAGGAAGGAATGATTGGATGTAAGTATCACCATTTGGGGTTGGAGGGGGAGACTGATGGATGAGGCACAAAGCATCCGCGGTTGCTGTGCTTCTGGATGGAAGAAGCAATACCACCATCTGTGAAGTGATCTTGCCAAAGAAAATAGAACCTACAACTGATCAGGACTTTCAATCCAACTACAATTTACAGGAAATAACAATGTACAGGAAATATAATTTACAGGAAGTGCAGAGGTCAGAAAGATGTGTTAAAGAACACCCTAGAGATGCAATCAGCAAAACCCAGACTGGAAAACTGCACGGCAAATGGTCTGGTTCTCTCAAGGAAAAAGACAGAGAGAGAGAGAGGTTTGGATGGGGAACCTATGGATTTAAAGGAGACGCATCAATCAGTTGCAGTGTGTGCGCCTTATTTGGATCCTCATTCAAACAAATACACTTAAAAAAAAAAGACGTTTATGAGAAATTGGAAATCTGAACACTATAGGTCTGATATTAAGGAATTATTATTAACTTTAAGGTATACTAACGGACTAGGTGTAACAATCGTGATTGTTTAAAAAAGAATCATTCTATTAAAAATAATAAATAAATAAGTCATCATCTTTCAAAGATACATGCGAAAATATTGACAGAGGAAATGAAACAGGAGGGAAAGTTGGGGGGGAGGTACAGGTGACAGGAGATTGGCCAGAAGTTGCTGACTGTTGAAGCTGGGGGCTGGATATATGGAGGTTTCATTCTTTTATTCTGTAGGCTTTGGTTTTGTTTAAAATTTGCAAAGGGGCACCTGGGTGGCTCAGTCAGTTAAGCGTCTGACTCTCGATCTCAGCTCAGGTCTTGATCTCAGGGTCGAGTTCAAGCCCCGCAATGGGCTCCACACTGTGTGTGGAGCCTACTTAAAATAAAATAAAATTTGCAAACTAAGAAGTTTAAGGGCCCTGTGACCCCACTCTCTATGCCCAGGCCCCAACGAACAGAGATGCTGAGTCTTCTAGCAGCGGCTTGCAATCTGGTCAGCTCTGAGGTGGGGAGGTCCTCTAGTCGGCCACAGGGACTTCCAGGGGACTTCTGGCTGGCTCCTGGCACAGTCCCTGGTTGCAGGGAGGGGGAAAGAAGGATCCATAAGGAGACTCGCCTCTGGGGGCCTGGTGGCACTGGGTTCGGGCACTGCTACCTTAAGACAGCTGAGGGTGTGAGTGGGGGGCTCCAAAGAAGAGCAGGGGAGTCACATGGAGCCTCTGAGGGGCTGAGGCCTGGGCAGCCAGCCAGACTCTGGCAGCTCTGCCTGCTCCCTCAGCACCCTCTGACTCTCCCTCTGCCTTGAGAATTTTCCTCCCTCATGCCCTCCATCTCCATCTCTGAGAAGGCGGAGAGGCGCCAAGGTGATTCTGGGACAAACCCTGCCCTGTCTGAGAGCCTGAGTGGATGCTGACTCTGGAATTTGGTGGCTCTCCAGGGATGGGTGGGAAGGTCAGGCAGGGAGAGAGAAAAAAAGATGAGGACTAAGTAACCTGCCCCTGGTCATTCCAGTTGGCAGGCCAACATCATGCCCCTCAGGCCCGACCAGAGCGGGTCCCAGGCGTCCATGTTTGGGGTGCTGGGTACGGTGGGGAGGTGGCGATGCCCAGGAGGGATGCTCACGCACACACCAGGAATTTTGGAACCCTGGCACCTGCGGGTCCCCGCTTCCTCCTCAGGACATCTAGGGAGAGTCCCCTCTGCCTGCTCTGAGTGAGAAGCCACCAAAGAGAAGGGCATCCCACCCCCTTCACACCTGGACCCAGATCCTTGACTGAGGCAAGAAGGAGGGGGCGGGGTGCCCCGGCAGCCAGGGACTGGCCTCAGCTGGTTGGGAGGTAGTACGGCTTTGGGGGGGAAGGGGGGGGTCACGAAGCACTGGTGCCTCACTCTTCTCATCTGAAAATGGGGATGAAAGCACTCCTGGGAACTGCAGGGACGGAAGGAGTCACTGTACGTCCGTGAACGTAAAGCCCGGCGCACGGTGGCAGGCGGGGGTTTGGCAGTGCCCGCCCGCGTGCGAGCTCCGTGGGACAGGTGTCTGTCCCCCCCCACTTCCTCTGGGCCCGGCACACAGGGGGTGGCCTGTAAGTTCGCGCTGAGTTCATGAGGCTGTGGCTTCGTGACAAGCACATCGAGAGGTGAGCACTATCCTGCCAGGCTGTAGTTGTGGGAACAGAGCCGAGGCAGGGCCGTTGAGTTTTTCAAGGCCACGTCTCCAGCGAGGGGTCAAGGTGGGATTTGTGTTGGGTTGGCTTGCAGCCCTGGCTCTCCCTGGTTAGTCCCGTCCAGGGCCCGCTCTCTTCCCAGACCCGGGGTACACACTGGGGGTGCCTGCTCTGGGGATGAGGGCTGGGTGAATGGGCACCCAGCTGTTCTGTGTGCCATTAAGGAGGCTGTCGCCCAGGCCCCCCTACACCTGCAGGGTGCCGGGCCCTGTGCCAGGTCCGGGGACAGGAAGATAGTAAGATTCTAGACGCCCCGCCCTGCAGTGCTGGGCACAGGGGCCAAGCGGGCACCCAGCTCGGCCTAGCGGAGGAAGGCAGCACAGAAAGCCCGCAGGGAGGAGAGGAGGCCTGTGTTGAGTCTTGCCAGGTGAGTGGCAGTTGGCTGGTGGGATGAGAGCGGGAAGGGAACCCCAAGCAGAGGGAACAGCTTGTGCAAAGGACTTAGTGAGCATGTCAGTTGGGTGGGGGTTGGGCCGCAGAGTGAGGCTGGGCAGAAGCCTGGGGTAGTGTGTGTGCGTGTGTGTGCGTGTGCGTGTGTGTGCGTGTGCGTGTGTGTACGTGCATGTGTGTGTGTTTGTGGTTGGCAGAGGTGAGAGGAGAGGATTCTGGACACGATGGCCAGGTCCAGGCAGGGTCGGAAAGCCATCAACAGCTGGGGACTCAGGGCAAGGGGATCCCTTAGTGTTTTCAGGGGGGACTGAGGTAGTCAGGTTGGTGGTCTACAGAACGTTCTCTGGCCACTGGGAGGGGATCACTGGAGGGACCCGGTCATGTGAGGAGAGTGTTCACACCAGATTTAGTGCCTGCTCTTGGTGGGGATGGGGAGGGACCCACTGGCAGAAGCTGGGGTCAGCTGCTCTGGGACACCTCCCCCGTCATCCCTCCCTCCCTCTCTCCTCCCGCCTGCTCCTGTCTCTGTCACTCACAGGGGCCGGGCAGGCTGGGGCAGCCATGGCTGAAGCTCTAATCTGGATTCTTCTTGTGGGCAAGTTGGGGCCTTCTTCTGGGAGAGGCCCAGGACAAAGGGACGGGATTTATGGGTGAAGAGGTGGACAGACAGAGGTCCCTCAGGGGAGGGGTCTGGGCCCAGGGCCCAGAAGGACTTTGGGGTGTTCATGCTGTATCCAGGGGGAGGTCCAGGGAAATGGGACTGGGAGCGGGGCTCTGGGATGTGGGGGACGGGGAGCTCTGAAGGGCGGGGTGTCCTAGGCCGAGGTGGGGCTGGCACAGGCCTGGAGTGTCGTTGGCCCTTTAATGGGCTGGCTGGTCTGCCTTCTTTCTAGGCCCAGGCTAAATTTGGCCTTGGGAGGGTGTGGGGGCCCGCTGGGGCGGGTCCTCTCCCTGGGGCTCAGGATCCCATTTGCTCAGCTTCTATTGGTTTCTACTGTGGGCCCCTTTCCCCCTGTGTATTAGGGGAGTTGGGAGGGAGTCCCAGAATGGCTACTCACCTCCTCCTTCACTCTCCCCCTCCCCTCCAAGCTTCCCAGACACTCAGCATTCTTTTTTAAAATTTGTTTTTATTTATTTATTTTGAGAGAGAGAAAGCAGGGAGAGCGACTGAGAGTGCCCTTAGGGGTGGGGAGGTGCAGAGGGAGAGAAAGAGAGAGAATCCTAAGCAAGCTCCATGCCCAGAGTGGCAGAAGCCGACCGGGGCTCGATCTCAAGACCCTGAGACCATGACCTGAACCGAAATCAAGAGTCAGATGCTTAACCGACTGAGCCTCCCAGGTGCCCCTAACACCGCATTCTTAAGGGTTCTGTTTTACAAGTGCCCATAACACGCAACCACCCCCACACACCCCACACCCTTCTCAGCCAGACAGCAGTCCCTGCCCGGGGTGACCCCTCAAAGGGAGCCTAACATGAGGCCTGGAGGAGGGGGTTCCCATGAATCCAAACCCAACAAAGGTCTGGGACTTGTCACTGATCTAAGTTTGTGTGGCACAGCGAGGACCCCTCCACCTGTCCTTTCCTGGGAGCCCCCCACAACTTCTCCTCTCTCTTAGGGGCACCAGGAGCTTCTCCCCTGTCCAGGATTAAGGCTGAGGCATGTGTTTTGGGGGTGGTGGGGTCCCCATAGGTCTCTTGGCAGGGCTGGGGGACGCCGAGGCCCAGCAGACCACCCTACAGCCTCTTGTGGGCCGCGTCTTTGTGCACACCCTGGACCGGGAAACCGTCCTGCGTCGTCCTGAGCATGTCGGTGAGAGGGGCCTAAAGGCCATCAGCGGGCTGGCGGTGCCTGGCCAGGGGCCGGTGGAGCCTCCTGTCATTTCTCCAATCCCCTGTCCTCCCTTCCACCAGATGTGCCCCCCACCACCCCTGTCACCTACCACGCCCACCTCCAGGGACACCCAGACCTGCCTCGGTGGCTCCGCTACACCCAGCGCAGCCCCCACCAGCCTGGCTTCCTCTACGGTGCCCCCACCCCCGAAGATCGTGGGCGCCAGGTCATCGAGGTACAAGCAGGGACCCCAGTGGCTGTGTCCCATGTGGGCATTCGTGCATGTTCATTTACATAATTTAGATGCCTCTAATTGGAGGGTGTCTCAGGCCCCTCCACGTTTCTCCCCTCGTCCCATCCCTCAGCTCTCTTCTGCATCCTCCCCACCCCAGGTCACAGCCTACAATCGGGACAGCTTTGACACCACCCGGCAGACGCTGGTGCTGTTGATTGGCGACCCAGAAGGTACCGTCAGCCCCGCCTAACCCCTGCCCCACCTCCACCCTCCCCCAACTCCAGTCTTGGGGGTTTCTCTTGGAAGGAGGGAGGGGGGTGTGAAGGGCATACTTGGGAGTAGCAGGAGCAGGGCGTCCTGGAAGGGCTCTAGATTTGTATTCTTGGCCGTTCTACTGACAGTCTCTGGGGCCTTGGGAAGTTGTTGAGGCTGTGGGAAGGGCATTTGGGGCTGTGAGGGATGGGAAGTTAGGGAGGAAAGAAGTCTGAGGGGGCGTGGGGAGGAGCTTGAGGGGGGGAGGCTTGGGAAGGATTCGTGCAGGACTCGGTGTGGAGCCTCAAGTGCCAACCTGGCATTTCCAGGCCCCCTGCTGCCATACCAAGCTGAATTCCTGGTGTGCAGCCATGATGTGGAGGAGGTGCTGCCCTCAACCCCTGCCAGTCGCTTCCTCACAGCCTTGGGGGGGCTCTGGGAGCTGGGAGAGCTCCAGCTACTCAACATTACCTCCGCCTTGGACCGTGGGGGCCGCGTCCCCCTTCCCATTGAGGGTCGCAAGGAAGGGTAAGTGTGCAACCCCGGAGTGCTTCCTGGAGGAGGTGGCGGCAGCTGGCCTGCTTGGGGGGTGGGTGGGCATGGAGCACCTTTGTGCACCTTCACACCATGTGTATCTCTCACATCACCGTCCACTTCCCTCCAGCCACCCCTTCATCTTCTTGCCCTTCCTGGGCCCAAACCCTAGTTACCCTGAACTCTATACTCCCTGATGCCCCATGAGGACATAAAAGATCCAGCTATCAAAAGACATTCCTGGGAGTATAAGGCCCCCAGGAAGGCTGGGGTGTTCTGTGTACTTTCACCATAACCCAGGTCTCAAGGTGGTCCTGCAACCCCAAATCTCCAGTGCCCAGTGTCCCCCCCAATATGTTAATGGTGGTTTCTATCTGGGCCCAGGGTTTACATTAAGGTGGGCTCTGCCTCACCCTTCTCCACCTGCCTGAAGATGGTGGCATCTCCCGACAGCCATGCTCGCTGTGCCCAGGGTCAGCCTCCACTTCTGTCCTGCTATGACACCTTGGCGCCTCACTTCCGCGTTGACTGGTGCAATGTGTCCCTGGTGAGGAGGGACCCTGGATCCGGGTGTGGGGATGGGGCATGACCCCCATCACAGTCTCCTGCCTAGCCCTATTCCCACCCCATCCTGTTTCTTTCTCTGATTATGGTCAGGGTGGCGAGCGCGCGCGCGCGCGCGCGCACACACACACACACACACACACACACACGTGCGCGCTTGCGCGCTCTGAAGTTCCACCTCATCCCACAAGAGGGCGACAGAGTCCATAATCCAGAAAAGGGATCCCAGGGTCCAGAAGTCCTTGATGCGCACAACCCAACAGCTAGAACAATCACTCCAATAGGAGAGTTCTAAAAACCCTTTCCCCACCAGGGGACTCTTTAGGACAGCTCTGCTTCCTTCTAAGGTGTCACCTAGCAAATCTGCCTGCAATAAGGAACAGATACCTCTCACCTCCAAGTTATAAACCAAAGATGCTCACTACTGCTCTTTGGGATGTTGAGCACAATTATCTGGGGTCCCTAGAGACCCTGACTCCCCAGGTTGGGAACCCCTGGAGTACTCTGTTCCTGTGAATTGACCAACAGTGCAGCCAGGGACAGATCAACATCCTCGAGCACTTGCTGTGTGCTAGGCTCTAGCCAATCAACATGCTTTACCCTCACCACCACCCCAGAAACAGGGTCCACTATTAGCGTTCTGACATTCCAGGTGAGGGAAAGGAGGCACCTGGAGGGAAGACATCCAGCACAGCACTTGTCTGAATCGGGATTCAAACCCAGGCAGTCGGGCCCTAGAGGTGCGCTCTAACCATTGTATGGACCTGCCTCTCCTCGTCCTTCTCTCTGGGTTCCTAGTCCAGTGCTTGTCCTGAGAGGTCACCCAAGCTGGGGGAGACAGGCAGGAGGAAACCCTGTGGTTGTATGGGGCACCTCTGCCCCGTCCCCCCAGGGGGTCTCTGTGTCCAGCCAACGGCTCCTCAGTGAGCCCTGGGCTCTCTGAGCAGGTGGATAAGTCAGTGCCAGAGCCCGCAGATGAGGTGCCCACCCCAGGCGATGGGATCCTGGAGCATGACCCGTTCTTCTGCCCGCCTACTGAGGCCACGGCCCGAGACTTCCTCACCGACGCGCTGGTCACCCTCCTGGTGCCCCTGCTGGTGGCTCTCCTGCTCACTCTGGGGCTGGCCTACGTCATGTGCTGCCGGCGGGAAGGACGGTGAGTGTGGGGGACAGATGGGCAGGGAGGGCACTGCTGCTCACCCCCACGGGGCTCTTTGGGGTGCTGTGCTGCCTGGGGACACAGACTCCTCAGGGAGCGGGGTC
Source organism: Leptonychotes weddellii (assembly GCF_054177405.1). Taxonomy (NCBI): domain Eukaryota; kingdom Metazoa; phylum Chordata; class Mammalia; order Carnivora; family Phocidae; genus Leptonychotes; species Leptonychotes weddellii. Next base: position 22,619,553 of record NC_138383.1, read on the forward strand.
CTCAGCCAGGAAGGGGGTGGGGACCTCTTGCCTCGCCTGGCACCAGGAGGGAGGGGTGTGGATAATAGCTAACCCCCTCCCTCGATTTTCCACAGGCTGAAGAGAGACCTGGCCACCTCGGAGTAAGTAGGGGAAAGCTGGGGGGGGCTGGGGGGGAGCACCCCTAGACTGCCAAGCTAGACCCCCCTCCCTAACCTCCATGAGCAGCACAGACAAGCCAGATTACTCTGAGCTGATGGGGGCCACGCCTGGCCTCCGAGCTCCTGGTCTGGGCTGGCTGGTTGCTGGGTCTGACCTCTTCTGACCCGGCCTTCTCATTTTCTGCGTCTCCGTGGAGGACTCCAACCTGGGATGGGGAACAGGAGGGGACCCGGCCAGGTGTGGGGGCCTGCGGCCACCCTGGGGGAAAGGGTTCGAGAGACCACTTAAGAGGCTGCGTGCACACACACACACGCACACACACGCGTGCACACACACGCACACACACACACACTTCCCTGAGTCAGACATTAGGTATGGCTCCAGCCTGGCTTCTGCCCCACAATCAGCATGATGCTCTCTGGCCCTGGTTTCTCATGACGGGGTCATTGAACTAGCTAATGTCTGTGGATGCTTTCAATTCCTCCAGCCCTTTCCCCAAATCCATCTCACTCTTACTTTGCTCAGGTTCCCACCCCCAACGGCCTTACTCCTCCTCTGTCCCCAGCTTCCTTCCACTCCCACTCCCCTGAGCTCCAAAGATTCCAGGAGGCAGGTGTGAGATAATTTAGGCTCCTTTTATTCCCACTGCACTGAGCCTGTGGCGGGCCTGGCACCCTTGCCTGCTTGCTTGGCCTGCCTCGTTAATTGTGGCGGCATTTGGCCACCCTGCGAATCTCCTTGCCTAGCCGCTTGTGCCCCCTTCGGGAGCCCATTAGCAGTCGGCGCTTCCCAGGCCGGCCCTTCCCAGGCCGGCGCTGCCCAGGCCGGCCCTTCCGAGGCCGGCGCTGCCCAGGCCGGCGCTTCTGAGGCCGGCGCTGCCCCGACTGGCGTTGTCTCTGGTCCCTGAGCTTGAACTTGGAGGCAAACTTCTTGCCCATGTGGAAGGAGCCCAAGGCCCCCTTGCCGGTCACCTGCTTGAGAACGCCCTTGTCCACCAGCCCCTTGAGCGCTCGCTTGAAGCGCCAGGCGTTCCGGATCATGTTGTAGCCCATGGCGGTGACCGCCTTCTTCAGGGTGGCTAGACTCACGCGGTTGTGCGTGCCCTTGTCCACCACAACCCCCAGGATCACCTTGGATATGCTGGGCTTCCGGCGGGTTTTGGGGCTGGCGCGGCGCCCACTCTCATTCTTGCTAGGGGCCCCAGAGGCGCTGGCCTGCCTGCCTGCACCCTGGGCAGTGTTCGAGGCCAAGGGTGCAGATGGGGGAGGAGCCAAAGTGTCTTTCTGCATCTCTCCCTGGGGCGGTTGAAGGGAACCAAGTGCAGGGACCTCCAGGGTGGCGGCTGGAAGTCTCCACTGGGCTGCTCTTCGGTGGGTGAGGCGAGTCTCTGGTCCTGGTTCCCTCAGAGGCTTCCTCGGAGAGCTCCAGCCCCAGCCTCCCCCTGGGTGGCCAGAAGTAGGACCAAGGATGATCACCCACGGCTGGCCTCAGCAGACTTGTGCCTCAGGGGCAGGGGGTGGCAAGATTACCTCTGTGGTGACCTCAGGGGGACATTGTGAGGCCACCAGAATCCTGTGAAGGTCACAGTGGTCCCATTGTTCCCTCCCGGGAGGTGCAGACGGGAGTTGCAGATAAGTGTGGGCATTTGACAAGCCAGGTACCCTGGGAAGAAGGACTGAGGCTGTGTGGGTGGATGGGTGGACTCACGTGGTGTGTTCATGCACGTGCATGTGTGTTTAGAAACGTATGCACCTGGACCAGCTGATTTCAGGGTGTTCTGAGACCCCAGTTTTTAAAAAAGATTTTATTTATTTATTTATTTATTTGAGAGAGAGAATGAGAGCAAGCGGTGGGGGGGGGGAGAGGGGAGAGAGAGGGACAAGCTGACTGTGCACTGAGTGTGGAGTGTGACATGCGGCTCCATCTCAGGACCCCAAGCTCATGACCTGAGCTGAAATCGAGGGTCAGACACTTAACCGACTGAGCCACCCAGGTGCCGCCTGAGACCTCAGTTTTAAACCCACCATCTTGACCTATCTCAACCCATTGGGTTGAGGAATACAAATATTTTTAGCAACAGAATTATACCCACATTTCTGAATTGTTATGGGGAAAGTATTTTCCAGAGTGAACAAAACTATAATTCCTTGCTCTGCCCAGGTCGATTTGATTCCTGGGTCACCTTTAATCACAAAGCAATGGAAAGGCTCTCCTTTGCTTTTTTTTTTTTTTCCTATTTTCATTTTTATTTGATAGAATTCTTTTTCCCATCGGGATGAATGATTTTCCATGTCAGTTTTTCAAGGAACATTTCATTCCTCAATTTTTTTGGCCTGTGCCAAATTTGATCAATTATACCTTCTGCCATTGTGGAAATTCTCTTCTGACCAGTGATTTTGAGCACAGCCTGGTTCTGCTGGCTCAGTTTTGGAGCTTGGAAGCTCTCAGGAAAATCTGCTTCCTCCATCAATGTTGACTCAATCACCAGGCTTACCGTGTGCCATATTAGCCCTTGTTGGTTTGGATTTTGAGTGGACTTATTTCTACAGATTCCTTTTTTTTTTTTCTTGTTCAATGTCTACCATTTTTCAAATTATCCACAAATTGTGATTCTGCTGCCTGTATCAGAGTTTGCTGGTCAGAAGGTCCTCCAGCCTGACCCTTTTCTGTGGTCTGTGTGTCAGAGACAGGGCTCAAGGGCTGTGTGTTGGTGGTGGAGAATGTGTGTGTGTGTGTGTGTGTGTGTGTGTGTGTGTGTGTGTGTGTGTGTGTAGGAATGCCTGCCTATTCGTTTGTCTGCCCAGGTGCTGATGTGGAAGGGCTGTAGGGGAAGGCAGCAGCGGGGCTGGCTTCTGCTCCTTCTGCTCCTGCTCTGGAAAAACATCCCCAGAACATTTTCCACCTGTGTGTGTCGCCAGAGTAATGAGACCCAGATGCGGGGCTGGGGGCGGGGAGGGGGCCTTCCCCTGCCAGGGCATTACCTGCCTGGCTGCCTCTGGCTCTAAGCATCCACATGCTTCTTGCTTCCTTACTCCCTCAGCCTCCTCTTGCCTGGGAATGGAAAATTGTGTTTTGGACAGCTCTGCTTGCCAAATTCCAGTCTCAAGAGCTCATCTTGATCCTCCCCCGGCCTTAGAGGCTGACTCCACCTCTTCCCGCCAACCAGACAGGACCTGGTCCTGCTCTCCGCCCCCACCAAGGAGTGTGGCTCATTCAGCAGGAAGCCAGAAAGTCTGACCTGTCATCTAATCTCTCAGGCTCTAGCTGGTGTTGGTATCCACTAACTGAGACTTGGACAGGGGTGGGGATCATTGCTCCTCCCCCATTTGATCAGTAACCCAGAGTCAAGTGGGTTAAGTGAGTCAGGTGCCCCTCCGCATTTGATCAAGTCAACCCAGGCCCTGCCTTGGGCCCCCACCCCTTTAAGGAAATGAATTCTTTTTTTTTTAAGACTTTATTTATTTGAGAGCGAGAGAGAGAGCGAGCACAAGCAGGGGGAGGGGCAGCCGGAGAGGGAGAAGCAGACTCCTTGCTGAGCAGAGAGCTCGATGTGGGACTCGATCCCACGACCCCGGGATCATGACCTGAGCCGAAGTCACACACTTAACCAACTGAGTCACCCAGGAGCCCTCTTTTTTTTTAAGACTTTATTTATTTTGAGAGTTGGTCGGGTGGGGGTTGGGCAGAGGAACAGGGAGAGAAGCAGACTCCCAGCTGAGCGTGGAGCCCCACTCAGGGCTCAATCTCAGGACCCTGACTGAGTTGATGACCTGAGCAGAAATCAAGAGTCTGATGCTCAACCGAATGAGCCACCCAGGCGTCCCAAGGAAACTAATTCTTTTTTTATTTTTAAGATTTTTATTTATTTATTTGAGAGAGAGAGAGAGCATGAGAGAGGAGAGGGTCAGAAGGAGAAGCAGACTCCCTGTGGAGCAGGAAGCCCGATGTGGGACTCGATCCCAGGACTCCAGGACCACGACCTAAGCTGAAGGCAGTCGCTTAACTAACTGAGCCACCCAGGCACCCCCCAAGGAAACTAATTCTTATTGTTTGTAATGAAGAGTCCCTGCTATCTGTCTCACCTGGCAACCAGGTAGTCCGGGAAAATATCTCCAGGCTGGACCCACAAATGTGGGTGGGTTCATGTAAAGGGGCTTGGAAACATCCCATTACTGGAGGCCAAGTACATCAGTGAACCTACTATAATAAAATAACACTGATGATGTTGATAGCCATGTCAGGCTCCCTGTAATATTAGCTACCACTTGCTGTGAGGCTGACCAGGAGACATCAAAGTATTTCCTGTATTAACTCATTTCATTTGTACAAAAACTGCATTGTAATTGAGGAAATAGTGGCACAGAGAAGTTAAGTGACTTGCATAAGGTCACACAGGCAGTAAGTAGCAGAACTCACATTCAAACCCAAAGCAAGTCCTCATGCTTGGTTACACTGTGTTACCCTACTTCCCAGAATGAACTGAAGCTTGCCCCCCACAGCAGAAAGCAAACTCGTGAGGATCTCAAATGAGAATGCGGCTGAGCTTTCTGAGAAGAAAGAAGAAAATCTTCTGCTAGAAAGACTAGAACTCAGAAGGGACTTCCTGACTGCCCTGGGGATTTCAGGCCCACTGAGGGCGGAGCCAGGGGAGCTGTGGTCTGGAATAAAGCCAGAGAGCAAAGACTCAGTGTCCAGAGCTAGTCCTGGGGTCGGGTGGGAGAGGTCCAGGTACAAAGGCCAGGGAGGCCAGCTGGGAGCAGCAGGAAGATGAGACCGTAGAGGTCTGGCTGGAAACAGCAGGAGCCAAAGTAGGAGGTGGGAAGAGATGGAGGGGGGGAGGTTTGCCAGACTAAGACAGGGATGAGACAGGGAAGACTGGATGGTCAATGGTAGGAGAGAGTATTAGGGGAGGGGACTGAGTGCTAGAAGGGACCTAGAGGGTCATGGGAATATAAAGCCCAGCAAATGCTGGCCTCTGGAAATATGGATCCACTGTGGGTATCTACTCATGCCGAGTATCGCGGGAGCTCTTAGCATGCGCCAAGCACTTGTCTAAACATTTTTCTCATTTAATTCCCACCACAGTGCTAGGAGGTAGGTTCTAGTATTATGCCCATTTTACAGTTGAGCACACTGAGGCACAGAGTGGTTCAGTACCTTGCCAGGGACACACAGCTTTGAATCCAGGCTGTCTATACCCACAGCCTATGCCAGTCACTGGACGCTGAGCCGGCACCAAAGACCTTCCTGTTTGTCCTCCCCCCACGCATCATGTGTGTGAGTGTCCCCCTACATAGCAGGTGGGGAGGACAGGCAGGGCCACCCTGGGCCTCGGTGGGGGGGGGTTGACTCCCAGAGCTGACGACTCTGCCGGCTCTGTGCGCCCAGCATCCAGATGGTCCACCATTGCACCATCCGCGGGAACACAGAGGAGCTGCGGCAGATGGCATCCAGCCGGGAGGTGCCCCGGCCGCTGTCCACGCTGCCCATGTTCAACGTGCGCACAGGCGAGCGGCTGCCTCCACAAGTGGACAGCGCCCAGGTGCCCCTCATCCTGGACCAGCACTGAGGGCACAGCCAGGTGGGCCTGCGGGGCGGTGCCAGCCTCATTTCAGGGAACAAGGTGGCTTCTGGCTCGAGGCTGGGGCAGATGGTGGGGAGGGCGAGGTCCAGGGAAGGGGCACACAGCCCCGCCTGCTCCTCTGAGGCAGCTGCGGGGTTTGCTCAGCAGGGCCAGGGCTATGCCCCCCAGGGCCCAACACTCGGGGTCGGAGGGCTGGGCTGGGGAGGCAGGAGGACCAGGGCCTGGGCATCCCAGCCCCTCACACCCTCCCTCTGCTGTTCCGGTCCCAGACCCGGCCTCCTCCTCCTGCCACGCACAGAGCAGCTGGCCCACAGCCGCATCCTTCCTCAGGATCCCGGGCCCTGGCCTGACGGCCCCAGGCTGGGAACAAGCAGAGAGATGGCAGCGGGGGAGGTGAGGGTGTCTGGGGTCAGGACCCCCAGAATAAATAGATGCCGCTCTGCTCACTTGTGGCTGTCAGCTCCTTCTTCTCAGCAGCCTCCCACCAGCACTCGCTGCCTCAGTTTCCCTTTCTGCCTCCGGGAGCCCTCAGAGGCAGCCAGGGGCTGCCAGCCTGCCCTTTGGACTCTTGGCATTTTGCTGTTTTCTCAACTTCTCTGGAAGAAAGAGCGAAGGACCTGCTATCTGCGGCCCTGGTCTTAATCCTCGGACAGAACCTGACAGTGAGGTATTACTGGCTCCTCATCCCCACTTTACAGAGGAGGAAACCGAGGCCCAAGGAGAGTAAGCAACTTACCCAAGGTCACAGAGCAAGTGAGTGGCAGAGCTTGGGTTAGAACCTGGTATGTCTACCTCCACGCTGCCAGGGCTGAAGGGTTCTGGAAGCAAGAGGTCCAGGCTCTTATCTGTCCGGATCCCCTAGAGGAAGAGCCCCTTTGTAACTCATGCTGTGAGGGAGTCCAGTCTGTATATGGAGAGAGGGGTTGGGATAGGGGACCCTGAATGCCTGGGCTCAGTGACCCATTACTGGTGGGCTTCCCCAGGGGCCGGGCAGAGGTCAGGGGACACAGCACGACCTGGCACCCTTGTTGAGCTGAATGTCACCAGCTTGGCCCTGGAGAGCTCAGCTGGCTAGGAAGACGCCCGAGCTTGTTTCTCCCAGGTGGATACAACCACACCAGACCAGCTGGGCCCCTGCCCACTGCCGTCCTGAGCCGCACCCAGTCTCACATCTGACCACTGCCTTGGGAGGCCAAGCCAGAGATCAGGCCCGAAAGGGGACCCAGATAAAGGAGGAGCTGGGATTTATGGCCTAGGTCTTAGGCCTCTAGATCTGGGTGGCAACTCCAAGAAAATCCAAACAAGGACAAGACGTGCTTCGTGGTGACCTCAAAATCGCTTTTTGAGTTTGACCCACCAGGCCTGGGATCCACCCACTGTCCTGGGGCTGACTCTCAACCATCCCTCTCCCTTCCCCCAGGGGGCAGTGGGCGGTGGAGATGGGGGGCTGCACATGGAATTTTCCCCCTTCCCTGGAGACAGGGGCCCAGGCTTGGGGCTGATGGGGAGGGCAGCCCCCAGTCTGGTGGTGGCCCCTCCTAGGCCAAGGGCCTCTGAGGATGGCTAAGTTTCTGAATACTGCTTCCAGGTGTTCAGAAATGTACAGGCAAGGGGGTGGTGAGTGTCCCCTTGGACCCCTCCCCTTTCTCTCATTCCCCGGAATCTCCCCCCTCTTCGAGTACGGCCTGAATCCATCCACTTCTCACGGCCTCCACTCTGACCTTCCCTGTGCAGCACCAGGATCTGGCTCCTGGGCCCCTGCAACAGCCTCCCCGTGGCGCCCCGTCCCTTCTGCCCCTCCAGTCTCAGCTCCAGCAGGAGCCGGGGCCCATCCTTTCAGAAGAAAGATCGGGCATCACTCCCCCTGCTTTTGACCCTCCAATGCCTTCCGGTCACACTGAGAGTAAGATCCATGCTCTTGACTGGACATGCCGGCTGTGCCCAGCCCTCTGATCTCCTTCCTACTCTTCACATGGCCACTGCAGCCTGCCTCATAACCCGGTCCTGCCTCAGGGCCTTTGCCCCTGCCCTTCCCTCTGCCGGAATCCCCC
>NC_138383.1:22627828-22661933 GCF_054177405.1 Leptonychotes weddellii
CCTCACCCATGTCCATCCAGGAAAGTCTTGGAGGCACCAGGGCAGCTGAGGGTAAAGAGCTGACCCCAAAGAGGAGGGGACATCTGCCACGTTTCAGTCAGGAAAAAATCCTGCCAGGAGATGGGCTCCCCCCACAAAAGGGACCCAGGATTCTGAGAGAGCAGCAACAATAAAAAAATCCAAAAGAAGCCTCCTTCCTTTCTAGAATTTTCCATCTGAAGTTGACTGAGAAATCCGCCCGAGGAATGTGGCCCACCTCGTCACAGAGAAGACAAAGGTGAGTCCCGTGGAGCCTCGGTGGGAGCAGCGGGTGCTGTGCCCCGACACGGGGGGCGGCCGGGGTCTGGGGCAGCGGGTCCGGGCAGCTCTATTTAGGGCCGCCGTGATGTCAGCAGAGAGGAGGGCTTGAGTCGGGGATGTGGTACAATGGCCCCTTTGTCCCGCTCCCCTCCAGCCTGCACACCCACACCGAAACCGCATTCTGGCCTCGCACCACACGGTGTCACCTCATGTGCCCTCCCACGGGCGTGTGCACACACGCGCACGCACACGTTCGTGTCCCCGTGTGGAGATTTGTGCATACCTAGTAAGAGGCATATTCACTCATTTGTCTAGAGATGCCCGACACGGCGGCCACTAGCCGCTTGCAGCTAGTGAAATTAGTTACAGTGAGACACAATTTAAAGTTGCATTCCTCAGCGGCACTACCCACGTGTCAAGTGCTCCCGAGCCACGTGTGGCTAGTGGCTACGCTGCTGGGCCCCCGAGAGAGCACGCCACGCGGGTGCAGGAAGCACTGGCCTGGGGCCTTCCACCGCCGTCTGCTCCCCCAGGGGGGCTGCTTTTCATTGCTCCACCTCTCGCTCCTATTCCCAACGGCCTAGGAAGCCCCCCTTGCCACCTCACGCTCTCGCTTTAGTCTCCCGCTGGGCCCGGGGAGCATAATGGTGGAAAACGTGGAAAGCGGCGGGGGAATGAGGGGACACGTGGCCTGGAGTGTGGGGGGCTGAGCAGGCAGAGATAAGGGCTGTCAGCTCAGGCTGAGGAAGAGGCATAAAGAAAAGCCTGGACGTGGAGAGTGGGGTGCATACATGAGAACTGTGGTCACCCTTTCTGGCTGGTGTGATAGGTGTGGGCAAGGGAGGGGACAGTGAGAAGGGACAGGTGGGTAGCAGCCAGGTAGAGCCTTGGTTGCCCCCGGGGGCGGGGGGCGGCCTGCTGGAGGCCGGGGTCGATGGGGGTTACCAAGGCCTCACCCACCCATCGCCACACAGGTCGGGTAGTTCGCCTACGATGAAACCCTCATTTACGTGTCATAATTTCTTAACCACTCGAGACTAATTCCCTTTCTACACTGTCCAGATTGTGGTAGAAGAGCTAATGATGAATTATTAAAGCACAATGAATTGTCATGGCCACTTGTTGACAACAATGGAATTAGCGTCACTGCCGATGGCCTCTTCCACCCCGTTTCCCCGAGACCCGAGGGAGGGATGAGGTGGGGGGGGCCTTTCCTGCCTTGAATGTTTAGGCCCTGAGACCTTGGGTGGGCTGGGGGCACAGCTCCAACGTCTCCCTGTCTCCAGGTCTCTGGGTGTCTGGTCTGCTCCAGACTTCTGGAAACCTGTGTCCCCAATGACTGCTCACGGCTGTTCCCCTTCCCTGAGATTGGGGAGCTGGCCAGTCACCGTCCCTCCAGGGGCCTCAGGTTCTCACGCAGGCAGGGGGTAGGGGCAGGCAGAGGAGAAGGGAGAAGGGAAGGAAGGGAGAAGAAGGAGGCAGAGGAAGCAAGAATTTTTTAAAAAGATCAGGCATGGGCAGGAGGCGAGGCTGGGCAAAAGGACCTGCTAGGCCACCCGGCACCCAGGTGTTATGGGGACTTAGAAGGCCAAGAGGGACCTGGTACCTGCCCAGTAGGGTCAAGGCCTGTTGCTGGCAGGACAGCACCCTGTAAGTGCCTTGACTGCAGTTCTCCGAGAGCCCTGGGGAGGCTCCTCTGAGGGCAGGCCAGCTCCCTCCCTCCTTCCGTGGCTCCAGGCAGACTCAGGGAGGGACCCTTCTTGAGCTGTTCTGCTTGTTGCTCCTTTGGGGGAGCTCAGAGTGAGCGAAGAGAGAGGAGAGGCCAGACGACCCTCCATGTATGCCCAGGGAGAGGCCTTGCTGAGGGGCTCCCGGGTGGTCCTCGCCAGTCCCACCTCCCTCAGCCATGGGCCGGCCTCCCGGTGCCCCTCCAACCCTGTGCCCCCACCAACCCTGCAGGGTGCCCACAGCCATGGAGAGCAGAGTTGATGGTGTTGATGGAGAGTGGGCCTGAGGTTTGGGCAGCCCAGGATCTGAAGCGAGGCGTGTGTGCACGTGCATGTTGCGGCCCGTGGGGGTGGTCTGTGCGGCACTGTGAGGAAGAAGGGCATTGGGGAGACATGCCAGGAAGACTGCATGAGGGAGGGGGAAAGGGTTAAGGCATAAGAAAGGCAAGAGGAAGGGGGGAGCCACTGTGGAGGGTGCTAGGTGAAGAGGAGGAGGAGGGAAGGGGCAAGAACAGGAGAACCCGCCCGCCCCCAGCCAAAGTGCCCACCCCAGGCTCCCCACCCCGCACCCCCCAGACTCCAAGGCAGGAAATCAGGAGGCCACTGCAGATATGTTTGGGTCATTTCCACATGCTTTATTCCAGCAATCAAAATAATTAAAAACATCTCAAATTATTATACACATACAAAATAGGTACAGAGTCTTGCTTCCTCCCACCCCTAGGGGGAAAAACTGCTTTGTGCTTTGGGAAGTTGTGCTCTGAAACCCAGAGAGAGGACACAGGATAGAGAGGCCGTGAGGATGGGGTGCAGCTGAGGAGCGGGTTTCAGAGAGAGAGGTGGAGAGAGGCGGCGGGTGGGGGGGGGTGGCGCGGAGAGGGGTGGAAGGGAGCACTGAGTTGCGACACTCTCTCCCCCCAAGTTAAGTAGCACCTTTAGAAAATTCACGAGTCCCCATCCGCAAGGAAAAACAAAACAAAACAAAACAAAAAAAAACCAAAGAATAAAAAAAAGACTTTGAACAAAAAGGAACATTTGCTGGCCTGGGGGGTGGGGCGCCCCGACTTCTATAGCACCAGTCATTCCTTCCCCACCCCACCCCATCACAGAGATGTAGCACCTTTGATATAAAATGGGGAGCCCCTTCAGCCCTGCCCCCACCCCGCCCCCACGCAGTTGCCCCGGTGACACTCGGAGACAAGAAGAGGTAGTCCTTCAGCAACACAATTACACAAGGAACAGAGCAGTCTCTCCCACCCAGCCCTGTCGCACGCATGGGGGAGTGGGGGACTGACACGTGTCCACGAATGATCCGATGCTTCCTTCCGCTCTGTCGTGGCCCCTCCTGACTTTCCTCCAAACCCGGCAGGCAGCGAGGGGCCCGTGGTCCCCCAGCATGCCCCCTCGGAAACGAAGAGGGGATTGTTGCAGGAGCCACACAGGGATGCCAGATGGTGAGGCTTCTTCGGCAGTCTGAGAACCTCAGGTCCCCCCAGGGTCTGGGGGTGCTGGGTGAGGGGAGTGGGCTGGGAGTGTGGGGGGTCACTTGGGTGTTTTAGCATTGCCTTTGGTTGCTGGGCAGACAATGCATTGTTTCCTGTGCCTTTTGGGGAGACTTAGATTTGGGGAGCAGTGGAGGGGAGGCCCCAAGGAGGGATGGAGAAAGGAGCAGAAAGGGCAGTGTTGGGGTATCATAAGCCCAACGGGCAGAAAAGGACTTACCCCCATATGGGTCTTCAAGCAAGTGGACCAAGCTTCCTTTTTTTAAAAAGTTATTTATTTATTCTTTTTTTTTTTTTTTTGGTAAGGTTGAATGCGCTTTTGGTTTTTGGTCATGTTCGGTTGGTCAAAGATAAAAACTAAGTTTGAGAGATGAATGCAAAGGAAAAAAATATTTTCCAAAGTCCATGTGAAATTGTCTCCCATTTTTTGGCTTTTTGGGGGGTTCAGTTTGGGCTGTTTGTCTGTTTCCAGGGTCAAGGGTGAGGGGGTTGGGTGGGAGGGAGCCGGGTAGGGTGGGAGGGAGTTTACAAGAAGCAGACAGGGCCAACATCCATGCCGAATTCCTGGTCTGGGGCGCCAACGTCCAATGGTGCCACATCGATGATGGGCAAGCGGGAGGTCTTGGTGGTTTTGTATTCGATCACTGTCTTGCCCCAGGCTCCGGTGTGACTCTGGGGAGACAAGGGGGGAGGGGTGTCACCGGGCGGAAGCGGTGGGGTGAGGGCAAGTATGGCCTGCCAGGAAAGCCAGAGCCCAGACAGGGGCCCGGCCCGGGACTCACCGTGCAACCGTCGTAGGTGACGCTGTAGGTGAAGCGGCTGTTGCCCTCGGCCCGGATCTCAATCTCGTTGGAGCCCTGGAGGAGCAGGGCCTTCTTGAGGTTGCCAGTCTGCTGGTCCATGTAGGCCACGCTGTTCTTGCAGTGGTAGGTGATGTTCTGGGAAGCCTCGGTGGACATCAGGCGCAGGAACGTCAGCTGGATGGCCACATCGGCAGGATCGGAGCCCTGGCCACCATACTCGAACTGTAGGGGGGTGTGTGTGGGGGGGGAGAAGCGAGTGAGCGACCACGCTGGAGCCTCTAGTCCCAGCCTCCCTCCCTGGAGTCCACTAAGAGCATCCCCGTGGCCCCTCTCCCATCCAGAAGTAGCACCCCTTGCTCATCCATGGGCACCCTGTGTCTGAGCCAGGATCAAGGACCCAGGACTCCTGCCTCCCAGCCCAGCTCTGTCCGTCCCCCTTAGCAGAGGTCTAGTCCGCCCAGGACCTCCCCTCCTGCCCCTTCTGAGCTCTGGGTCAGCCCCATCTCAGGAGAGCGGCTCCAGGTCCAGCTGACGCACCTGGAATCCGTCAGTCATGCTCTCGCCGTACCAGACGTGCCTCTTGTCCTTGGGGTTCTTGCTGATGTACCAGTTCTTCTGGGCCACATGAGGCTGAGTAGGGTACACGCAGGTCTCGCCTGTCTCCATGTTGCAGAAGACCTTGATGGCATCCAGGTTGCATCCTTGGTTGGGGTCAATCCAGTATTCTCCTGCAGTGGGACAGAGCAAGATGGAGTCAGGGGAGGTATGGGCAGTGGGGCACACGTGGGCATCTGGGCCCCTCAGGGCTCAGCGCTGTCATGGCAGCAGGAGGACGAGGAGGAGGGGCACCCCTGAGGCAGGCCCTCACCGCTCTTCCAGTCGGAGTGGCACATCTTGAGGTCGCGGCAGGTGCGGGCTGGGTTCTTGCGGCTTCCTTCAGGGCTCCGGATGTTCTCGATCTGCTGGCTCAGGCTCTTGAGGGTGGTGTCCACCTCGAGGTCACGGTCACGGACCACGTTGGCATCATCAGCCCGGTAGTAGCGGCCGCCATCGTGAGCCTTCTCTTGAGGTGGCTGGGGCAGGAAGCTGAAGTCGAAACCGCCGCTGGGAGGACCGGGGGGACCAGGGGGTCCAGGAGGGCCGGGGGGACCCTGCACAGAGAGCAAGAAGAGCCGGGATTACCAGGGTCCAAGTGCCCTTGGGGCTGAGGGCCACGGGTGGATGGGATGGGGGGCTACGTACAACAGGACCAGCATCACCAGTGCGACCACGAGGACCTGGGGGGCCGATGGGGCCTGGGAGACCGTTGAGTCCGTCTTTGCCAGGAGAACCAGCAGAGCCGGGGGGACCCTGAAAAGGGGAAGACGGTTGGAGGAAACCTGCTAGAAAGCACAGGACCACCAGCCCAACTCTGTGGAGAAGCTCACCAACCTCCCTGCCTGGCTCGGCCTCCATGGCCTCATCCTTGTTCATTCTCACAGTCAGGCAAGATTGTCCAGCATTCTTCTTCCCTTCTCCCAACCCCTGCCCCCAGACCCTTCTAGAGAGAGATGGGGACACCTGTGTCCCAGGCAGAGGGCCCCGAAGTGAGCCTGGCCTTGGGCCCTAGCAAGGGAAGATAGAGGCATGACTTACTCGGGGACCAGCAGGACCAGAAGCTCCAGAAGGACCTTGTTCACCAGGAGAGCCCTGAAGGACAGATGCAAAGGCAGTAAGACCCCGTGTGGGTCAAACATGGCCAGCAACCTGCCCCCTGCCCCATTATTCTGGACCTCTAGTCCCAAGGGGTCCACAGGCTAAGACCTCCTCCACCCCCTCTTTGTGTCCCGCACCCTCCCAGAAGCCCCTTGGAAATGTCCATAAATCTTTACACCTCGGTCCCCGCTAGGGAGGAGTGAGAATGACTATCCAGAGGGGAAACTGAGACAACATCCCCCCTCATTGTATAACAGGGCTCAATGGCAGCTGGGGCTGGGGGCTGCTGAGCATACTCACAGGAGGACCAGGGGGACCCTGGAGACCAGAGAAGCCACGGTGACCCTTTATGCCTCTGTCACCCTGTTCGCCTGTCTCACCCTTGTCACCACGTGGACCTTGGGGTCCCTAGAAGAGAAGAGGGACAGGCTGTCAGATGAAAGGTTCATTAGCGCCGAGTGGGGTGTAGTCCATATCTGGGCCAAGTACGAGGACATGAGGGCCAGAGCCGGGCACTTACAGTGGGACCACGAGCACCAACGGGGCCGATCGGGCCGGCAGGACCAGCAGGACCCTGGGGAGAGCACAGAGCGTGTTAAATCCTGCTACGGCCTGAGCTGCGGGATGAAACCACCCCTCGGCCATGGCCATCCTTCCTCACATCCTTTCCCGCCACGTCCATCCCTCCTGAGCCCCAGCTGAACCTTCAGGTGAATTCAGGCTTCGTGTGAGCTGGGGCAAGCACCTGGGGACAAACCCCATTCCCCAGGGGAAGCGAGGGCCCATCTGGGAGAGGGGCCTTGAGGCCAGGCTGTGGCTCAGGTTTTCAGGAAGGCCAGAGGCCATCTTGCAAGACCCCGTCTCCTCCCCCAGCCTCAGTGAAGTCAGATGCCCACGGGCCGGCCCGGAGAGTGTCCGGCCCGAGACGGCCGACTAGAGTCCAGCTACTTACAGTCTCGCCACGGTCGCCATTCTTGCCAGCAGGGCCAACGGGGCCAGGGGCACCAGGAGCACCAGGAGCACCAGGGGGTCCAGAAGGGCCAGTCTCACCACGGTCACCCTGAGAGCGGCAGAGGAGGGGACTAGGAGTTAGTCCCCGCTAAAGGGGCCAGGCTGGGGCAGGGGAACGGCAGGTGGGGCCGTGGCCCTGGGGAGCAACCATCTCACCTTGGGGCCAGGAGAACCATCTCGTCCGGGGGAACCTTCAGCACCAGGAGATCCCTGCAGAGAGAGAGGGATGGGTGAGCATCAGCCAAGGAAGAGAGGCTCAGGCAAAGGCCAAAATGGCCTCGCTGAGGGCACTGGCAGGGGGTGGTGACTGCTCACCTCACGTCCAGACTCGCCAGGGGGTCCAGCCAATCCAGGGGGGCCCATGGGACCAGGGGGGCCACGCTCACCGCTTGCTCCAGAAGGACCTTGTTTGCCAGGTTCACCCTGAGGGAGAAGAGAGAGTCAGGCCAGGGACGGGGTGGGGGAGGGCCCTGGGCCTCCATGTCCACAGTCCCAGTGATGGTTGTTCTCGGGGTTCCCCGAGGTGAGGGGGCACTCACAGAAGGGCCGGGAAGACCGGGGAAGCCTCTCTCTCCTCGCTGACCGGGCAGGCCCACCACACCACGCTGTCCAGCAATGCCTTGAGGTCCGGGAGTGCCGGGAGCACCCTGGGGGGGAGGGGGAGATGAAGGTGAGGCGCCTTGCAGCCGCCAGAGAGCACCCCCCCCACTCGGGACCCCTGCAGAGTGCGCGCTTACAGCAGGTCCATCAGCACCAGGGGATCCCTTCTCGCCAGCGGGGCCGGGGGGACCGGGGGGCCCGACTTCACCGGGACGTCCGGCGGGGCCGGTCTCACCACGGGGGCCTTTGCCGCCTTCTTTGCCAGCAGGGCCAGGAGGGCCAGGGGGTCCAGCATTTCCCTGGGCAGGAAGAAGAGAGGCTGTCAGATTCCAGTGGATTCTGGAGCACCACGGAGGCCCGCAGAGGCCCACCACCCTCCCCTCACCTGGGCCCCTCACCGCCCCCACCAGAGCAGCGGCTTCTCCACCACAGTTACTTACAGAGGGGCCGGGGGGGCCGACTCGGCCAGCAGCACCAGGAAAACCAGTAGCACCCTGGCAGAAGAGGACAGAGAGGTCAGAGGGAGAACAGCCCGCTCAGCTGTCCCGGCCACCCTCCCTCCCTCCCTCCCTCCCTCCGAACACAGGTTGGAAGGACCCCCGGGAGAGAAACAGTGAGATACTCACAGGGGGACCGGCACTGCCACGAGCACCTTTGGGTCCAGGAGCACCAACGTTACCCTGGAGAAGAGCACAGCACCCTTAAGCCCGGGCCGGGCCCATGCCCAGGCCTGCCTGCAGCTGGGGGCCCGGAGGGTGAGATACTCACAATGGAGCCAGGGGGGCCAGTGGGGCCGGCGGGGCCAGGGGGACCAGCGTCGCCTTTAGCACCAGCATCACCGGGTTCGCCTTTAGCACCGGGTTGGCCGTCGGCACCCTGGGGGAGGAGGGGGAGCGGTGAGTGGAGGAGGAGCGGGGGACGGCAGCGCGGGGAATCAGGTGGTTCCACGGGGCTTGGGAAGGGCCACCACGCCGGGAAGGAAGATGCTCGAATGGGACACCATCCCCTCCCCGCCCTCCTTCCCTGACTCCGGCCCACGCCTCTGTCCTTATGCAGTCTCCCAAGGTCCCGGGTCCCGTTGGGTGATCGAAAATAATGGGGGTCTTGGTACTCACAGGGGGGCCGGCGAAGCCAGCAGGGCCGGGGGGACCAGGCTCACCACGGTCTCCCTAGAAGAAAAGGAGGCAGATTGGAGTGGGGCCCTGGGCTGGGGTGGAACAGAGTTGGAGGGGAAGATGGGCCCTGAGGAGCATTCCCCAGGGCCCAGAGCAGGTGACAGTGAAGGTGGAAGAGGCAGGAAGTATGAAGCCCAGGGCAGAGCGTGGGTCCTCTGTACTTACGGGGGCACCACGAGCTCCAGTGGGACCAGCAGGGCCGCTCGGACCAGCTTCACCCTGAGAGGGAGGGACAAGAGGCTCAGGTCAGGGACACACCCTGAGTACTCCCAGCAGATGACCCCAGGAGAGCCTCCCCTCCCTTCTGGTCCTCCCACCTTTAGGTCACCAGCTCAGAATGGCAGGACCTGCCTCCCCCCAGGAGCCATGCCCAGGCTTGCCGGGAAGGCTGTGTGTTAGGGAAGATGGTGGGGCCACCTCACCTTGTCACCAGGGGCACCAGCGGGGCCAGGAGGACCAATGGGGCCAGTCAGACCACGGACACCATCCTTGCCAGGAGAACCATCAGCACCTTTGGGACCAGCATCGCCCTAAAGACACAGGAAAGTCTGAGACTTCCAGTGGGGGACAGGGTGGTGACCTGGAGCATGTCTGGGACTCCTCCCCAGCTCTATCCTGCCCCGACCTGTGCTTGGAACTCAAGATCTTTCAGAGGAAAAAGTTCCGGTGGGGCTCTGGTGGAACTTAGGGTAAGAGGCCCATGCCTTGTGTAGAGGAATGTATAAGGGATCCCCCATCCAGGAGGTCACCCTTCCTCCTGATACCATGGTAAGTCACGGGGCGGGAAGAGCCTGGATAGGATGATAGAGGATTTATCAGCGAAGAGGCCAGAGGGGAAGAAGGGAGGATTAAGGAGACGAGGTAACGATCCCAGGGAGGGTAAAGAGAGAGAGGCCAGAGCATCCGAAGCAGAGGGAGACAGAGATGGGAGCCCTACACGGCTCAGGGGAAGGGGGTTAACTTACTCTGTCACCCTTAGGGCCGGGAAGACCAGCTGCACCTCGTTCACCGGGCATTCCCTGAAGGCCAGGAGCGCCCTGGCTACCTGGGGCTCCGGGGGCGCCAGCATCACCCTAGGTGACAACCAAGAGGACTGGCATGAGGCATGGGGTCCCAGGAGTGGGTCACAGCCCCGAGCCCCCTCTCGATAACTCCCAGTCTCGGTGCCCAGGACAAAGATAAGCACCAGCTAAGAGGAAAGGCTCCCAGCCCAGAACTTGGGGCTGCACATGGACCCCACCCCGCCCTGTCCCCCTGCCACCCCTCACCCACATCTAGGGGGCTTTGGCCACAGCCGGGCACCCCCGCCTCAAGAGGGGCTGGACCTGGTCCCCCTGCTGCCCTCACCTTAGCACCGTCATTGCCAGGGGCGCCGTTCGCTCCCCGGGGACCTGCGGGGCCGGGGGGGCCTTGCACACCGCGTTCACCGGGGAAACCTCTCTCGCCCTGGAAGGGAAGGACAGGGCGCGTGACGGCCGCTCCGGAGGCAGGGCCAGGCGCAGGGCATCTGGGCAGGAGTGGCAAGAGGCTCTACTTACTCTTGCTCCAGAGGGGCCGGGGGCGCCAAGGTCGCCAGGAACACCCTGAGGGGGAGGGAGGGACAGAGAGTGAGCCGACCGCACCTTGACCCTCCGCGCTAGAAAGCACTCTTGTTCTCCCAGGGGCTGGCCCTTGGGGACTGTCATTAGAGACCAACTCCTTCTCAGCACTGAACTGGGCTTATCCCTCTCGTCCTCCTGGGGATGTGCCAGAGACAGCCCCCTCCCCAAACTCTGGGCAGAGGGCAAAGTCAGAGTTATGCCTGTAGCTCTAAAAAAAGAAGAAGTCACTGGGACCAGCAGCCCTGCAGGGCCGTCCAGAATATCATGCAGATGTTCTGCTCCCTGCTTCCCTCTGGGTGGCTCCCTTCATGACGGGAAGTCCTGCAGGGTGTCTAACCTGGATCCCGTTTAGCTAGGAGGGCTGGCCTCTTCCTCTAAATGCCCTGCGTTCCCCATCTCTCTGGCTGCCTGCTCCCTCTTACCTGTTCACCGGGTTTGCCTGCTTCACCGGGAGGACCAGAGGGGCCAGGGAGACCCTGTAGGTGGGAAATGGGGGAGGCAGGGAGAGGGTGGGATTAGAATCTGAAAAAGAGCCAGGGGGACCCCAGCCCTTCAGCCCCTGCCCGGCGGGAGGCCTCACCTGGAATCCGGGGGAGCCAGCGGGGCCTTGTTCACCTCTCTCACCAGCGGGGCCCTGTCACAGAGAGCACGCTGTGGTCACTGGAAGGGCGAGGAGCAAAGGGGGATGGGGTGTCTCCCCAGCGTCCCCTCCCCAGGCTGCCTGTCGGGGACACTTACAGCAGGGCCGGGGGCTCCCTGAGCTCCAGCTTCTCCGTCTTTGCCAGCAGGACCCTGTGGAGAGAGAGCAAAGGACTCAGGGTGGGGAAGGGGGCAGCTGCTAGCGGCAAGGGGCAGGTGGGGCGCTGGGCAGGGGACAGAGCAGATGTGTCACGAGCAGGGGCAGCAAGGGGACAGGGACCACGGGGAGATACTTACAACAGCACCAGGGGGCCCAGGCACACCTCGCTCTCCGGCCTTGCCAGGCTCTCCCTGTGGGGAAAGAGAGTCAGAGTCAACGGGGCTTACGTGGGAAACCAGGCCTCCCGGGTCCTTCCGGTTTACCCCAAGTGACACTTTTTAAGGGGTTTTCTTTTCTCCCAGCTCTGGTCCTGGGGAAACACTTTGCTGGCTGTTACAGCTGGTCCCTTCGTGTCTCCCTGAGCCCCCTCCCCCAGACCATGTGTCCCTGAGGCTGCTGCCCCCACCCCCACCCTTCCTTCTTGCCACCATACGCCTATGGTGACCTGACTGCAAAGGGCTTCCATGTCCTCTGGTCCCTCCTTTTCAGCCTGAAAGAACCCACCAGGATTTAGGGGTGACTATCACATAAAAGGCCCATTCTACCCCTGTGGGGGGAGGGGCGGCTCCAACAATACTTATTTCCAAGGAGAGAGCAATGGGAGTAGAGTCGGGAGAGGTCTCTCATTTTATGGGTAGGGACACTGAGGCCCAGAGAGGGGCAGTGAGTGGCCTGAGGCCACACAGCAAGTCAGTGGCAAAGCTGGGACTGGCGCCCAGGACTCTCATCTCCTAGGAGTGCCTGTCTCTGGCTCTGGAACGTTCCTCAATGAATACTCACAGCAGCACCTTTAGGCCCAGGGAATCCCATCACACCAGCCTGACCACGGGCACCGGGGGGGCCTGGGGGTCCGGGGCGACCATCTTGACCAGCGGGACCCTAAGGACAGAAGGCACAGAATCGGAGGTGAGGACGGAGGGTGGGCGGTCGGGAGGGCGGGAGGGGCCCCCGGCGGGGGGGAGCAATACTTACAGGGGGGCCGGTTTTGCCATCTGGACCGGGACTGCCGGGACTTCCAGTCAGACCCTAGGGGGAGGCAGAGAGGTGTGAGCCAGGTGGGGAGAAGGGGACAGAGGAGGGGAGGGGGCCCCTCAGGAGGCAGATCCGAAGTCCTGCTCCAGGGTGCCCCATTTCAGACCTGCACAGGACGGGCAGAGGGGCCGGGGCTCACCTTGGCACCAGGCAGACCAGCTTCACCAGGGCGACCAGCTTCACCAGGAGAACCCTTGGGGCCAGCGGGGCCGGGGGAACCACGTTCACCAGCGGGGCCCTGGTTGGGGGAGTCACAGGGACAATCAGGGTCTCGGGTCTGGGCTTCTTTACCATGGGCCAGTGTCTTATTCCTCCCGGTGGGGGGGGCGGGGGGTGCTCTCCGGGGCGCTGGTAGCAGGGCGAAGGTCAAGGGGAAGTCCAGTGTGGAGAGAGAGTCTGCAGTCGCAGCCTGGAGCAGTAATGACTGGGGCTGGACGTGAGAGAGGAAGGGAATGCTCGGGGCGCAGCAGGGGCGCAGCCCAGCCATGACGGGAGCTTACCTTGGGACCAGAGACGCCGTCTGCCCCAGGGAAACCACGGCTACCAGGGCCCCCCTGCAGAAGGAGGAGAGGCCGGTGAGCCCCGACACGGGGGCGCCAGGCTGGCGCTGGGGGGCAAAGAAGGGGACACTTACACGCTCGCCGGGGGGTCCGGGCAGGCCAGTGGGTCCAGGTTCACCTCGGGCTCCTCGCTTTCCTTCTTCCCCGGCAGGGCCAGGGGGGCCTTGAATACCGGTGGGGCCCTGGAGAGGGCAGAGACCAGGGGGCGGCCCGCAGTGTGAGGCTGGGGCTCCCGCCCCCGGGGCTCCCATTCCCCCCCATCCGGGGTCTCCCTCCAGGGCTTCCCAGGGCAGAGCTGAGCTGCGGGAGGAGGTGGGGGGAGACACTTACGGGCTCTCCCTTGGCGCCAGTGTCTCCTTTGTTCCCAGGAGCACCAGGTTCACCCTGCACGCGGGAGGAAAAGAGGATGGGCCGAGAGTCGGGGGTACTCAGCTGGCCTGGGTCCTCCTGCTTCCCAGGGGAGGGCCCCACCGGAGCCAGCGCGTGGGGCGGGCCACAGTGACAGAGGGATACTTACGCTGTTACCCTTGGGACCAGGAGGACCGCTGGGGCCCTGGGGTCCAGAGGGGCCTCGGGCACCAGGGAAGCCGGGAGCACCAGCAATGCCAGGAGCGCCCTGTGGGAGGCAGAAGAGGTTGAGCCTGGGAGCCGGGGGCATGGGGCGTGCAGGAGCGGGGCACGGGGGCAGCTCTGAGACCCGCAGGGTACTTACATTAGCACCTTTAGCACCCGGCTGTCCGTCAGCACCAGGGTTTCCCTGTGGCACAGAGAGAGAGGGGCCAGTAAGTGACAGGCCAGGACTGGGAACTGGGGGGTGGCCCCGGGGGCACTGAGGAGGCGACACTCACAGCAGGACCAGCAGCACCAGCAGGGCCAGGGGGGCCGGGCTCACCACGCACACCCTGGGGACCTTCAGAGCCACGGGCTCCTTGGGGACCAGCTTCACCCTGGGTGGGAAAAAAAGGACATGTCAGGAGCCAGCCTGGGAGCCCAACCTCACCTTTGGATGTCGGGGTGTGTGTGTGTGTGTGTGTGTGTGTGCGTGTAGGGCAGGGACAGGAAGACCAGGAATCAGGACTCCCACATGGGAGAAGGGGATCCCGGGACAAAGGTATTGGGGAATAGGCCGCTCTGGGTCCCTCTGGTTTGGAGAGCAGGGAGATAGGCACCCCTTGGCCCGTGGGAGCTGTGCTCAGAGGAGGGCAGCGGGCTCACCTTAGCACCAACAGCACCAGGGAATCCAGGGGGACCAGCGGGGCCAGTGGGACCCTGGGAATGAAATGGAAATGTTAGCAAGAAGGAAGGGGGCAGCTGCAAGTCACGGCCTGGGACAGAAGAGGTCCTGGGATTCCGAGCCCCAGGCCCGGCCCCCCGCCGGCCCAAGCTGAGAGCCCTCCCCACTCCCAGACACTGGGGTCCAGAGGTCATACTCACGGGGGGCCCAGCTGCACCAGTAGCACCATCGTTTCCACGAGCACCCTGCCGGAGAGAGGGGAGCCCCAGTTATGTGCGCTGAGCACGGGCCACCCACGACTCATCAGGAACCTCTGTCAGAGCCCAGGCATCCCCCAAGGGGCCACGAGTACTTACAGCAGGGCCGGGGGCTCCGGGGCGACCTCTCTCACCAGGCAGACCACGGGGGCCCTGACAACAAAAGCCAGAAAAGCCACGTGAGATGGGAGACACACACTTCCCCCCCAAACCTCATATTGCCCCTATACCCTGCTCCCTCTCTTCCTTCTAGAACTGGACACACTCACCATCTGACCAGGAGCTCCGTTTTCACCAGGGCTACCGGGCTCACCCTAGAGAACGGAGAATAAAGTTGGGAATTCATTCATGGGGTGGGGTGGGAGGGGCAGGAGGAGGCCCATGACATTCAGGCATCTTCTTACCTTAGGACCAGCAGGACCAGCATCTCCCTTGGCACCATCCAAACCACTGAAACCCTAAGATAGGAAGGGCCAAGGTGAGTACCGATGGAAGCCCCACTCTGACCTGAGAAGGTGCCTCAGGGGGTCACCACAGGCTCTGTCTCTGTGCTAGACTAAACCCCAGCTGGGCCAAGAGCTCACCCAATCCCTTTATTGAGATTTCTTTCCCAATGGAGGGAAGTTCTTTTGGATGGCTACTCTCTATCCCTTGGGACTTCTGTAGCTTCCACCCTCCAGGGCGCACACAGGATCCTTTGGGGAAAGGGGCTGGAATTGTCAGATGCTGGGACTTGGGGAGTTTAGATGGCTCAAAGGGGACTTACTCTGTGTCCCTTCATTCCAGGAAGGCCAGCTGTTCCAGGCAATCCCCGAGCACCCTGGAGAGAAAAGAAAAGGAGGAGAAAGGCAGAGCCTTTAGAAGATGCCACGGAGGACCCAGCTCCCAAGCGAAGCCCACCTGTAGCGAAGTCCACGGCCAGCCACGCATCCCCGCTCACCTGAGGTCCAGGAGGTCCACGCTCACCAGGACGACCAGGCTTTCCAGCTTCACCCTGAAAGGGAGAGAAAAGGCCATCATGCCCCTGCCCCCACCCCCCTCCGTGGGCTAGAAAAGCGTGGAAGGTCTGAGTTTTCTTTAGTACTGTTGAAAGTCAGGTTTAGGAGCCCAGAATCTTATCTTTGAATTTAGAGCTCAGCTTAAATCTACTGTAAAATCCTTGTTTGGTGAATTTTGAGTCCCTCCAAAGGTATTTCTGTTTATTTCTATAGATGGAGAGCAAATCTAATGCCCAGAGCCATTAAGCCTAAGGAAGTCATTCACCCCATCAGACGGGGCTGGGGAATGCTTTAAGGTGGCTGGGGTGAGGGGAGGGCCAGTCACCTCCACTGGGGAGATGGGGAAACATCCCACAAGGGGTGAAGATCATTGTTCAAGGGCAGTCCCGTGCATCAGGGAGAACTTGGCCTCCTTTCTCTGGGCATCACCCCCCGAAGGTGGTGGGGCACTGGGGTGGAGGTTACAGGGACCTAGCTGATGGAGGTGTTGGGGGCTAGATGGGATCTTCTCGCCTGGGCTACTTACATCATCTCCGTTCTTGCCAGGGGGGCCAGGGGGACCACGGGGACCCATGGGACCCTAGAGGAAACAGGAAGAAAGGATATTAGAATAACCAGGATAAGGGAGAAAAAAAAAAAAGAAAGGGAAGGCTGGGATTAGAAGAAGGAGGTAGGGAAGACCCCAGACAGTAGGTGTGGAGGCGTCCTTCAATGGGAGAATCCACGTATTTGTAGAAAGAGTGTGTACTTGTATAGAGTACAAGTTGGGGTGGCACTTACTGAGGCTCCAGGCTCGCCGGGCTCACCAGGGGGGCCTTGGAAACCTTGGGGACCCTGGAGAACAAGGAAAGAGGGATTCAGTTAGAAGGACAGGTCCCTACCAATCTTTCCCCAGATCACTAAGAGATCTCTCAGAGCACCTTCTCTACCCTCATCCCAATCCTCCCTTCTAAAGACCAAAGCCCAGGGTGGTACATGATGACATCCTGGATACTCACAGGTGCACCAGGGGGGCCAGGGAGACCACGAGGACCAGAAGGACCCTACAGAAGGAAAAAAAAAGGGGCCATAGTGATACCTCTGTAGGAAAGTGCCATGTGGGTGTGGTCTTGCTATCTCCCAGTGGTTCCTGTTGAGACCACCCAGTTGTCTTCCTCTCTGGACTTCAGGTTCCGAAGGTCGTCTTGACCTCCTATAACACCCCCATATGCCACCACTGGCCCATCCTGTCTGGATCCGCACTGGCTCCTCTTCTGTCATCTCTGCCCCCCCCCCCCCGTGGCTCACCATGGGGCCAGGCACGGAGATTCCTCCAGTTGATTTCTCATCGTAGCCATAAGACATTTGGGGAGCAAAGTTCTAGAAAAAACAAGAGAGAGTGTATGAGAAATCAGTGAATAGAAAGGCGGAAGATGTCACTGACAACAGGATATTGACATAGGCCTCCTGATGTGATGCACTAAGAAGGACAACAACATCACTTGTGAGATATTCCTGCCAAAAATGCAGGGCCCAACTCTAATTATGGGGACACATCCAGCCAACCCAAACTGAGGGACCGTCTTATAAAAACAATTGGCCTCTACAAAGCAACCGGCTTCTTAAAAAAATTTCCGTGTCGTGAAAGACAAAGAAAGTCTGAGGAATGTTCCAGAGTAAAGGAAACTGAAGACACATGACAGTTAAATGAAATTCATGATCCTGGGTCAGGAGAAAAGATGCTATAAAGGGCATTATCGGGATATTGTTGAAATTTGGACAGGGACGATATGTTAGATGATAGTTATGTATCAATGTCAGAATTTTGAAATGTAATCATTGTGCAACGGTCGCATAAGAGAAAGTCCTTGTTCCCAGGAAGTACACACTAAAGTATTTAGGAGCAAAGGACGTAACATCAGCAACTAACTCTGGCACAAATGGTTCAGAAGGAAAAATAGTGACAGTTATATGTATACACAGAGACTGATAAAGCAATGTGACAAACTGTGAAGTGTATGTGAGAGTTCTTGGCACTAGTCTGGAAACTTTACTGTAAGTTTGAAATCATTTCAAAATATAAAGTATGCCATCTGCCAAAAAACCCACAAAAAAAAAAAAAGAAGAAGAAGAAGAACAGGAGGTGAGGGGCGCACACAGGGCCTGCCAGGGCTGTCTTAAGTCTTCACTTACTCCTCCGAGGCCAGGGGGTCCGGGGGGTCCGGGAGGCCCGGGGGGTCCGGGAAGTCCAGGCTGTCCGGGGATGCCATCTCGGCCAGGGGGGCCGGCAGGTCCCTGCAGCGGCGCGGGGGGGGGGTCGGGGGGTCAGCGGTGAGCGCAGGCCTGGAGCCACGCCCACCTGCAGCCCGGAATGCCGAGCGAAGGCCACGCTAACTTACCCTTGGACCTCGGGGGCCAGTGTCTCCCTTGGGTCCCTATAGGGTTGTGGGGGGAGAAGAAACAAAAGAAGCCGGGTTAGAGACGGGAGGCGCTTGAGGACCCTCGGGCGGGTGGCAAAAGTCGAGGACAGCGGATTACCTCAACTCCTGTGGTTTCTTGATCAGTAGGAGACGCTAGGGGAGAAGAGACGCGGGTGAGCGGCGGGGTCTGCACCGGGTACTCCCGGCGGCCCCGCCCTCCCCCAGCCCCAGGCCCCCGACCGTACCCTCGCCGTCGGGGCAGACGGGGCAGCACTCGCCCGGGGGGACTTGGGCGCCGGGACAGTTCTTGGTTTCGTCGCAGATCACGTCATCGCACAACACGTTGCCGTTGTCGCAGACACAGATCCGACAGGCCTCGGGTTTCCATACGTCTCGGTCATAGTACCTGAGGCCGTTCTGTACGCAGGTGACTGGTGGGACTGGGGCAAAAGGGGGAAGGAGGGGCTGTCAGCGGCGCTCGAGCCCCCCACTGCGGGGCTCCAGGGACCCCAGCCCTGCCTGCCGTTCCCGCCTCGTAAGGACACTTTTAGATTTTCCATTTCCCGCCTCCTCCACCCCGTGCCCGCTCCTTTCCCCAAATCCTTAAAAGCTCATCTGCTCCTCATCAGGGCCAGTGACAGCGCCGAGGCGCCTGGCCAGGGCGGCCCTAACTCTTTCCAGTTCTCAGGAATTTAAACAAAGCTTTAGGCCGGAGTTGCTTCCAACTCCAACCCCAGCCCATCGGCGCTGAAGCCAAGTGAAATAAAAAAGCCACTGGGTGGGGGAGGGGAGGTGGGGGACTGGGGAGGAAAGAGAACAGGAGGGGCCCCAACAAGCGGGCCGACTCGGGGGGCGTGGTATGGGTGGAGACAAGGGTGGGGTCGGGGGGGGGCCGGTAGGAGGAGGGAAGGGAGGTCCAGCCCCCATTCTGCCCCATCCCAGGGCAGGTGGGATAGCGTAGGCGGGGCTAAGAGGATGGGGCGGGGCCTATTGGCCTGAGGTCCCGCCCAGAGACTTGAATTGTACCCCCAAAATAGGATACACCCTAACATCCAGCGCCCAGACATCTCAAAAGCCCTCTCTCGGGACAACCCCTCTTTCCTAAAGCTAGCCAGGGCCTCTGGGTCACTCCTTAGCCAGAGAACCAAAAAGTCCGCAAATAGTAATGAAGTTAGCTAACCACGCCCACCGCGCGAGCTTCTACTCAGATGGCCACTAGGTGGCGGGCAACACCAAGCAATTTCCAGGGACTGGCCACTTTCTTTTAGACACTGAGGCTACCCAGTCCCCAGCTTTATTTTCCAGGACAAGCGGCAATAACGCCCGTGCACTCAGTGCAGGTCCTGCGCGGGGAAGCGCTGGACCGGGAGGCGCGGGGCTCAGTGTGGCTCAGCAGAGGGCGCAAGGACCCCGCCCTGCCAAGTCCGCGCCAAAGTTTCTCATCCTCCAACCCACCCACTCTCCGCGCCCCCTCCCCCCTCAGCCCAGCACCCCCGCGGCCCCAGGAACACTGTCTAGCCTGCAGAGAGGGCAAACAATCTTTCCTTATGAATCATCCCACAGCCTTCCCGATCGCTTTTACATCTGGGGCTCCAAACTCCCAGCACGGCGCCCCCGACCCATCTTCGACGTACTTTCCCCTCACTCGGCGCCCATTTCCCCCGTGGTACTCCACAGTGCGCGCTCAGGACTCCCTCCTGTGCCAACTCCCGCGGCGCTCCATCCTCCCCTCTCACTACCCGGGGGCGTTCGCCTACACCCTCCACCCGGGGTGCACTGCCTTCTCTCCCACGGCGCCCAGGAAGAGCCCTCCCCATCTCCCTTCCATCCCTGAGTCTCCGGAGCATCCCGAGTCTCAGTTTACGTCGTGGACCCCTGGGACCGAGCGCAGGGCAAGATACCAAGTAGCCCTGGACTCCCCGAAAGTTTGCGACTTACTGTCTTCTTCTTGGCCCTCCTCTTGGCCGCGCGTCAGGAGGGCGGTGGCCGCTAAGAAGAGCAGGAGCCGGAGGTCCACAAAGCTGAACATGTCTAGACCCTAGACATGTAGACTCTTTGCGGCTGGGGTGGGGGTTAGCGTCGGCTCATGCGTGGCCTCACACTCCGCGTGCCTCCTGCTCCGACCCCGAGGAGAAACTCCCGTCTGCTCCGACAACTGGCCCGGGCCCCTTTTATACCATCCTGACGGAGAGCGGGGAGGAACTCTGCCCCAGGGAGAGGGGGAGCCGGCGGCCCGTCCCCCAGCCAATCAGAGCTGCCTGGCCCGGCCCCCAATTTGGGAGTTGGAAGGGAGAGGGGGAGGAGGAGGGAAGGGAAGGGAGTCCACCGCACAACTCCCCCCTTCGCTGCTCTGCCTCCCCAGCCCCCCAGCCCAGCCTGGGCCAGAGATGTTGCTGCCGAGGTGCGGCTAGGTCCTCAGTATAGTGTGGGCTAAAGAGTGGGTAGTGGTGCCCCTTGGGTTTTTGTTCCTAAGACTCTCCCAGCGGGAGGAACTGGAACTGGAACTGGGGAGCTAGGAGGGGAAGCTTCCAGAGGTAGAAGGAATGGGGGTGATCTGGCGAGGGTAGTCCTGGCCATGCCTCATTCACCCTACTGACATCCTTGGCAAGAGCTAAGGGATGGGTATGAAGAGGCCGGCTTCTCCTCTAAAACCGGAGAACCAGAGAATTTCAAAGATGTGCCTGTTTAGGGGTGTCTTCTGGTGTGGCAGGGATTCCAAGCTTAGGCATATTTTGGGAACAAGTTAGAGATTCCTTTGCAGACATTAGGAGTGAGATACTTGGATGGGGGTTGTTGGCAAGAGGGGTTTATTTTGAGGACGTCAATTCTGCCTTGCTTGAGGTTCCAAGATGGACTCAAATGCTCTCCCCCAAACCCAAGGTTTGACTGAGAGAGATGGAGTAGGGAGGCTGAGACACTGGGTGAGAAAATTGACTGTGTGATCTCTCCAGGAGGAAGCTTGGGGGTTAAGTGGTAGGGCTGGAGAGTAGTGGTGGGAAGTTGCTGGGACTCTTCCCCCCCGCCCCACCCCCCAGGGCGGTGAGGTTGTACAAGAGGGCTGGGATCACTAGTGGCCTAGAAAAGGGTTTTGTGTGAGGGCCGGCCCAGGCGGTGGCCAGGGCCTGGTTAGAGACCCTCCGACCCCGCAGAGTCACACCGGGCAGCACTTGGGTGGAAGACATTGGACCAGAGAGAGGGTGCTCCTTCTGGGAGCTGCAGAAAGCCCCTCCCTGGTTGTACCTGGACTCAAGGTTGGAGCATAGTGGGGAATTTGGGTGTCAGGGGGAGACTTGCCTTTGGGGGTTTGGGATGGAATTGCAGGGATGGTTGAGTGACCTTATTTTAGAGGATGTTCCCCACTGCCCCACCTCTTTCTTGAAAACCCAGGGAATTGCTCTCAGCCCCTGGAACCAGGAGAGAATCATCTGTACCCTGAAAGGGGGTGGAGACCCCAAGAACAACAGGCTATATTTGGGGAATGCCCCCAGAAGTCAGTGTCCCCCCTTCCCCACCTCCCAGCCTCCCAACAGCACTCTGCTCTTGGTCCTACTGAAATCTG
Source organism: Leptonychotes weddellii (assembly GCF_054177405.1). Taxonomy (NCBI): domain Eukaryota; kingdom Metazoa; phylum Chordata; class Mammalia; order Carnivora; family Phocidae; genus Leptonychotes; species Leptonychotes weddellii. The sequence continues at coordinate 22,649,081 of NC_138383.1, forward strand.
TGGGCCCAAGAGAAGGCAGTTGGGGTCCCTTTGCAGTGTCCATCAACTCCTGTCCCTCCTGCCCAGCTCCCCCACCCCCATCACTCCAGAGCTGCAAACGTGGAAGCGGGGAGTCCCGCCTCCCCCAAACCATCCAAAATTCCATTGCCTCCCCCCACCCCCCCGCCCCTCTCCACGCCCTCCCCCAGCTGGTTTTGTGCAACGAAGGCAAAGGAAAAAAAAGACCAAGGGAACAGAAGGGGAGGGAGCCACGTAGGCCGTGGGCAGCCAGGATGAGCGGTGCGGGTGGGGCGGCGGAGGGAGAGTGCAGGGGCTATAATTAAAGGGAAAATATAGAGTTTCCAGAGAGGCAGGGCTGCAGACAGCAATGGAGGGACGAGCCTTCATCAATTATCCCCACCATGTGGCAGCAACTTGTGGCCCAGGATCTGCCCCCGCCTAGTGCCAGCGACTGCAGGGCAGGACAGCGTTGGGCTGCTGAGATGGCAGTTACCCACCCCCCCATTCCACCTCCTGGGGGTCAGGGACAAGGGGGACAAGTGTCCTGTCCCTCTGCAGTGGCTGTCTGGGGCCGGGTGTCACAGGCTTGGGATGAGGGTCCTGTGACCTGCCCACCTCCCTGGCTGAGTTCTGGAAGCCAGGACTCCAGCCTCCAGTCCACTCCCTGGGTGCTCCTGGTCCAGGCATCCCAGGCCTATCTTAAAGAAGAGATGGAGCCTCAGATGACAAGGAGGAGCTGCTATAGCTCAGGCCTGGGGTCCTGAAGGATGTTTGGGGAACCCTGGGGTTGGGGGGGTGGGTTTTGCGTATGTGTGGTGTGTGACAGCCACAGCCCCAACATCCAGTTTCAGACCTCTGTCCCAGGAGTCGTGGGCAGAGGCTTTCCAAGCATTCTTTACACGTGGCATAGAGCTGAGGCCCAGGGCCTCCTCTGCCACTTTCGACTTGAAACGCTTGGCGGGCGCCCAGCCCGAAGATGTGTCTTTAATTTCTGCAGCATGACAGTGAGAGGAAGAATGTGCTTGGGGTCTCCTCCCAGCCTGGCTGGGCCTCCTTGGGCTTGAGACTTGGGGGGGGAGGGATGAGGGAGGGCACTGAGAGAGGGGAGGAGACGCCACCTCATCTTTAGGAAACTCTGAAGCTCTGGCTTCTTGTGGAATGTTAGACTTAGTCGGGCATTAGGAGTTGGGGGGGGGGGAACAAAAGCCAAAATCTCCCCCCTACACACCCCCAAGCAATGGTAAAGTCATCAGCACTAAGGGAAAAAAATTCCTCAAGAAGAAAAACAGAAAGAGGAAAGTGCTGAGCTCTGAGTTCTCTCCCTCTCCAAATTTCCCCAAGTGCCCTCCCTCCATGAGAGATGGGGCAGGCCTGTGATCCCCAGTGCCCCCTCCCTCGGGAGCCCCCCAAGCCCCCAGTCTAGACTCTGTGATGTGGGACTAGGGAGAAGTAGGGCACTTGGTGGTGGGGGGGGTGGAGATCAGCCCTTTCCAGCCGCTCTGAAGTTCCCCTGCCTTCCCTCCCCAGTCTTGACCTTCCAGAATGCTCATCTCCCCCCACCCTGGCCCCAAAGGGGGCTATGGAGAGAGGGTCCCTGGGAGAGGGTTGAGGAGAGAGAAGGAGAGGGGGTCTGAGAGTGTGGCTCTCAGGGATGAGGCATGAGGACAGCTTGGTCTCCACACATCCCTGTCATGGAGGTCTGCTGTGGTCCTGTTGAGGGTCCCTGGGGGCAGAGTCAGGGGCAGACCCCAAGTGTGTGCAGTCCTCTCTCCCTTCCTTTGCTCAGCATCACACTGGCTTGGCCCTTGGGTTCTCAGCTAAGTTCCTTAGCTTCCAGGCACAGCTCTGCTCTTTCTCAGCCTCAACCCAAGTCCCTCAGGCTTCAGAGATGTCCCTCTGTCTCTTCATCTTTTCCAGGTTTTCAGGGAAGATGAAGAATGAAGTTCGTCCATGTGGAGTGTTAGGTAGGTGCCTGTGAGACATCCAGGCAGAAAGGCGGGGGCAACCCTCGGGTGTCTGGGTCTAGAGCTCAGAGGAAAGACAAACATGGGCCCGCAGGACGATGGTGTGGAAGGACTTGTCTCCTGAGCTTGCATGGAGGGAGGACAGATGAAGGGCCGGGACAGAGCCTGAGGACCCTTGGGGGCTGCAGGGGTGGGAAGGGGAGCAGGAGCCCCTCCGCACAGGAGACAGGACAAGAGTGAGAGTAGAAGGGCAAGGAGAAGAGGGATGGTGGGTGTCATGTAAGGGAGGGGGAGATTGTTCTAGAAGGAGGGAGAATTAGATGCTGCAGAGAGACTTAGTACAATAAGGGGCAAAATGCTCCCTGGGTTTGGCAGCATGGTAGTGATGGATTAGTGCCCTACGTTTCAGTGGAGTGATGGGTGAGGAAGCCAGACTGGAGGGGGCTGAGGAGCAGGTGGGAGGCCAGGAAATGGGGTCAGAGTGCACAGAGCTTGGAGGATGAGTTTAGCTGTGAGGGGAGGAGAATGAGAAGATGCTCCATCCTCCCTCCTGTCGGTCCTTTTTTCCCTGCTCTCCCCCACCCCCACTCCTGTCTGTCTGTCTGTCCCCTGCCCCCCTCCCCTTTCTCTCCCCTGGGACTCTGGTCCTTTCTCCACCCTTCCCTCGCCTGAGCTCTTTCCTCTGGGCCCCCTGTGCTTTTGGATCCCCCTCCTCTCAGGTACAACCTCACATCCAGGCCCAGCCAGCAGCTCATTCTTTTCTAGAGAGTGCCCTCAGGCCAGGCTTTTGAAGAGAAGGCTTTATTTCTAGTCCTGGCAGGGTCCGCCCCATTCTTGGGGGTGGGCCGCGTAGTCCAAGAAGGGGAAAGTGGAGGCAGAGGAACGAGGGAAGGGGCTGGGACAACCCGGAGGAGAGAGGCTGGAGCGTGATCCATCAGTGACAGCAGGACTCCCTAGGCCTACTCCAGCCACCTCACCAGGTCCCCAGCGGGTCCCAAGTGAGAATAAGGTGCTGGATGGGCTCTTGCTTCTGCTCTGTGGTGCTCTCAAGGGAGGAGGCAACGCCCATCTTTCCTGCCTGGGCGTGAGCTCCCGGGTCAGGGATCTGGCAGGGGCTTGATTGCATCTTTAGCCCTCACCTGGTCTGGGGGCAGAGCAGGTTTCGTTGAATTGCTATTTACCTCTTTCTGGTTTGGTTCTGTTCTGTACTTGCTTTAGCCCCGTTCTCTTTCCCCACTTCCCTCCTTTTCCCTATTCTTTTATCCCCCCACCACACCCCCATTTCTCCTGTTCATGTATTTTCCTTCCTTTTCTTAGATCTTTTCCTCCCCTTTCTTTCTCTCCTCTGCGTTGCCGGTCCCATTGTTCCAGCCCGCCCACCCATACTCTCCTCCTCCCTCCTTCTCTTTCTCTCATATTCTCTTCCGGTATCTCTGGCTCCTCCGTCCCTTCCTGGGGCTGTCTTCTGATGCTTCGATGCTGTGATGATGCTGCATGCAAGCCTCCACCCGGAGCAAGCCGCTAGCCTAGGGGGCGGGGCCTAGGGGACCGAGGCTCTACCACAGCCAGATGTCAGGTCCAAGTGCCTAGGAGGTGGGTGCAAAGGCTCCTTTGAAGCTTGGATTTGAAAGGAAAAAAAGCAAGGGGTAGGGGGAACCTCTATGAGATAGAGGCACCTGTCCAGAGCCTAGCTGATCCCTTCATCTCCCCCCCCCCGCCACAGAGAAGTCTTGGCCACAGGTGTCTGGTCTCTTCCTGTTCTACCTCGGCCACAAAGTCTTCCTGGCAAACCTAGGATTCTGGAGTTTCTGGGGGTGGGGTTGAGTGGGGATGGGGGATCCCAGTCTTCTCACTTGCACCAGTCCTGGACAGAGCACCCCTTTGGACAGAGTGTGGCTTGGACAGAGAAAGGATCCAGAATTGCTCATTCAACCATATTTATCTGTCAGGCACTTTGCTCTGGGGCCTGGCCAGTCAGTGCCTGCCCTCATGGAGCTTATGTCTGGTAGAGACAGACTTGAAATCACATAAATAAACACGTCATTGCAGCTGTAAAGGTCATGAAGGAAAGGAACATGGCGCTCTCAGTAGCAGGTACCCCAAGGAGTCTAGACCTGGGGGCCCAGTAAGGCTGTCCTGAAGAGGTTGGCAGATGAGCTAGGGACACCTTAGGTAAGGGGTAGGTGGCAGGGTGGGGGTTTGCAGTGAGTGTCATGGTACCACATATACAGAGGCTCTGGGGCAGAGGGGAACATGGCAAGTTCTAGATGCCCACGGAATCCAAGAAGGCCAGGGTGACTGGAGCACAGGAAGCAAAGGCCGGAAGGCCAACGAAGACACATCAGGGGGTTCAGTCCGGTCCGGAGAGGTCTGGGCCCCAGTAGAGGGTCTGAAGCAGGGAGGGGCGGAGTCAGGTCTGTGTTTGTAGAAGATGGCCGTTGTCACTCGGGGGGTGGGGTCTCTGGTAGAAGTCAGCCGCTGCAGGGCTGAGAGACACTGGGAGCCTGGACCTGGTTGAAAGGGATGGAAACAGAGAAGAGAATAGATTCAGGAGCACTTTGGGAGGCAGATTTTATAGGCGCCGGGGTGGGTGGATGTGGGAGTGTGGCAGTGAGGAGCAGGGATGACTCCTGGTCTTCTGAGAGGCTGGATGGTGTGGTTCCCTGGAAGGGGGAAGATTAGGTGAGGGCCCCGTGTAGGGAAGAACATCCTGAGTTTGGTGCCTATTGCAAACACTCTAGTCAATTCTATTTGGTGGATGGTTCCTGCAGACCGCCTGGGGCCAGCCCTGTGCTGAGGAGAGCTCCGGGGACCACAGTTCCTGTCCTTAGGGAATGGGAAGTCTGGATGGGGAATAAAAGAAAGACAGAAATGTCTCTCACCCAGGGCAGTGCTGGCTGCGTGATTTTGTGTAAGTTTCTCCATCTCTCTGATCCTCATTTCCCCAGTCTGTGGAATGGGGTAGTAGTGAGACCACCTTGCTGGCCTGTGTCATGCTTGGTAAAGGGAAGTCTCCAGGGAGATGCAAAGGTGATGAGAATGCCAATAGGAGGTAAGTCAGGTTTCAGGGAGGAGCTACTTTGGAGCTGAGCCTTGGAGGTGAGTGACAGATTTTGAATGCAGGGTTGGAACGGGAGGGAGGGCACCGCCAAACCTGGGAAACCTCCCCCTGACTCCAACAGAGACAGAGGTGGTGGGGAGAAGGTATTGGGCAGAGGAAACATGGAAGATAAGACTGGACAGGTAGGCAGGGACCAACTTCTAGAGGCCTGGAATTCTGGCAGAATATTTTAAAATCTATTTGGTGGCCATAGAGAGCCAGTGACTGCTTTTGAGCAGGGTATGGTTATAAGCCTTTTGCCAAGGACTTGCTCAGAAAACCTCTACCTCAGTGGCAGCAGAGCTCAAGTTAGAAGGCTGGAGCCCTTGGGGGAAAGGGGGAGATGCAAGGAAAGTGTGTGGGATCTATGGGTCTCAGACCATCAAGGAAACAGGACTTGGGAGCAGGCAAAGAGGTAGACCAGATGACCCCTCCAAAGCTGGTGTTCCATTGCTGCTAGATTTGGGAACTTTACATTTTTTTAAAGTGGGAATACAATACAACTGATGTTCAGGTAGAATGAAACTTTGAGCTCATTCTGCCCTGTTCTCCCCGCCCTCCCCCTCCTTGCCCAGATGAGAAAACTAAGGCTCAGAGTAGGGAATTGACCTGCTTGCAGTCACACAGCTGAGACGGAGGGGTCTGAGGTAAGATCCCTGGTGCACTTCAAGATCCTGAGTGGTGGCGGCTGCTGAAGAGCTGGAGGGGCCAGGAAAGGACCTGGGGTTGGCGTAAGGGGTCGACATGTGCAGGGATCCCACATGATACCAGTCCAGGCCTGGGGAGGACAGGGCAGGAGAGTTGTTCCCCGACTCTCCGCTGAGCCGTGTGGCCGGAGGGGGAAGGGAGCCTGGTGGGCAGGGTGGAGCTGCCACATGGAAGAGGCTTGATGGGAACCATCTGGCCTGGCTGGAGTGTGGGCTGCAAGGAGGGGAGGAGCCGGGAGACAGGCCGTGGTGGGCGGGTGGATGGCGGGTTGGGGCTGGGAGTGGCCGGCCCGGAGGCCCCTACCTTCCAGACTGCTGCAGCCCAGATGCCTTCACAGCCACAGCCTGGCCCATCCAACCCGCTGACCTCATTCCCAGCTCCCTTCCCTCGCAGGCCCCCCTCTGCCTGCCACGTAGACTAAAGGCTTTACTGCCTCTTCTGCTGGGGGGAGGAGGGACTGGACACAGGCACCCTGAGCCCAGAGCTCTGCCAGGTCAGGCAGACCTGGGAGGGAGCAGTTGTATGCCCTGTACCTCCAGACTGCTCTGGGCCTCAGTTTCCCCTCTCCAGAGAGGAGGCCCAGCAAATGGAGGGGTCACGGGAGGAGCATGGCAGTGAAGGAAGTTGGAGTGGGTAGGAACATGGGGGGGACTCCGTGGAGATCATCAATGCCATCCCCCTGCCTCCTCAGGGCGGGAAGGTGTGATGCTCAGTCCCAGGAGGGGGTAGGTGCAGAACGTTTTCCTCCTTTCAAGCCATTCTCCAGAGAGAGAGTTCCCTGAAGGCCAGGGAAGGGGGGTGTCTGGGGTAAGAGCCAGCCTTCATTGTGCCTGCTGCAGCGGGAGCACCATCTGTGGCTAGGATGGAAGTGGGGAGGCCCAAGGTCGCTCTTCCCTAAGGCACCTCTCAGCGACCTTCCCTGAGCCTCTCCAGGGCTCTGCTTCTTGCCCTTCTGCCTTCCCCTCACCTCCCTGCCCCCCCACCCCCCCGCCCCCACCCCCCACCCCCGGGGCCTGGGTCTTCTCCGGCTGCCCCAGCTGAGCAGAGGGCTGTCCTGCCCCCTCTCGAGGCGTTCCGGGCCTGTGAGTCATCGGGAATGTCTGCCCTGGTTGCAGTTTCCCTTCCCTGGCTGCGGACCCTCTTTCCCCTCCTCCCTCAACCTAAGGATGGAGGATGCTCCTCCCAGGCAGGGGGCTCTGGAGGAGGAGCAGGGAAGCCATATGCAAGAGCCGGTGAGGCCCTGCTCAGAGAGTCCTCCCCCCCCCGCCATTCCACTTCACCTCTCACAGATAGAATGTCCTGTCCTTTCTGTCATTGCCCAGGTAGGGGAAACTGAGGAGGGACAGGGAGGAGAGGGCCAGAACTTTGGTGGGCTCAGGCTCCTCCCCACTCCATTATAGGCCTCAGCTTTGCCAAACTGGGAATGGGCCCAAACCTCTTTCTGAAGGGCCCTCCCCACGTTCGAGGCTGGGTCAGTAGGAAGCTGGAGAGGCCACGGCTTCTGCCAGGGGCTCCAGGGGTGACACGTCCCAGCTGGCTGGGGTGGGGAGTCCACGTCTGCAGGAAAGGGGGAGGCCCGATGTTGGACCGCCCCCCCCAGGGGCCCTGCACCCTGCGAAGCTGCTGCCCGCCCCTGTCCTCTCCTGTCTTCTGGGGCAGCACTGGGGAGACTGAGGGCAAGCGCAGAAGTTAGGAAGAGTTCCCAATCTTCTCCCCCCAAAATGTGTCTCCCTGGCCGCCTTCCTCCTCATCTTCCCCCTCCATCCCCACCCCCCAGCCCTGGATTAGTTGTCTGGAGACCAAGGGTCTCGTTCCTGACTTGCCCAGGGACTGGGCATTTCATTCCTGAGCCCGCTTCCCCATCTGCGGCACAGCAGTCTGGTCAGAAACGGTCCCTGCCGGTGGTGTGGGTCTGTGAATCTGTCTCTTCCCGGTCAGACGGACGCTCAGGCACACCGCCTGACACACATACACACCGCCTCACACACATTCACTCACACGCTCTGGCAAACACACTTTCACACATCCGTCTGCGTGTGCACAGGACCCTCTGCCTACTTCGGTCTGGCCGACGCCCCACTTCTATTTCCCTCTCTCTGATGGCCCCGCATTGCTTCTCTCATTCCTATCAGCCCCCTCCCCACCAGCACCCTTTTACATTTTCCCGCTCCTGGGTCTCCTCCTCCCGAGGTCACTGGCAGGGCAAGGGCAAAGCAGGAGCAGTGGGAAGGGAGATCTGACCCTGTCAAAGCCGATCCATGCCGCCCCCTCAGGTCGCTAGCCTCCTTGTGAGGTTCTGGGTGAGACGGGGTCTGAGAGGGGGAGGAATGGAGCGCAGAAAAGCTTGCTTTTGTCCAGCCAGCTGGGGACCTGCAGAAGCCTGTCCCCCGCCTCTCTTTCCTGAAACTCACTGACATTCGCTTTCAAAAATATCTGTCCCATCGACATCCTGGGCCTCCTGTAAATGTGATTATTTTAGCAGCTTGCGCTGGCTGCCATGCCTCAGGCTGCACCCTTCGAGGAACTTCTGCCTGAGGGAAACTGGTCGGAGCTCAGGAAGGACTGTTCCAGGGGATGAGCTATCTGTTGGCCAGGAAAGACGTGGGAACTGGGCAGCAGAGCGCACCCCTCCGACCCGGTCCAACTCAGGAATAACCACAAACATCTGTACCAGGCTGGGCCGTAAGCACTTTGCACGTTTGAACTGTGTCCTCCTCACAAAGCTCTCTGAGGGGGCTGCTATTACTGTCTCCAATTTCAGAGGAGGAAAGAGAAGCACAGAGAGGTTAAGTCATTTGCCTGGAGTCACAAAGCTAGGAGGTGGCTGAGCTGGGATTCACACCCAGGCAGCCTGGCTCCAGAGCCCCGCAGGCTTCACCACCACCGGACAGGTCCAAGAGACCCAGGGTGGATGCCAAGGGATGCCCTCCTGCCTTGCCCGGAGAAGTGGCTATTTGCACAAACACGCACACTCCATCTGTGCACATGTATGGGAAGGATCGCCGTGCCAGGTGGCTGGCAACTAGCCGCGGGCACCCTGGCGGCTGAAAAGCTCTTGAGAAGTGCTGTTTGCTGGTGGCACCTCACACGTCATCTCATCGGATCCTTCTGACAGCTCTGGGAGGTCGGTCTTAACACCTGTCTTGTCCAGATGAAGAACCCGAGACCCAGAAGGATCGAGGCATGGCCCCGAGACACCCTTCCTAGAGCTAGGAGAGAACTCAGGTGCCCCGAACGCCAGATCAGGCTTCTTTCCATTGCCTCATGTCTCCCGTATTTGCAAATCCATGCAACCGCCAGACACGCATAGCCACGTACCACAGACGGGAAAGTACCACATACAATACAGGAAAGAAAAGGGTGCCTGGGTGGCTCAGTTGGTTAAGCGACTGCCTTCGGCTCAGGTCATGATCCTGGAGTCCCTGGATCGAGTCCCACGTCGGGCTCCCTGCTCGGCGGGAAGTCTGCTTCTCCCTCGGACCCTCCCCCCTCTCATGTGCTCTCTCTCATTCTCTCTCTCTCAAATAAATAAATAAAATCTTTAAAAAAGAAAAAAAACACAATACAGGAAAGAATGACAGCCCTCGGTCGTGCTTCAAGAGGCAGTTGGCTCCTCCTCAGGGACAATCTCCCAAGGAAGGTCTTATACCCATTCTGTATAAGGGGCTTCTAGAGAAGCCCCTTGCTGGGGACGCCCCCAGCCAAGAAGTGGTGAGGCTATGACTAGATCCCACGCCTGCCCGGCCTGGCCACAGAGCTGGAACTCTTCCCCACTGCTCCCCATCGCCGCTGCCCTCACCGTGATCCAGCCCAGAAGCACCCCTTGCACACACCACATCCACACTGAACATGCACGCAGGTAACAGATGCAGGAAAATCATACACATGCTACAGGCTGAGTTATTTGCTGTTTTCTGCATGCCAGACACTGTCCTAAGGGCCCGATAGATGTTAGCTCACTGAATGGCCACAGCAATCCTATGACATGGGTTTTGTTAATGTCCTTATCCTCATTTTACCGATGAAGAAACTGAGGCTCAGAGAGGTTAAGTAACTTGCTCAAGGTCACACAGCGAGGAAGTTGTGAAGCTGACATTTGACCCGAGGCTCTCACCACCATGCCTTAGCCCGTTCTCTAAGATTGGCCAGGTACGACTCATTCAGCCAGCCAGGAACCACTGCGGACTGCCCTGTTGTGCCCAGCGCTGGGCAGGGCCCTCAGCACATGGAGGTGAACGGGTCCTCCCCGCCTCCTCCACCTGTCCCTGCCCAGCACCACACAGTAGATGAGGGCTGTGCCTGATCTCACTCTCCTTCCTTCCCAGGGAGCCTCCTCCCCAGCCAGCCAGGACATGTGGATTTTGGCTCTAGTTTGCATTTGACACCTAGTGAGGGAAAACACTGGGGCGGTGCCAAAGCCTGAATGAGAGCACAGAGGCAGGAAGATGCAAATGGGGTCGGCCAGCTGGGGGCCAGGGCTGGGTCAGCTGGGGGTCAGGGCTGGGGTGGGGAGGGCAGACGCAGGGGCGGGGTGGGGCGGGACAGGGGCTCTCTGCTTCTGCCTCTATTTTGGTCTTATGCTCACATCTCTTCTGTATCTCCCCATCTCAGATCTCCTGGAGTCTCTGGCTGATTCTATCCCTAGCTGTCTTTCTGTGTGTATTTCTCCCTTACCCCTCACCTGTCCTCTCCTGTCCCTTCACTGCTTGTCAACTGCTCTCAGTCCTTGTGAGGACAATGGATCAGAGGTTCGATTACCCACCATTTGAGAGGATATCCATGTCTCAGCAGGACCCACTTCCAGGGGACCCATCAGCTCAGTCCCAGGACCCTTCCTACTGGTTTCTTTCTACAAAGGGCACAGTCCTCTCCTCTTCAAGCCTTCCTCCCAGGTTCTCCTGTCCCCGAATACCAATATCTGAAAGTCAGCCTAGACATCACTAGTCGGCATGTCTGGAACGTACCCTGCCTCCCCCTTCAGACTGTGTCCCTCCCATCAGACAGGAGGCTCCCAATGGTAGGGACTACATCTCCTCATTTAGACTGAGGGCTCCCTGAGGGCAGGCTCTGTGTTTCCCCACCACACTGCGGTTCCTTGAGGTCATAACTCAGGTTTCCTCCCTCAGACTGGGGGCCTGTGTCTCCTCCTTCCTCTGGCTTCTCCTGGGCTTAGCTTGGGCTCTGCTTTGGAGAGTATTTAGCTGGGATGAACAGACCGAAGCGCAAACCAGCCTCTCGATCTCCCTTCAAAGTCTGTTGAAACTTTAATGTTTCAATCGTCCCGTCTACTCGGGTGAGCCCAACTTCAGTTCCCTCCTTCCCAGATGGGTCCTTACTTTCCTGGAGAAGCTGGAGATAAGGAAGAACAGGAACATGAATATCCAACATTCCACATAGAAATCTGTGGGCAAGAATCCTACCCAATCACTAATGTTCTGATATCCCAACCCCACCTAATATCCAAGTTTGGCCTCTTCCTGGGAGCCTTCCTGCATCAGCAAAGCCCATCCTTCTCCTCATCTCTGGAAATATTTAGAACTCCTCTGTCTGATGGGCTCCCAATGCAATTTTTAAAAACAACCTTTTTTATTTTGGAACAATTTTAGATTTACAGCAGAGTTGCAAAGGAAACATAGAGACTTTCCATATACCCCTCATCCAGTCCCTCCTAATGTTCATAGCCTACAGCACCATGGTACATTTGCCAAAACTAAGAAGCCAGTGTTTGTACATTACTAATAACTAAGCTCCAGACTTTATTGGGATTTCACTAGTTTTTCTACTAATGTCCTTTCTCTTTCCCAGGATCCCACCCAGGATGTCACATCGTATTTGGTTTTGTCATGTCTCCTTGGTCTCCTCTGGCTTACGGAAGTTTCTCCGTATTTCCTTATTTGTCACCAGCTTGAGGAGTTCTGGTTAGGTATTCTGTAAAATTGCCTAGTGTTATTTTTCAGCAGCAAAAGCCTTTCCGCAAACAAAACCTTTTGCAGAGCCCTAGCATATGCACAGATGAAGGTAGAGCTGTTCTGGTCACAGCAGTGACGGGAAAGGGCATGGATGAACCTGAATATGACTTGCCATGCAGCCCCCTGAGAACGCTAAGAAACCCTTCAGGTGTCACGGAACCCCGTTTGAAAACTGTCCATTGAGGCCAAGCTCTGCTCGGGCCATGCTTTTGTTCTGTAAAGCGCTGGACAGGTCATTATAGACTCAGGCTCACATACTTCCGGTGACGGGGCCATCACTACCTTTCAAAGAAGCTCTGGTGGCTGGAGAGGCCTTTGAAATCTGCCCTGCCCCCAGCCTCTGCTGTAGGCACCCCCAGGGTGTGCTGCCCAGATGCTTGCCATAGGAGTGAGACACCCATTTCCCCCGCAGATAGCAACGCGGGAGGCTGTTGGCTCCCCAGCCCTCTCCAAGAATCACTGTCAGCCAGAGCGATGTTCTTCGCCAGAGGTCATGCTCCCTCCGCAGAGGCAGTCAACCTATGACTGGTTGACGTGAGGGTACAAAAGCCCAACCCCTTGTCTCAAGGGGGCCAACTCCTAAGGGCCACCTCAGCTCCAGAGCTGTTGGTGGGATCGGCTGAGGCTTCTGTTTGGAGTGTGTTGCAGTTAACGATCTCCCTCTGCTAAGTCCTGGTTCATTCACTCCCCGACAGATTCCTGCGCATAAATTTCCATTACAGAGTCCATTTCCCAGGGACTTGTCCTAAAGACAGTTGGTACCAGGAATGGTCCAAGGAAGCAGACTTCTTTTTAAGATTTTCTTTTTTTTAGGTAATCTCTCCACCAAACGTGGGGTTTGAACTCACAACCCCGAGATCAAGAGTCACATGCTCTACTGACTGAGGCAGCCAGGAGCCCCAGGAAGCAGACTCTCCAACAGGATTTGGGACCTGGATCGACTGTGGGCCAACTTCACACTAAGTAAAGTAGAAATGTTAGAATTGCCATAGCAGACACACAAGGATTGAAAGGCGCAGGGAAGTGGGCATGCTAGAATGGATATGTCCTGTAAAACCAGAGAGTCTCAGATAGCTGCTGGAGGACCTCAGTGGACACTACCAAGTAATCCC
>NC_138383.1:22662433-22685783 GCF_054177405.1 Leptonychotes weddellii
CTCCCACGAAACATGTCACTCAGCCAAGGACACTCACTTCCAGCAGGAGGTGGCCAGAGACCAGTGGCCAGGACACCCCCACCCTCCATCCCATGACTCAGACAGTAGGCTTGCTGGCTAGAGAAATTTTCCTAAAGTGTGGTCCATGGACCATTGGCAGGGTGGGGGGGTCCCCTAAAAGTCTACAAGTGGTCTGCAGACCCTCCCCAGTGTCTATCACCCAGTCACCCCATCCCTCCCACCCCACCCCCCACTCCAACAACACTCAGTTTGTTTCCTGCGATTAAGAATTCCTCATATCAGTGAGATCATATGATACATGTCTTTCTCTGTTTGACTTATTTCACTCAACATAATACCCTCCAGTTCCATCCACGTCGTTGCAAATGGCAAGATCTCATTCCTTTTGATGGCTAAAGTGCACAAATCTTAAGAGCATACTTCATGAGCTTTTACAAAGTGGAATTTTACCAGCACCTTATAAGTCTCCCTCATACACCATCCAATTATTGCCCTCCCCAAGATAACTAACTTCTAGCACTATGGAATAACTTTGTTTATTTTTAAACATTATGTAAATGGAAACACATAGTATATTCTTTTGTTTGTGACTGACTTCAGTGACTCAGTGTTATGTTTGTGAGATTTGTCCATGTTTTTTCGTGTAGCAGTAGATTGTTCTTTGGCGTGGCTGTATAATATTCCATCGAATGAATATACCACTATTTATCTACCCATTCCATTACCGATGGCTACTTGGATTCTTTCTAGTTTTTTACCATTAGGAGTAATGTGGCTAAAATCAAACCTGCAATGCCCTTTTGCTGCATGTATGTGTGCACTTCTATTGGATATGTACTTAAGAGTGGAACTGTTGAATTATAATGAATGCATATGCTCAACTTTAGTAGTTATTGCCAGGGTTTTTGTAAAGTGATTGGACAAATTTACACTTCTCCCAGCAATGTGAGAATTCAGTGACCACATCTTTGTCAACACTTAGTATTATCAGTCTTTTAAATTTTAGTCATTCTGGTGAATGTGTAGTGGTATTTCATTGTGGTATTAATTTGCCTTTCTCTGATAACTCTGTTGAATGCCTTTACATGTATATATTAGCTATTTGTATACCTTCTTTTATGAAAAGTATGTTGTCTTTTTCCATTTAAAACAATCAAATTGTCTATCTTTTTCTCTCATTTTATAGGATAATTTTAATATATTCTAGATACAAGATCTTTGTCAGATACATATAAATTTTAGAACAATTTCATCACCCTTCAAGAAAAACCCCAAGCCCATTAGCAGTCACTCCTCCCCACTCCAACCCTAGGCAATCATTAATTCTATTTTCTGTCTTTATAGACTTGCCTATTATGGCCATTTCACATAAATGGGATCATAAAATATGTGGTCTTTCATAACTTGCTTCTTTCACTTAGTGTAATGTTTACAAAGTTCATCCATTTTGTAACACGTGTCAGTATTTCATTCTTTTTTAATGGCCAAATAATATTTCATTGTACAGATGTACCACATTTTATTTATCTATTCATTAGTTGATGGTCATTTGGGCTGTTTCCATATTTGAACTTTTATGAATAATGCCACTATGAACATTCATGTGCAAGTTTTTGTGTAGACATAGTTTTATTTTTAAGATTTTATTTATTTATTTATTTGTCAGAGAAAGAGAGAGCACAAGCAGGGAGAGTGGCAGGCAGAGCAAGCAGAGGGAGAAGCAGGATCCCCGCTGAGCAAGGAGCCTGATGTGGGACTCGATCTCAGGACCCTGGGATCATGACCTGAGCTGAAGGCAGATGCTTGACCATCTGAGCTACCCAGGCGTCTCTGTGTGGACATGTTTTAATTTCTCTTGGGCATATACCTAGGATTGGAATTGCTGGATCACATAGTAACATTATATTTATCCTTCGTAGAAACTGACCAACTGTTTCTAACCAACCGTTTTCCAAAGAGGTCTCACCATTTTTAATTGTTACCAGCAGTGTATTAGGTTTTATTAAGGTTGAATTGAATCTGTTGGACAGTTGGGAGAAGAACTGACCACTTTACAATATTGACACTACCAATTTATGAACATAGTATATCCCTATTTCTTTTTTTAAAAAAGTCTCTTTTCTGGGGTGCCTGGGTGGCTCAGTTGATTAAGCATCCAACTCTTGATCTCAGCTCAGGTCTCAATCTCAGGGTTGTGAGTTCAAGCCCCATGTTGGGCTCCACACTGGGTGTGGAGCCTACGTAAAATAATAAATAAATAAATAAATAAATAGTCTCTTTTTCTCTCCATAATACTCTGTAGAATTATAAACATATTTTGTCAGATTTTATTCCTAAATATTTAGGGTTTTTTTAATCTAAAGAATGCTATTGTCAATGAAATCTTTTTTCATTTTCTAATTGCTTATTGTCAACTTATAAAAATACAACTGGTTTTTGTGTATTGCTCTTGCTTCCAATAACCTTGCTAAATTTATTCTTTCTTCTAGCATACCTATAGATTTTTTAAGATTCTCAGCATACATAATCATGCCATCAACAAATGACTACAGGTTTCTTTTTTTTCCTTTTCAAATCTTACATCTTATTTCTTTTTCTTGCCTTGTTGCAATGGCTAGGACTTCCCATAAAATTAAGTAGAAGTGGTGGTGGTGGACATCCTCATTTGTTCCAGTCTCAAAAAGATAGCTTCTAATACCTTACCATTAAGTGTGATATTTGTTATAGCTTTTTTTGTTTGATATGATCAGATTAAGAAAATTCCCTTTTATTCCTAGTTTGCTAAGAAATTTTTATCATGAATAAATGTTGAATTTTTATTGAATGTTTTTTTATATCTATTGAAATATGACTTTATTCCTTTATACTTTTAATGTAGTAAATTACATAATTGGCTATCAAATGTAGAGGCAACCTCACATTCCTGTAATGAACTCAAATTTGTCATGATGTATTATCATCTTTACATAACACTGGATATGATTGCTATTATTTTGTTTAGAATTTATATCCATGTTTTAACAGATATTATTCTGTAGTTATTCTTTTGGTAATGTCCTAGTTGGGTTTTAATATCAATATTATGTCACCCTCATCCAAAAAGTTAGGAAGTTCTCTCTCTCTCTCTCTCCCTCTCTCTTCTCTCCCCTGTAAGAGTTTGTGTAAAACTGGTGTAATTTCTTTAATGTTTGGAAAAATTCACCAGTGAAGCCATCTAGACTTACAATTTTCATTGTAGGAAAATGTTTAATTACTGACCAATATTTCTAATAGATACAGGACTATTCTTTATGTTGTCTTCTGTAAGATTGGTAAGTCATGTTTTTCAATGAATTTACCCATTTCATCAAAATTTTCAAGCTTATTGGCATAGAGTGATTAAAATATCCTCATAATATATTTTTTAAGATTTTATTTATTTATTTGAGAGAGAGAATGAGAGACAGAGAGCATGAGAGGGAAGAGGATCAGAGGGAGAAGCAGACTCCCCGCTGAGCAGGGAGCCCGATGCGGGACTCGATCCCGTGACTCCAGGATCATGACCTGAGCCGAAGGCAGTCGCTTAACCAACTGAGCCACCCAGTCGCCCCTATCCTCATAATATTTTAATTGTCTGTAAGATTTATAGTGATGACCTCTTACTCTTAATGTTGGTAATTGGTGCCCTTTATTTCTTTCATGATCATTCTTGGTCTTTATTATTTCTCCCTTCTGTTTTATTAGGTTTGTTTTGTTAGGGGGTTTATTTTGTTATTTTATTTTATTTATTTATTTTTTGACTATTATAAAAGTTTATTTAACAAAAAAGTTCAATATGAAAATGCACATGGCCTGATTTTTATATTATAGTAAAACAGGTACTATGGAAGGGACATGTAGAAGCAGTTGATTTCTTCTGATGAACACACCCATTGTTTATACTCGCTCCAAGGCTTCTAACATGATGATACTGTTTCCTCTAATGTTACCACCATTCCCATATTGTTCTGTTGCCCACTAGTTGCCATCTCCACACATTCATCTATCACAAGATTCACAAACGGATCGAACCCCCACAACATTCCTTGGACATGTCTGCCACCATTTAATTTCAATGATAATTTCTTGTCCATAAATTTTTTCAACTCAGGAGGGTGAGCTTTGCTCATGGTGTCTACTTGGCGAGCTCAAAGATGCCTCCAAACGGAATTCGTGGCGTCCCTCATGTTCCCCTGGTAGGCCCGGCGTCTATTTTGTTATTTTATTTTTTATTTTTTATTTATTTATTTATTTATTTATTTATTTATTTTGAGAGAGAGAGAGAATGAGAGACAGAGAGCATGAGAGGGAGGAGGGTCAGAGGGAGAAGCAGACTCCCTGCTGAGCAGGGAGCCCGATGCAGGACTCGATCCCGGGACTCCAGGATCATGACCTGAGCCGAAGGCAGTCGCTTAACCAACTGAGCCACCCAGGCGCCCCTATTTTGTTATTTTAAATGACTTTTCAGACTTTCTTCTTTTCTAATGTATGTATGTATGTCCATAAATTTCCCTCTAAGAACTGTTTTAGTTACATCCCAAAGTTTTAATATACTTCATTATAATTTATTTAAAATATTTTCTGATATCAAGCATAATTTCTTCTTTGAGTAACAGGTTATTTAGAAGTGTATTGCTTAATGTTGAAACATTTGGAGATTTTCAAGTTATCCTTTTGTTACTGAGTTCTAGCCCAATTCCATGGTTGTCTGAGATCATACTCTGTGTGATTTCCATTCTTTGACATTTTCCAAGACTTTCTTTGTGACCTAGTATAAGATCAATTTTGGTAATTTTTCCATGCACATGAACCTGAAGTTATTGGCCACATTGATATATATATGATATCTACCTATATGAATTTATATGTATCACTGATACAACTGTGTGTATATATATATATATCACTCATACTGGTTTAAGTTCTTTTTTTTCCTTTAACTTTTCTATAATTGCTAAGGGGAGAAGTTTCCCTCTATTTCTAGTTTGCTGAGAGTATTTATCACGAATGGGTTGGATTTTGTCAAATGTTTTTTCTGCATCTATTGATTATGTGATTTTTATTCTTTAGCTCATTGATATTATGGATTACATTAATTGATTTTCAAATGTTCAACCAGCCTTGCATACTTGGGATAAATCCCACTTGGTTGTGGTATATAATTCTTTATATATATTATTGAATTTGATTTTGATTTGATTTGATTTGATGTATTATTGGATTTATTTTGTTGAGAATTTTTGCATCTGTGTACATGAGAGATGTTGGTCCCTAGATTTCTTTACTTGTACTGTCTTTGTCTGGTTTTGCTATTAGGATAATTTAGCTGGCCTCATGGAATGAGATAAAAAATAATCCATCTGCTTCTATCTTCTGGAAGAGATTGTAGAGAATGGGTATAATTTCTTCCTTAAATTCTTGGTAGATTTCACCAGAAAGCCCATCTGGGCCTGGTGCTTTCTGTTTGGGAAGGTTATGAATTATCAGTTCAATTTCTTTAACAGATATACGCCCATTCAAATTGTCTATTTTTCCTTGTGTGAGTTTTGGCAGATTGTGTCTTTCAAGAAATTGGTCCATTTCATCTAGGTTGTCAGATTTGTGGGCATAGAGTTTTTCATCATATTCCCTTATTATCCTTTTAATGTACACAAGATATTTCACAATGGTTTCTTTCTTCTTCTCCTTCCTGGAAGCATGAGGGGATTTTTCTCTGAATGAACCCTTTTGGAGCTCTTGGAAGTAAAATTCACAGAAGTGTCAGGTTCCTCTATACCTGGGTCCCTCTGAAATTTTTAACTTTGAGGATTTCCACACTGAGCCTTCTGAAATTCATCGGTTATAGCTCAGGTTTTCCTACCTTGGCACTGGTCCCTGCATAGATTTCTGCTCAGGTAGGTTGTGATTCTCAGTATCAGCCTATCTGTCTATCAAGTATTGGAACAGGAGTTTACCCTGTCATGGATCTGAGAAGAACTGTTGATTTTTTCAGTTTGTTCAGCTTTTTAGTTGTTTTTAGGATGGGATTATGACTTCCAAGCTTCTCACATGCCAGATGGGAATCATCTTTATCTTTTAAAGATATTTTCACTTGTTTGCCAGTTATTTTGCAGTGCTTCAAATATGTCATTTCATTGTTTTCTCATTTCCATCATTTCTACGGAAATATTAGATGTCAGTCTTACGTCTTAAAGATAGCATATAGTTGGGGCTTGATTTTTAAAGATCCAATCTGATAATCTGTCTTGGAGTATTTAGATCATTTACTGTGATGTAATGATCAGTATGGTTGGGTCTAAATCTACCATCTTGTTATATTTTTTCTTTTTTAAAAATTTTATTTAAATTCAATTAATTAATATATAGTGCATTATTAGTTTCAGAGGTAGAGTTCAGTGATTCATCAGTTGCATATAACACCCAGTGCTCATTACATCACATGACCCCCTTAATGCCCATCACCCAGTTAGCCCATCTCCCCATCCACCTCCCCTCCAGTAACCCTCCATTTGTTTCCTATAGTTAAGAGTCTCTTATGGTTTGTCTCCCTCTCTGAGTTCATCCTATTTTATTTTTCCCTCCCTTCCCTTATGATCCCCTGTTTTGTTTCTTAAATTCCACATAGGAGTGAGATCATATGATAATTGTCTTTCTCTGACCGACTTATTTCACTTAGCATAATCCCCTCCAGTTCCATCCATTGTTATTTGTTTTGAGTCCCATGTATTCTTTATTTCTTTTCTCTTCTTTTCTTGCCTTTTTAAAAATTAATTGATTATTTAAAAATATTCTTTTGATCTTTACAAATGCCTTTACAAGTATCTATATTTTAAATATTTTTAGTGGTTGTTTCAGGGCAAAGGGAGCATATGGCCCATGGACTGTTTTTTATGGCCCATGAAATAATTCTTTTTAATAACAAACTTTATTTTTTAGAACAGTTGTAGATGTATAGAAAATTGTGAAGAAAGTATGGAGTTTCCATATATCCTGTGTTCAGTCTCCTCTATTATTAGCATCTTATGTTATAGTATGGTCCATTTGTTACAATTAATGAACCAGTACTGATACATTATTATTAACTAAGGTCCATGCTTTATTCAGATTTTCTTAGTTTTTATTTATTTATTTATTTATTTTTTTTTTAAAGATTTTATTTATTTCTTTGAGAGAGAGAGAGAGTGAGAGAGAGAGCGCAAGAGGGGGTAGGGTTAGAGGGAGAAGCAGACTCCCCGCCGAGCAGGGAGCCTGATGTGGGACTCGATCCCGGGACTCCGGGATCATGACCTGAGCCGAAGGCAGTCGCTTAACCAACTGAGCCACCCAGGCGCCCCAGATTTTCTTAGTTTTTAAAAACTGTGATAAAATAAGGGGCGCCTGGGTGACTCCGTTGGTTAAGTGTCTGACTCTTGATTTTGCTCAGGTCATGATCTCTGAGTTGTGGGATTGAGCCCCACATCGGGCTCCACACTCAGTGCAGAGTCTACTTGGGATTCTCTCTCTCCATCTCCCTCTGCTCCTCCCCCTGCTTGTACACTCTCTCTTTCTCTCTCTAAAATAAATAAATAAATAATAAAACCTAAAAAAAATTGTAATAAAATACACAAAAGAAAATTTACCATGTTAGCCATTTTTAAGTGTTCAGTAGTGCTAAGTATATTCACATCATTGTGCAACAAATCTCCAGAAGTCTTTTCATCTTGCAAAACTGAAACTCTATACCCATTAAACAACATCTCCCCATTTATCCCTCTTCCATCCCCTAGCAATCACCATTTTGCTTTCTATGTTTATGAATTTGACTACTCTAGATACCTTATATAAGTGGAACCACATAGTATCTATCTTTTCATGACCAGTTTATTTCACTTAGCCTAATGTCCTCCAGGTTCATCCATGTTGTAACTGTGTCTGAATTTCCTTCCTTTTTAAGCTTGATTAATATCCCATTGTATCTATATTCTACATTTTGTTACCCACTCATCCATCAGTGATTACTTGGGAGATTTCCTTAGTTTTTATCTAATGTCCTTCTGTCAGTCCAGAATCCAATCCAGGATGCCACGCTACATTTAATCATCATGTTTTCTCAGGCTCCTCTGGGCGGTAACAGTTTCTCAGACTTTCGTTTTTTTTTTTCCCTTCATTCTTTCTCTCTTTTCTTTTTCATTCATTCATTTTTTTATAAGTTGGACAATATTGAAGAGTACTGGTCAGATATTTTGTATAATACTCTTTTTTTTTTTTAGATTTTTATTTATTTATTTGACAAAGAGAGACACAGCAAGAGAGGGAACACAAGCAGGGGGAGTGGGAGAGGGAGAAGCAGGCTACCTGCTTGGAGCAGGGAGACCGATGCGGGGTTCCATCCCAGGACCCCGGGATCATGACCCGAGCCAAAGGCAGACGCTCAACGACTGAGCCACCCAGGTGCCCCTGTATAATATTCTTTTATTTGGATTTGTCTGATGTTTTTCTCATGCTTTGACTAGGGTTGTGGTTTTTTTAAGGAAGACCACACAGGTGAAGTGTCATTTTATTTATTTATTTTTAGAGATTTTATTTATTTATTTGAGAGAGAGAGAATGAGAGAGAGAGCACAAGAGGAGGGAGGGTCAGAGGGAGAAGCAGGCTCCCTGCTAAGCAGGCAGCCTGATGTGGGACTCGATCCTAGGACTCCAGGATCATGACCTGAGCCGAAGGCAGTCGCTTAACCAACTGAGCCACCCAGGCGCCCCTGAAGTGTCATTTAATTACATCACATCAATAGTACATACTATCAACATGACTTACCACTGTTTAGATGCATCTTGATCATCTGGCTGAGGTAGTGTTTGTCAGGATTCTCTAACATTACCCTTTTATCCCTTTCCATATTGTACTGTTTGGAGGGAAGTCACCATGCCCAGCCCACATGTAAGGAGTGGAGAGTTATGATCACCTTGAGAACAGAGTATCTACATAAATTATCTGGGGTTCTTCTGCCTGGGCAATTTGTTAAGAATAGTTTTTTTACATTTTTCAAAGGTTGAAAAATTCAAAAGAAGAATAATATTTTATGATATATGAAAATTGTTTGAAATTCAGATTTCAGAGTCCACAAATAAAGTTTTATTGGAAC
The DNA here is from genome assembly GCF_054177405.1 of Leptonychotes weddellii. Taxonomy (NCBI): domain Eukaryota; kingdom Metazoa; phylum Chordata; class Mammalia; order Carnivora; family Phocidae; genus Leptonychotes; species Leptonychotes weddellii. Next base: position 22,671,594 of record NC_138383.1, read on the forward strand.
GCAACTCTGCTCACTCATTTACATATTGTCTATGGCTGCTTTTCTATGACAACAATAGAGTTGATTAGTTGTAACAGAGATTGTATAGCCTCTGATGTCTAAGATATTCACTATTTGGCCCTTTACAGGAAAATTTTGCCAACACTTGATCTAAGGTTTATAATATGGATCTTTAACTTGTAACAGTTTTCCTTCAAATAACATTATATCACGTCGTGTAAAAGTTAGAAACTTAAAATAGTATAGTCCCATTTTCCCCTCTAATACTTTGTGTCATTGTTGTTATACATTTCATTTCTACACGTTATAAATGCTATAATACATTTTACTCTTTTTTTAAAGTCAGTTGTCTATTAAACAAATTTTTAAGTGTGAAAAATATATTTTATATTTAACCACATATTTTCCATTTCAGATTCTATTTATTCCTTTGTGTAGATCCAAATTTCCATCTGGCATCCTGTTCCTTCTGCCTATAAAACTTTGTTATAGTGCAGGCAGACTAATGATAAATTCCTTCACTTTTGTGTGTGTGTGGAAAAGTTTTTATTTCACCTTCCTTTTTAAGATATTTTCACTAAGCTTAGAGATTTAGGTTGATACTACCTTTTTTACTCACAACTTAAAAAATTATAGTCTATTGTCTTCTGGCTTGTGTAGTCTCTGACAATAAGGCTGTGATAATTTTATCTCTGTATGTAATGTCTTTTTCCGCTCTTGTTTCTTTTAAGATTTTCTCATTATCACAGACTTTCAGCTACTTGATTATAATGGACCTCACTATCATTTTGTGGTGAGTGCTGAGATTCTTGGATCTTTGTTTCTAGTTTTTGTCAGATTTGGAAAATTTGGGGTCACTATTTTTCCATTTTCCCCTCTCTTTCAGCACTTCCACTATAAGTATGTTAGAGCACTTGATAGCCTCTCATAGGTCACTGGTTCTCTTATGTTTTCCGTGTGCTTCTTTTTTTTCTCTCTGTGCTTCCTTTCAGAAACATTCCACTGATATGTCATCATATGGCTCCAAGTCTACCAATCTCTTCTTCTGCAATGTCTAATATGCTGTTAATCCCATCTGTTCAAACTATATTCAAAACACATTTAGATTGTGTATGTTTCATCTCTTCAATTTGTCAGTCTTAGGGTTGCTTCCTTGAAGTAATGTGCCTCTTAAAATTTATCTCTGTTTTTAATTTTTAGCAAGTTAGCTACAAATGTGCCTGAGTATGGTTTCTTTGTAATTACCTTATTTAGTTTGATTCTTATGTCAAGTATAGAGTATTTTTGGCTAGTATATTTTGGCCAGTAATATTATTTCTACCCCATTATCTCTCTCTTCTCCTTTTTGGGTACTCCAGAAACATATGTTAGAACTTTTATTGTGTTGCATGTAACATTAGTGTTATTTTCTGTGTTCTCCGTCTTTTTTATTTTCTGTCTGTGCTTCAATCTAGGTATTTCCTACTGAACTCTCTTCCAGCTCACCAATTCTCTCTTTTGCTCCATCTACAATGCCTTTAGATCTGTGTAATAAATTCTTAATTTTAGTTATTGTATCTTTTCCATTCTAGAATTCCATTTGATTCTTTATTGTTCATTAATCCCATTTCTTTTATGAAACCCTACAGCTTTTTATCCATTTTGTTACATAGTATAATCTTATTTTAAAAATGTGTCGTATGAAAATAGCCAAATTTGAGCATCAGAAGACCTTCCAGGGCGCCTGGGTGGCTCAGTTGGTTAAGCGACTGCCTTCGGCTCAGGTCATAATCCTGGAGTCCCGGGATCGAGTCCCGCATCAGGCTCCCTGCTCAGCAGGGAGTCTGCTTCTCCCTCTGACCCTCCCCCCGTCTCATGTGCTCTCTCTCTCAAATAAATAAATAAAATCTTAAAAAAAAAAAAAGAAGAAGACCTTCCAGTCTACCTAATACATGATCTCTGGAGTTCTGAGAAGCAAATATATAAAGTAATTTAAAACAATAAGGCTTATGTCTGTGGGGGTGTGTGTGTTTGTAAAGATGACAGTGGAAAACTGAGGACTTGCTGATGGTTGAATGAGAATTGGGGGTGGAATGTGTGTATATAAGAGGCTAATCAGTTCTGAGCAATGATGAAAAGGATTTACTACCGACCTTTATAACTGTGAAGGCTTCTACATTTGATCTGAGCTCAGAATTGAAAAACAACAACAACAACAACAAACTGTGACTGATAACTCCAACATCTGGATCTCCTGTGAGGTTGTATTTTCTATGATCTGTTTTTCTCTTAGATTTCAGGCATTAGTCCAGTTTCTTCACATACATGATAATTAATTTTATTTAATTTGAAGCAATCTCAAACTTATAGAATGGTCCTTAATATAGTACAAAAAACTATTTCCCTGACTCATCTGGGAGTAAGTTGCCACCATCTCCCAAACACTTCAGTGTGTGATTCCTATGAAGAAGGACATTCTCCTGGATAACCACAATGCCATCATCAAAGTCAGGAAATTTACACTGGAACATTACTACCATCCAACCCACACCTCCCATTCACGTTTCACCAGTGATCCCAATAATGTCCTTGTAGCAAAAGGATCCGGGACAGAATCACATGTTACACGTGGTTCTTAGATATTTCTAGTTTCCTTCAATTTGGAATGGTGTTTCAGTCCCTCCTTAACTTTGACGACACTCTTGTAGATTATAGGTCCCCATTGTTTCATAGACCGTCTCTTAACTTGGACTTGTCCAATGTTTCCTCATGATTAAATTCAGCTTGAGCATTTCATGTAGGAATGTCGCAGAAATGATGCTACGTCTCTCTCCCATTGCACCCTATTGGGTAGTGCATGATTGTCATTTGTCCCATTACTGTGATGTTCACTTGAATACTTGATTAAGTTGGTGTCTGCCAGCTTTCCCCACTGTAAAGTTACCCTTTTCCCTTTACAGTTGATAAATATTTTGTAGGAAAGTACTTTGAGAATGTGTAAATATCTCATTCCTCAACAGACGTCCCATGTATTCATTTATTTATGCCAGTATGGAGTCATGGATTCCCATTTTATTCAATAAGTAAGAATCTATTCATATCGTTAATTATTTTGGTGCTCAAAAGAACCACATCCAGCCAATGAAAGTCCTTTCCAGCTGGCTTCTATACTCTTTTGACATGTCTCCATCATTCTTTGAGTACTTATTTTGAGAAGAGCTTTATTGAGTATAATTCACATACCATACAATTCACCCATTTAAAGTGTACAATTCAGTGGTTTTTAGTACATTCACAGATGTGTGCCGCCATCACCACCGTCAATTTTAGAACAGTTTCATTGTCTCAAAAGTAAACCTTGTAATCTTTAGCCATCTTCCTCGTATCCTCCTGTCCCCACTTCAGCCCTAGGCAACCACTAATCTACTTTCTGTCTCTATACAGCTCCCTATTCTGGACTTTCCTGTGAATGGAATCATAATATGTGGTGTTTTGTGACTGGCTTTTTTTCACTTAGCATAATGTTTTCAAGGCTCACCCAAGGTGTAGCATGTGTAATTATTCTATTCTTCTTTATGGCTGAATAATACTCCATTGTATGGATATACCATGTTTTGTTTGTTTTCATCAGTTGATGGGCATCTGAGCTGTTTCCACCTTTTGACTGTTACGAACAGTGTTGCTGTAAACATTCCTGCACAAGTCTTTGTGTGGACATGTGGTTTTATTTCTCTTGGATATGCTTAGAAATGGAATTGCTGGGTCATATGGTAACTCTATTTAATCATTTCTGAGTACTTCTTTGTTTTCTGGCACAAGATGATTCAGGCTGTCTTGTACTTTCCTTGCCCCAGCCCTGTAATCAGCCATTTCCTGAAAGGAGTCCTGGTTTCTTCTGGTGGACAGTGGTATTTAGAAATCAAGACTCGAGCATAGCATAATGTATAGGGTTGTTGAATCACTGTGTTGTACACCTGAAACTAATGTTAACTTTGTGTGTCAACGATACTTCAGTTAAAAAAAAGGAAAGAAATTAAGACTCAGGTGCTAGCTATGCTCATTATTATTAAGATGTCACTGCTCCCAAGCCCTCTCAGTGGGTGAAGAAGCTAGGAAATATATGCATGTATATACATAAATATACATGCTTTGACACATACACACAACATAAACACCTATATACACACTTACATCATTCTACATTACATCGTAGGGTTCATTCTAGTTTTCTCCCTTCCTATATTTCTAACATCCTTTGCCAACGTTGAGAAACATGGCTCATTCCCTCAATAGATTTCCTTATTGGATTGGTCCCACTATGGGTAACCAATGGCCCATTGCTCCTGCTCCTTATGCGGACCCCTCCTGAGCCCTCCTGGGCTCCAACACTCTGCCCCAGGCCACCACCACCACCCTCTCCCCCACATGGACGTGCTCTTCACCTCAACAGGCTCTGACATCCCACACCCTTTGGATGCCCTGCCCCCCCCTTTTCAGGGATGCCCTTCTCATCCCCTGTGGACTCCCCTTCTCGGTGCTTGGCCACTACCTTGGTCGAATGCCCCTTCAGGGTCCAACCAATCTCCCTCACAGAGCTGGCCCCCACGTGGATATCTTCCTTATCTTGTTTGGGCTTTAACATCTCACTCCAGGTTGCCTTCCTCCTTGGATGCCTTCCTTTTTCTGCTTGAGCTCTGACATCTGGGTGAGGCTATCTGCTTGCATGATTGAGCTTTGACTCTCTTCTTTTTCTCTCTCTCTCTCTTTCTCTCTCTCTCCCCTGCCTCACTGCTGGTCCTGCTCTGGCTGTCCCCCCAAGCAGAGAAGCCCTCCTTACTTCACTTGAGCTCTAAAACCATTGTTGGACCACTGCATTCCCCATCCCCACTCCCATGCCCAGGGACATCTACCTTGCTTGGCCTATCTAAAGTCTTCTGGATGGAATTGTTCTTGAAGGGAAGGGAACCGAAGGGAAGAGGAAAAGAAAGAGGAGGGCAAGGAGAAGGAGGAGGAGGAAGACAGCGGCCTGGTAGTCTTTTATCGAAAGGTGGACGTTGTGTGTGACAGGTTGTAGGGGCTCCAGTTGATGTCATCTTCTTCCACAGAGAACTTCATTTCCTTCTGCAGACAGAGTCCCTTCCAGGTTCCCAAAGGTAAGCCAGATTGGAGCAGGTTGAGGAGTGAGCTCACTAGCCACTGAGACAGCCCTTATAAGAAGTGTGCTGACAAGGGAGGAGAGGGCCAGGAAGGTGATGTGAGGGTTCAGGAGCGCAGGGTGGTGAGAGACACTAGCCTGTGTCTGTGGGCAGATGGGAAGGAAGCCCGTCCAGTGGGAGATGTGGGCAGCACCCGGAGAACCTGGGAGGAGAGTGGGGGCAGGAGTGCGGGGCCCTGAGCCCCAGGGAGGCGGGCTTTGGCCAGGAGAGGGGACCACCTCATAGGGTGAGGAGAGGAAAGGCTCAGGCCTCCCAGGTGTCCAGGACTTTGGCTGGGACCCTGCCTGCATCTCTGTGCGTCTCTGTGGGGCTGCTGTTTCCTGGAGTGGCTGAGGTAAGCTCCCTGCAGAGAAGGGTAGCCCAGGGTGGGGGAAGGGGGGAGAGGGAACAGGATGCAGTGGGGGGAGAGCGACTCAGTGAGGGGGGTGTCAGGGAGGGAGGGGAGCTTGGGGGCAGGAGGGAGCTCAATGAGGAGAAGAGCCTGGGGGAGGTTATTAATTGGAAAGGGCGCTTGGAAGTCCCATCTCTTTGTCTAGACAGGGAGCACCTGAGAGCAGTAACTGTCCCTTCCCCTCTGATACTTGTCCCAATGTACAACCTCAGAATGGGAAGTGAAGAGGTGGCCTCTTTTCTCATTCTTTTCCAGGGCGGGGAGGGGGGGCAGCGAGAGTGTGAGCCCAACTTTCTGCCTCATGGTGGGTGTGGGGAAGTGAGGGTCCCTCCCCACCTCTCTCCTCCCCTCCTTAGTTAGGCCTTTGGCCCCAGGATCCTGGAGCAGCCCAGTGTCCTGGGTGGGGAGATAGGAGTGGCGGTAGGGAAGGGGCTGGGGGCTTTCTCCCTGCCTCCCTCCATCCCCCACGGGTCAGGCAGGGGGACCAGGCTGGATTTGTTTCCCATTTGCTCTTGGCTCTTCTGGTGGAAAAATCGAAGCACTCCCCTTGGTACAGCTGAGGCGGAGAGGAGAAGGCTAGAGCATGGCTGGGACATTGAGGGGCAGGCGGGGCCTGGCTGGGAGACACTGCCCCCCCCTTCTCAGCCCCCTTGTTCTACGTGGCTCTCCAGGCCCAGGCTTCAGTCCTACAAGGCTGAGGTGGAGGGGGTGGGGCCTGGGAAGAGGCCAGCCCTGGCTTGGGTTCAGCCTCAGGCCCATAGTACCCTCTCCCCAGGCTTATCGCCAAAACAGCCTCCAAAGGGTGACTTAAAGTCCCCTTGGGGTCCTAGAAGGAACCACTGGGCAGCTGCAGCAAGAGGGCGCCTGGTCAGGATAGTCCAGGGCTTTTTCCTAAGGCGGAGGCAAGCTGTGTGCTCAGAGGGTCCCCCAGGCAGCCCTTGGGCACGTCTGGACACCTGGAGACTTGGGAAGCCTTTCTGTCCATGAGCCATGTCACCTTCACGACCACACCAAGCAGCATTAGTCATCCCCATTTTATAGGGGAGGAAACGGAGGCTCTAGGAAGTCAAGGTTTGCAGGGCCTCGAAGTGGCAGAGTCAGGATTTGTGTCTGGCTCATTGGATGGTGTTCTATCCCCAGCACTGGAAACCCTGGAAAGCCTTCCTCCCCGGGGCCCAGAGCCCCCTGAACAGCTCTTGATGGGCTGCCCCATCGGGGAAAGAACCTGCGGGAAGCCACGAGGTGCTCTGGGCTGCGCCCCAGCCTCCACGCAGCCTCTCAGTCTCTCCCACTGACCCCAGCGCCTTATCTGGCAGAGAGGAGCCCAGGGAGATCTCCCACCCTCCTCTTGTGGAGCTAGCGCCACCCCCACTCCCCACTCCATTTTTCCAGCCACCCCTGTCCCTCACCCAGGCCCCCTCTCCAGCCTGATGGAAAGGGGACAGAGAGGAGCCCAACCACTTTCCCTCTGGAATCTGCTGCCTCGGCTTTCGGCTTTCGGATGGAGAAACCATCTGGAGTGTATTACGGGTGGTAGAGAAAGCCGAGAGCAGGAAAATGTGAGTTGGCCCCCGAGGCTCCCGTCTACAGGAAGAAGGGGCTCAGTGCTCTTCAGAGGATGGGCCAGCAGCTTCCCCACTTCCCCAGTCCCTGGAGGGGGCAGATAAGATTGGCCCGGGAGAGGATGGCCTGCGGAAGACAGTGCCTGGGCCTCTGGACACCAACCTGCTTATCTTACCTACCCTCCCATTTCACAGATGAAACTGAGGTCCAGAGAGGGATAGTAACTTCCCCAGGATCACACAGCAAGTCATGAGGAACAAGATGGGGGGGAGAGCCCTTCCATATCTACTTACATGTCAACAGATTGGACATCCCCAGAGTTGGGGTGAGGGGCAAAAGTTGGAACAAGGAGGCAGACAGCCTAGAGGCTGGAGGATTTTTTTCTCCCTCAGTTGCAAATGAGTGAAGTGAAGGGGCAAAGGCCAATGAAAACAGGAAGGAATATCCTTCACTCTTTCAGGGTCTCCACTCCTTGCCTCCCAGTCCCACTCCTGCCCCACTTGCTGCCCTCCCCCGTGCCTCGTGGGTCCTGGGGGTGAGGGTCCTCCAGGCTCTTCCTCGGGGCCCCAGGAGCCCCTCCCCTGCGCGGGCCCCAGCTCCAGACGTGGCAGGGCCCGCAGGAGTGCGGTTTCCCAGCTCCCCCCAAGTGCTGTGCTGGCGGCTCCCGAAATAAAAATCAAATGTGGGCTTGGCAGAGGGAGCGGGGTGGGAGAGCCGGCAGCGAGTGGCGGCAAAGCTGGGCTTCATTCTTTCCATTGTAACTTCACCTCCTAACCTCTGGCATTTTAATTATTCTCCTACCCGCTCTCTTCTGCCAGGGCCAGAGGGTGAGCTCACCCTTTCCTCCAGCCGGCGAGGGGGCGGCCGCTGCCTGGACCCCCAGCCCCCAGCCTGCTCCCTGGCAGCTGGGGTGGGGGGCAGGCCAGGGGCACGGGCTTACATGCGCCCTTCTGCTTCTGCCGGTCCCTGAGGGGGCCTGGAGAGGGCCAGCCTGGCACCCAAGGTTCCATGTGTGAATCACCGGGTCTTCACACCCACTGCCCCACTGAATGGTGGCCACGGTCTTCAGCCAACACGTGACCGGCCCACCTCCCACTGTGTGAGCGCTGCAGACATGCTCAGTGCGTGCAGAGCAGGGCTTAGGACCTGGGCCACAGCTCCTGGTCTGCACTCTTGCCAAACCCACGAAGAGGGCAAGAACAGCTCAGGCCTGATCATTTGCCTCATCTCCCCAGAGTGTCCATTTCCCCCCTCAGTGGTAAGTGATTTAAAGCATTATTTTCATATTAAAACATACAAGGGGACGCCTGGGTGGCTCAGTCGGTTAAGCGTCTGCCTTCGGCTCAGGTCATGATCCCAGGGTCCTGGGATCGAGTCCCGCATCGGGCTCCCTGCTCCGCGGGGAGCCTGCTTCTCCCTCTGCCTCTGTCTCTCTCTCTGTCTCTCATGAATAAATAAATAAAATCTTTAAAAAAAAAAAAACAAACATACAAGGACATAGCATGGGGTAGGGAGTAAAATGGCCTCTGAATTTTTTTACAAGTTCTCAGAAAAGATCTCCACTTGGGACTGTCCACGACACCAGGGAGCAGCATCTCCCCCCACCCCACGCCCCGGACCTGGCCTCAAAGTAGGAGGAGACACTGGGCATATCTCTGTGTGGCCAGTTTGTTCGGACCGCAGGCTGAAGATGCTGCTGGGTGAGGTGGGCAGCCTCGGCCCATCCTGGGTGGCAGAGGCCCAGAGCGGGAGCCCTCTGCTGAGTCTCATGTCTCCCAAGGAGGTCCGTTTCCACACGACAAGCAGCACAGTCCCAGGGCAGCCTCCCCTTGGACCCCAGGGCCAGCACCCCAACCAAGGCCTCCTGCTCGTCGCCAGGTCCTGGGAGCTCCCCGCCCCCCCTCCGCCCCGCCACTGCCTCTCGGCCGGCCGCGCTCTGGGAGGAAGCCCTCTGCCTTTGTCCTTCTTGCCCTGTCAGCCTCCCCTGAATGAATGTCCCACCGACAAGCAATTCCTGGGCCTCCACGAGCCTGTGCCCGGCCTTGTCGTGGGCAGTGATGGTCTCTGCCCCAGGAGAGCTTCTGGAAGCAAGGAGCGCAGTGCAGTGCCATGCACTCAATGCTGTGTGTTGGGGGCGGGGGAGCTCCATGCTGCGGCGGCCCCTGGGAGAGCAGTCCTGACCTGAGCTCGGGGAGCAGAGCATCAGGAAAGACTTCCCGGATTGGAGCCCTGAGGGGGAGCGTGGCTGGCCTCGGAAGCAGCCCCTGCAAGGGCCCCGCGTGAGAGAGACCCCAGTACAGAAGCTGCAGGTGTAGAGGCTGCAGGGGGAGAGCGGGGGGAGGGAGCAGGGGAGGAGGGAGATGCAGGAGTGCTTAGGGTGGTGGGGGGTCAGATGACATGATCAAATATGCATTTCAGGAAGATTTCAGGAGGACTGGCTGGAAAGTGATCAGAATGGAGGAGGGACGGCCCCTAGGAGGCTGCCACCAGAGGGCCAGGTGGGAGATGACAGCAGCCAGGCCCAGGCCAGTGGCGGCAAGGTGGAAAGAGGAAGCCAGATTGATTTAGGAGGCAGAAGTCACAGGACTCGGTGACCGATGGCCAGAGGGATAAGGGCTGGCTCCTGGCTTTCTGGTTTGAACATCTGGCCGGGCGGTTTTCTGCCCAACGTGGGGACTTGGATATACCTGCGCAGCCTCCAAGTGAGGCTGCTCACCAGGCAGGCTGGAGGTGTGAAGGGCCCCTGGAGAGAGTGCAGAGAGGAGGCCAGGCCCAAGCCCAAGGGAAGACAGAGAAGACAGAGTCTGCTGAGGAGCTGGAGAAGGAGTAGCCAGAGAGGGAGGCGGGAAACCAGGAGAGGAGGGGGCCCCCAAAGCCCCGAAAGGAGGAGGTCTTCTTAAAGGCCAACAATGTCGACGGCCACAGAGGTAAAGCAGGCTGAGGCCTGAGAAGGGACACGCGGTCTAGGGACCAAGAAGACTTTGCCTTTTTCAGAGCCTTGGTCATGCCTTCTCCCTGACCCCAGCCTCCCCAGCTCTCTGTTTCCAGATCTCCCATCCTCTCCATCCCCCAGCCTACCCCACCCTTCATTGCCCCTCACTCTTCCCCAGGTGCCCTCTTCCACCTCACTCCTTCTCTCTGACCCAAGGCTCCACATCTTTCTAAGAGGAACTCCATGCCCCCCTTTCCCCACTTGGGTCCTGGTTGCCATCCCTGGTTCCTGAATTCACCCACTACCACCACCAACAATAACAGCATACACCATCACGTACACCTCTCACCAGAGAATCACCCAGATCCAGAAGCTGGGCCGGAGAGGAGCACACACCCCACCTCTGGCCTCCTGGGTGGCTCACAGTCTCCAAGATTAAACCCTGGTGGGCTGCCAGGCTCCAGGACAGCTTCAGGCCAGCCTGGCCCCCAGGGGCTTCTGGTCTAAAGGAGAGAGGAGCGATAACCCCAGCGGGCCCATGCAGATTGAGAGGAGAGGCCCAGAGAACAAGCTATGGGGGTTTGGATCCAGCGGAGGGACCCTAGCAGACTTCACAGAAAAGGTGACTGACTCTGCCCGGGGCCTGAAAGGACTAGCAGGATTTGGTCAAGTGGCCACGGCAGCAAAAGGAACCACAGGAGGAGGGGAGGCTGAGAAAGGGTGCGCACGTGGAAAGGGGCCCACGTTTGCACGGCAGCCCGCAGCTCAGGGTGGCTGCTGGCCCCAAAGAGGGGACAGGAGGCTGTGAGCTGAAGGGGCCAGAGCACGGGGGTGTGGGGTACCAAGGGAGACCTCCGACCGTGTCCACCGCTGCATCTTGACCTGGGGCTCTCCGACCTGGCGCTGTTTCCCTCCTCCTCCATCCATCCATCCATCCATCCATCCATCCATCCATCCATCCATCCATTCATTCATTCGGGAAGTAGTTATTGTGCTCCTACTCAGTGCCAGGCAAGTGCTGAAGACACTGCAGGGCCAGAATAAAGTCCCTGCAGTCCCAGAGTTTAAGTTCCAGGATGAGACACAGACTCTAAAGCCATAAACAAATACAGACTAAAAACGAAGATCATGATAGGGGTTGCAAAGACAATAATGACCGGCCACTGGGAGTTGAGCCTGTGACCCAGGGCTCTGTGCGGGCAGAGCTTGTGACTCCTCCATCCATCACATCGGGAGCCCCGCACCCCTGGGAAGGACGGAGACGGAGCATCAGGGAGCAGGAGCTGAGCTGCCAGGACGGGCTGCTTCCCCAGGCCCACGAGCCCCCAGCAGGGCCCTCTCCGGCAGGCAGCACTCACGTGCTAACTGCTGCCGTCACCCCTTCCTTCAGCTGCCCTGCTCTGGGTGCCTGGTGGCTCGAGGAGGGCTGAGGCCCATGACCCCGAGCCCCGGCTAGCAGGTGCAGGGGGTCCAGGGAGGGCTCCGCAGACGGACCCAGGATCCGAGGGTGGCGGCAATCTTGGAAAGGAGCCCCCATTCCCAGACAGGCCTGAGGGGGAAGGCTTCTCTCCCCACTCCCCTCTAACCCCCCACCCCATTAAACCCTTAAATTAACCTCAGCCCCACCCAAGCTGGAGAGAGTGCCCCAAAATAAATCTTAAATTACATGCTGCCTGGGGGCAACCACAACTCTCCTTCTTCCCTCTCCAGCAAGTAGATCCACCCTGCCCAATGCTGGGGGCCTCCCCCCAAAATGGCTATTTATACAGCTCCCCTCTTTGCTGTCTGGCCCTGCTGTCGTTGGGTGGGTGAGGCCCAAGCAGGCTACACAGCTCTCCCAGGAGGTTCAAGTGGGTGGAGGAGGCTGTGAGACTCCCCAGGGTCTGACCAGGCATGGGGATATCATTTATAGTCCCTGTCAGGATACTTTGGGGGTGCTGCTAACAATTACACCCAAGCAAGGGCATAGATCTGGATCTTGGGCACACTGGGCATCTGGTCACCCAGGAATGGGGCCCAGACTGCACTCTCCCACCAGGAATGAGAGAGAGAGAGAGAGAGGGAGGTGCCTTCACTGCCTGGTTGCCAAGTGAGCAGTTCTGAAGATGGGCAGCCCCTTCCCCCACCCCAACCTGGCAAGGACAAGACTGCTCTGGCTCCAAGGACCCCAAGCACTGGGGGATCCTGGTGGGGGGGCTGGGCAAAGAAAGTGGGAAGCTGGACATGGTTATTTTGAGACCACAGGGCGAGGCCAAGGACCTCCCTGGAAAAGCCACCTGCCATTCTGGGAACTCAGCTCCGGATTGGAGCTGCTCCTCTCAAGGAGTACCGAGAAGGGAGGGGAGGAAAAGGCAAGAGAAAAGGAACTTGAGAAGAAAGTGGGAGAGAGAGAGAGATGTGCACATACAGAGGAACAGAAGGAAGGAAAGACACAGACCCAGAAACACCAAGGTGCGTGACAACACGGAGGCCAGGAGGACAGGGCAGTCACCAGCAGCACCTGGCCTCTCCTGCGTGGCCCCTGTGGGCCTGGATGCCTGGCCCCTGCCCCCCTGGGCCCCTCTGCCCTGCTCTCCAGGAGGGTGGGTGAAGGGCCTCCAGGCTGCCCAGGACGGAGACTCTCCTGCTGCTCCTCCCTGCCCCACCCCTGCCCTGGGCTCCCTCCCTTCCACCCCCACTGCCTGCCCCTCAGAGGGCTTCGTGGTGGCTGAGGCTTCTCCTGCCTCTCCATTGCCCCGCAGGTGGGGGCAGCGGTGAGTCCCGAAGGTGGACAGGTACATAAGTGCCCCCTCTCACCCTTAGCCTCAACCCCAGAGGAGGGGAGGGGATGGGTGCTGAAGGAGGGGGCCGAGGGGGGTAAGGAAGTGGGCAGGCCAGGAGAACCCACCCCAGAGGAGCTGGCTTGCAGGCCTGAGTCCCAGGAGGAGAGAGTGAGATGGCCCAGGGTTCGGGCGGTGAGTGTGGTACGGCTGTGTCTGGAGGATCAGGTACACATCCAAGTTCATACCTCATGCATGTGATTTAGGGGACAGGGCTCACCCACGGACTGAGAAGAGAGCAAACAGAACAGCACAAAAGGAGCGGGCCAGGGGGCCACCCCTGAGGGGATATTTGCATTCACAAATAAAATGGGTGCCAAGAACTGTGCTGAGATCCTAGAGGAGCGGGTAGGCGAGGGAGGGGGTGGGGAATAGAAGATTCCACCAGTGCTGCCTGGGAGGGGTGAGGACTCCTACAGCGTGGTGGGTGCCAGTTACAAGAGCCCCCCCCCACCCCCGCCTTATAGGGGCTAACATGTCGTCTCGCTATTAAACTTGATCATCCGGCCGCTCACCAGGTCCCCATAACCCCTACCTGCCCAGAGCACCCTGTTTACAGGGCCTGGGGCATCGGACCTGCCATTCAGCTGGAGGAGGCAACCCAACCCTCAGCAGAGCCTGGAGCGGAGAGGCAGTGCCCAGACACTTAGTGCCCTGTTTACTCTGGCATGGGCAGCTGACACAAGTGGGGCTCTCAGCGAGCGGCCGGAGGCTCGGCCAGCGGACCCACCTGGAGGCCAGAAAGGAGGCCAGCGCTGCGGAGCTGGGGGGGGGGGTGCGGTGTGCAGGGAGGCACATCAGCACAGCTGCAAACCTGGGGCGCTAGCCCCCCCAAAGCTCAGCGGCCGCTCAGTGCTGCAAGAGATGGTCTCACCGGCCGCAGGGGCCCAGGGAGTGGGGAGGCCGGAGGAGGTGGAGGAAGGCCCAGGACTTTGGAGCCCTGCTCCGGTGTGCCTGGACGCCTCCTGACTCCCCAGCTCCGAGGGACTGGCCCACCACACCCAAAGGCACATGGAGCTTCACTTAAGCACACACCGTCCCCGTGCCCCGCCCCGCCAGTCACCACGCAGATACGTCTCCATGTTCTCTCTCCATCACACAGACCATAGAGACCAAGCCCCACAGCCCACCGCACCCGGCATGCACGGGGTCTTCTAATACTCAGCTCACAAATACAGCTTGCAGGTGTCAGACACATGATACTCACCCCGATACCCCCTACCCCTCATAGAACCTACACTCCAGCAGCGAGGTCACACACACACACACACACACACACACACACACTTC
>NC_138383.1:22685883-22704176 GCF_054177405.1 Leptonychotes weddellii
GTCATCCCCTCCCCCCGCCCCCGGCATGGACCGCTCATCCCTCCCCATTCCGGGCTGAGTCATCCCCACATCTGGAGCCTCAGCACATCTGGAAGCGCTGAAGCCTGTGCAGCCAGCTCCACGTGGACACCCCTCCCCCAAACTGCATTTCACTCCCACCCCTCAAGAAGCTGGGGTCCGGCCCCCCCATCCCCACCTGGGCCGGGCCGATCACCTAGCAGGCAGGCAAGCCCCCCCCAGTGCCAGTCTCAGCAACCACCAGCTCTCTCCCAAGCTGCAGGCCCCTCGGCCCCTTGGTGCCCACTGCACTGGGCAGGCAGGGCGGCGCTGGCCTTGGGGGAGGCAGGCCCCAGGCTGGGGGAGGCAGGCGAGCCGGGCAGTGAGGAGGCAGCGGTTTGGCCCAGCAGGCAGAGGGAGTTTATCCTGGCGCTGGGCCCTGAAGCCAAACATCCTTCGCTAACCTCGCAGACACATCAAAGCTGGCCAGGAAGGGGCCCTTCAGTAGAGGAAACCTGCAGTCCTGGCAGCCTGACAGCCTGGCTCTGGGCGCAGGACCACCCTGTCCCACTCAGCAGCCCGGGCTCAGCTGGGCCACAGCCGGCCCGGAGCCCTGGGGCCGAGGAGGACGTCGCTCCTACCCCCTCTCCGCCTCCCCCAGTGCTGCAGACAGGCTGGGCATTGGCCCTAGGGAGGGGGGCACCACGGGCACCCGGGCTTAGCATTGGCCCCTAGAACCGGGCTCCCTCCCAAACTTGCCCCTTTGCACCCAGCAGGCGGGACCGGCCGCCGGACTCCCGGGGTGGCACAGCCTGGAGGAGGAGGGCAGCCTCCACTGTCGGGGCCCTGACTTCATCCCCCAGCTCCCCTGTTCGGGGAAGGGACCTCTCCACGTGGATGAGAGAGGATGGAGAGGGCCAGGGGGCTTCAGCGTTGGGAGAAGAAGGGAAATAGCAGCCCAAGAGGAGTGGGAAGACGAGAACTGGGCTGCAAGCCATGGGGCCTCTCTCCAGGGATGGCAGGGGCCGCAGGCGGAAGAGGGGCTGGGAGGCGCTAACAAGGGAGGGAGGAGGTGCTAACAGGGCCACTGGGGTGAGGGGGATCCTGGAGGCCGCCCCCTAACGGCTGGCCTGGTGATAAGGCGGGGAGGGGGGCCACCACATCAGCAGGGGAGGCGGGGAGGGGTGCATACCCGCGTGCACATGCATGTTGTACACACAGGCAGACCCACTGCACGCGCCCACACATGGGTGCGCGCACACAGCTGGGGCCAAGTCTTCCCTGGGCCGGGGGCCAGATGATGTGGCTACTGAGAGGAGCTATGGCTTGCGGAAGAATGTGATCTCTGCCCACCTCACTTCTGCCGCCCCTCTGCTTGCCCTCATTCTTTGCCTGACCCCCAGGTCCCTAAGAAGTGATCCGCTTTAGGGGTGTCTAAAGCCGTGTCTTCTCTGCACTTCAGCCTGAGCCCCCAGACCCATGAGAGGCTCTCCCGCCGATGCGCCCAGCCCGCGGAGGGGCTCCTCTTTCCCCTGGCCGCCGGAACTCCCAGCTTTTTTGGGACTGGGAAGTTCTTCTGAAGTCTGACTACAATCCCCCGTAACATCTGGATCTGACACAAAGGCACCCACAAGCAGGGTGCAGGAGGGTCCTCTTTCAAGGGGTCAACTAGAGCAGAGCTAGAAAGTGGGAGATACTAGGGGATTCCCAACCCCTTTTTTTTCCCCTCTGGCTACAGGGCTCTACAACAGTCAACACAAGGCTGGGGGTGGGAGTGGGGCTGCCGAGAAGGGGAGGGGCAGGGAAGCCTTGGGGAGAAGGAGCCCCAGAGAGAGGGGACCAGGGCTGGCAGGGGGTGGGGGGTGGGGGGTGGTGGTCTGGCCTCAGCCGCTCCCACCTGGGGCTCAGCGGCTCTGCTCCAGCTGCCAGCCCGCTAGATCAACCTCCCCCCCCCCCACCCCACCCCTGCCCCGACTCTCTCCCACCTCTTGGAGGTGTTTCTCTCTCTCTCCACCCCTGGCTGTGCCCCGGAAACCTACACTTTGGAAGGATAATGGCTCCCAAATGCCGTTTTTTGTCTCTGCTAAGCCTCTGGGAAGGTGAGTGTTAGTGGAGCTCCTCCAGCCGCTCATTAGGATAATAAGCTCCCTGCAGCGTTAACTGTCAGGTGGCCCGCCTCCCTCCACCCTCCTGACCCACAGGTTGGTGGCTCAGACTTGGGATCAACTCTAGAAGTCACCTCCCCACCCCGTGCCCATCACCCCGAGAATGAGTGAGGGACCGGTGGACTTCAGTTTCCAAAGCAGTGCTGGGAAGGAGGCTCAGATCCTGGTCCCATGGCCAAGAATTCCTGTTGGCAACCCAACATGCATCCTGCCTCCTCCTGGAAGGTGGACAGTGAGCCAAGCATTCCTTGCAGCTCGCTCCGTAGGAGTTGCTCGATCCCTAGGGAGACATCTTACTCACTTAGAGGGTATGTGTCCACTTGAGGGGGGGCGGGAAGCAGAAGAGATGGATTCCCCCAAAACACACAGCCGGTGGAGATGAGAAGCCCAGTGAGCCTGGGACAACCCCCCCTCCCCAAAATGAGAGCCCCCCCACCCAACCAAGGATTTTGAGAATTCATTCCCTATCCCCTCAGAGAAATCTGGCCCCTGACCCTGGGAGGCCCCCGACCCTGGGAGGCCCCCAACCAGTTTCAATTCAGTGACAACAGAGTCAGTGTTTACTTGGGACAAAGCGTCATGGGGAAATGAAAGATGAATCAGAACTGGGCCAGCCCCCTCAGCCTGGTGGGAACACTAGAACATGTATACACATCTTCTAGGGAGAATGGCCCAGGGCCAGCCGAGAGGCCCAGAGGAAAGGCCTGGGTGTGAAGATCTGAATCCTGGAAGGCTTTCTGGAGGAGATGGTACTTGAGCTGAGCCTCTCACATTGAAGAATGTGTGAGAATTTCTTAGGTTTCAGGGAGGGGCCTGGGGACAGGCGTTCTAGGTGGGGAGAACTGCCCACGCAGGGGGAAGAAGGGCAAGAGGGGGGCCGCAGGGGTCTGCTGGGTGGCTGGCAGGACACAGAGAGCACCCACTGCAAGGCAGGTGGGGGAGCCACTGTGCATGAAGGCGGTGACAGGGGAGACACCTGTGACAAGCACAGGCGTAGTCCGCCCAGGCTCTGAGCCCGAGGGAGAGGGGGGCACCCGCCAGGAAGCCAACGCAGGCAGTGCTCAGCCGGCAGGGGGAGAGCAGAAGCGGAGAAGCGGGGGACAGCCGGGAACAGAGAGAATTGCTCAAATCTCTGGTCCCAGCACCACCGCCACAACCGGTCCCCCGTGGCTCCCTGACACCAGGTCGCTCTCTGAGGCAAGTCGCGGGCCCTGCCCTCTCTTACCTGGCCCTTGCGTGGGGCCCAGACTCACTTCAGGCGCAGCAGAGGGGGCTGCGCTGCAGGGGCCCATCCAGAGAGAGGGTCTCAGATGGAAGCAAGGCCCATCACTCCTGGGTACCTCACTCAGCCTCAACGCGAAATGGAGAGAAGGAGCTTTGGGCCCCTTTCCTCTGCCGGGAGTTAAACATTTATTGCTTGTTATGATTAAGCTAACATTTATTTACCATCACCGTATGCCAACACTGGACAGTTTATGTCATCCTCACGATGACCCCCTGTGACGAAGGAGGTGGTGTTCTCCACCCCCAACCCCCTCCACAGAGGGTCTAAGAGGCAGAGAGAGGGTGAGTTTCTTGACTAAGATCACACAGCGCACCGCAGTAAGGGACACGCTTAACCAACACAACACTGTCCCTCCCTGTATGCAGAGCGGGGCTGAGGCAGAACAGCATTCCTCGGACTTTGAAAAGAAAGATCCAGCCCCACGGCCATAAGTCATTATGGATATCAGCGTCCACCACAGCGCCGGGGAGGGCCTGAGAGGCACAGAATTCGGCCTGGCTCTTCCGCTCACTCAGGACTGGGCAGACCTCCCCCCCCAACCCCCTGTGAGGAGTCCCTCCCTCCACCGCAGCAAGCAGGCAGCTTTCTCCTCCGAGGCTGCCTGTGGGCGTGGGGTCGTGAGGCCTGCGTGGTTCTGGTCCTGACTCAGCGCCAGCGTCCCCTGTGACTTGGCCTTCCCACCCCTCCAGGCCCCGCGTGGCTTCTCTGAGAAGGGAGCAAGTGGACCAGCTGACCTCCAGGACCCTTGCAGCTGGGCCCTCGTAGGATGCAGACAATCGGCTCGTTCTCCGGTCTTCAGCGACTGGGCGAATGGGGAGGCAGCTAGCGAGTATGAAGACATTCCGACTTCGCTGCTCTTGGGAAACCCCAGATGGAATCTGGCGCGGAATCTAGAGGGACCCACGGACTGCCTGAGGCCCCTGGGCCTCCCCTCCCACGTGCCTAAGCACACACGTCCGTGCATACTCACACTTCCCTCCATAGCCAGATTCAGTGTCGGACAGAAGATGGTGTCCCTGTGCAGGAACTCCCTGCCTCCGGACAAGAACGTCCCCTGTCTCCTCGGCCTGGGCCCCCACGGTGCCCCCCACCCCGACCTCACCCAGCAAGAATGCTGGGGCCCCGGGAGCCACGATGGATGTTGACAGTGAGGTTTGGTGTTCTTGGCCTGAGTGAGCTGGGACCGCCCACCTCCGGGTCCCTCACCCTGTCCCCAATTGCAGGAAGGCGCAGAGAAAGGCAGGTTGGTGTCACAAAAAAAAAACTGGGGACCAAGAGGCAGGTGCCAGGGGCTCTCTGGACTCTGCCCCGTGAGCCTCCCTCTCCCCCTGGGGAGATGTGGGACAGGGCATGGAGTAGCTGTTCTCAAATGTCTGCGTCTATGACATTTTTAGGAACATGGGTAGGGTTGCCAGGTTTAACAAATAAAAATACAGGACACCTAGTTACATTCGAATTCCAGATAAGCAACACATAAATTTTAGTGTAAGTATGTTCCAAATATTGCGTGGGAATATTTAATATATTCATACTAAAACATTATTCAGTTTATCTGAAACTCCAGTCTAACTGGGTATCCTGTGTTTTGTCTGGCAACGGACAACAGATCTGTGTCAGGTGGGTGCCAGAGAGCGGAGGGGAGTAATGCCAGCCTCCTGCCCTCCACCTGCCCCTCCTCAGGGCCCTGGCACCTGCCTGGTCCCTTCACCTCGTCAGTCCTCCCGGCCTTCCACGTCCACCCCTCAAACTCCTCCATCCCCTTCTCAGCTCCATCATTTCACTCCCCAAGATACCCTCTTCCCCTAAGCTCACCCATCTTCCTCTCCCCTAAAGGCCACGCCTCTGTAGGACTGCAGGTCTGCGCAGGGTGGCAGGGGATCCCAGCCATGGGTGTTGGTGCGACAGGGCAGGGGCAGGAGGGAAGCCCAAGTCAGCAGCAGCCTCACCAAGGAGACAGCAGTGTGGGTGTTGCTGGGAGAAGGTTCCAGCACTCTCTGTTTTAACCCCCTTGGGAGAAGGGCCAGCTGGGGCCAGAGCCAGCTGCATGGGCAGGAGGGAAGAGATGCCCATGACCTTCTCCAAACTCAGAGTCACCAGGAACTGGAAATAGAGGCCATTTTGTGCGGCCAGACACTGATTTCACTTGGATCAGGAGAATGGAAGATTCTGTCCTTAGGGGCAAAAAAAGGGCCAACAGATAATGAGAAACAGAGACAGGGAAAGAGGAACAGAGAGAGACCAGGGAGTCGGTGAGAAATTCAGGCAGGGAGACACAGGACCAAATCAGAGACAAAGGAAATAGAAACGCACACAGAGAGAAACAGACTCCAAGGGAGTCAGTGATTCACAACAGAGAAGGGAAAACAAGCAAACACGCAGATGGAGAGGAACCGCGTGGACACAGCGATGGGGAGAACAAACAGGAGGACGCACCGGGAGGAATGGGGAGAGACAAGGAGAGGTTACACAAGCCAGAGACGAAGACAGAGATAAACAGAAAGCGGTGAGAGAAAAAGAAAAGACAGCCAGAGGAGGAAGTCGGTCCATCCCTACTAAGTTGGGGATCTTTTTCAGTGGCAAAGTCAGATTTGAGACGCGGCAAGAGACGCCTAACCAGCTGGTTGCTGAGCCTCTCCGGGAGCCCTCCCCTGTCTCCCCGGGCCGGGAGCAGCACCCCACCCACCATCTCCCCTGCGTCCCCTTCCCAGGGGTCCGGGCTCCATCTCTCCAGCTCCGGCACGGGGCCCACACGTCTCCTCCGTGTTTGGGCATCTGGCTCTCGCCCGGCGCCTATGGCCCCCACCCCGCCCCGAGGCGGCCTTCCACCCCGCGCACCAGCCAGCTCCCTCCCCCAGCGGGAGCGCGGGGAGACCCGGCCCCAGGTCCCGTCGGCGCGCCGCCCGGCTCCGTGGGAATCCGGCGTTGGGCGATGCTGCCACCTGCCGGCCGGATCCGGGAAGCACAGCGCGCCTGGAGGGCTGGGGCGCGGCCGCCGAGGGTCGGAATCCGGCCCTCCCAGCTGGGACCGCCTCCGCGGGGTCTTTCCAGGAATCCGGATGGGCCCGCTCGGCCGCGCCCCTGCTCGCCTAGCTTCCGCTTTTCCCCCAGCTGCCGAGCCAGGGGGCAAGTCTCTGAACCCTGGGCCTTAATTTCCCCTAGAGTCAAATGGAGGCAGTGTACCAACACATCCTCCCAGGATTGCAGGGGACCCTGGGGGGGACACGAATGTACTCATGATGTGCTCCTGAAATCAACCAGGCCGCCGGTCCCTCTCTTCTTGGCCAAAAAAAAAAAAAGGTGACCCCCCCCCCTCCCCCGTACAATGCCCTCAATCCACTCCCGGGCCTCCCCCTCCCTCTCCCTCAACCACAGTGCCCCGCAAGCCCAGATGGGAAGGGGCTTGCAGTGGGCGGCTCGCTCTGCCCGCATCCTTTCCCTCAGCGCCCGCCACCCCATTCCCGGCCCGGCGCAGCACTGCCTCCCTCAAGCCCGAGGCCACTTAAGGGTGGAGGAGCGGGTACTGGCAAGGAGTAGCTCTAGAACTGACCCCACGTTTTTTTGTTTTTTTTGTTTTTTTTTACCAGTTAATCTCTTCTACCTCCCAACTCCCTAGACCCAATGCCGATCTTTTCCCCTCTCCTCCCCCCTCCTCCCCACCCCCCTCCTGCCCCAAGTCCGGCCCTTCGCGGGTGCATAAGCTCCGCCCCCATCCCGAGGCGGGGCCCCATAGGTGGAGAGACGTGGGAGAGGTCGCGGCCCCGCCTCTCCCCTCCTCCCCCTACACACGGAAGCTCCTTGGCCCCCGTGCCAGGATGTCCGACACCTGGGTCCCCGGCCTCGTACCCACCTTGCTGCTCGGCCTGCTGGCCGGCCCCCAACAGGTGAGCGCTTGGGAGGTAAAGCTATAGAACTTTCAGGGCCCTACCCTTGTGGGTCAGGGGCCTACTTCTGGAGCTCGGTCACCACCTTCCATTGTCAGGATTTCCTTGTGACCGTACGCAATTAGCGACTTCCTTTCTCTTTTTGCCGGGGAGGTGGAGGTGGGGGCGGCGGAGGGAGGCCCTGAGAAGGCCTGGGTTCTTACGCCTGCGGGGGGCACCTTGTAGGGACCCGGCCCCCGCCCACCACCATCTGACACCTAGTGCCTCTCTGTGAGTGGGGACTTTGACCCTCCTATTAGCCTGGGCTCGTCCTTCCCGCTTCTTCCCGCTGCGTCAGAAAGCGGGGACTAGCGGGGACTGAGGGCTGGACACCTGACCAGCCTGTCACCCTAACTCTGTTCCTCCAGTGCTGGGTGACCTTGGAGGAAGCTCTGGCCCTCTCTGAGACTGTGTCTCAGCTTGTGCCTTAGGGGAGAGAAGGCTCCTTCCACCCCTCCTGGGAGTGGGAGTAGGATTCCAGCCTGTGCAGGATTTGATCTGGCTGCTTGACCCAAGGCTGGGTTGACCTCTGAAGTCCATGATTCTCACCGGGGCGCAGGCTTTATGCGCCCCCTCATTCCTCCCGTTCCTCCATTAAACTCTCAAAATGTTGGGGGAGATCTGTCCAGTCCTGGGATGGGAGATCATGCTGGCAACTCACATGGGCCTAGAACAGGGATTTTTCCCTTCTGTTTAAGAATGCGACATCCCGGGCGCCTGGGTGGCTCAGTCGTTAAGCGTCTGCCTTCGGCTCAGGTCATGATCCCAGGGTCCTGGGATCGAGCCCCACATCGGGCTCCCTGCTCCGCGGGAAGCCTGCTTCTCCCTCTCCCACTCCCCCTGCTTGTGTTCCCTCTCTCGCTGTGTATCTCTCTGTCAAATAAATAAATAAAATCTTTAAAAAAAAAAAAAAAGTGCGACATCCCGGGCCCCCTCCCCAGAACGGGGCACAGTTACACGACTGTGTTGCCTCGCGGGACTCTGCCCCCGAAGCCTTGGCGCTACTCCTCAGCCACTAGGCAAGCTGGTGGTGCCAGCATTAAGCTGAGCATCCTCTTGATTGCTCCCAGCGACTTCAGGCGGCAGGTGCTGATATATCCCCGCTGCACGGGTCAGTAAGCTGCGGTTCTCCATGACCGCACGGACGCTCAATAAGACCACACGGACGCTCAATAAAACTCAGACTGAGCCACTGCAGACAAGACCACCCCCCAGTTAAAGCGGGGGAAGAGAATTTTGGAGATCAACCCTCCCAAACAGCACAACTCAGGATTAATTTATTGAAGCTGTTCGTTTTCAGTCCTTCTTAGTTGGGGGCCTGGAGAGCGGGGAGAGACGGGGTCTGGAATCTGGAGGGGGAAGAGGGTGCCCCTGAGTGCCTGGACCCCTTGGCCTGTCCCCATCTCTGCAGTTGCCTCCGTGTGCTGTGAAGCTCCCACCCTTGCCGGGCCAGGTTTCGGGGGTTCATTCCTGCTCTAGTCCCCAGGGGCTAAGGCTTGTGGCAGGTAGGCTTCCAGGTGGAGCGGAATCAGCCCACCTGTTACTGGCTGTCGTCGTAGGTTTTCTTGGCTTTACTGTTGTTAGTAATTGAAAGGTGATTGAGTTATTTCAAGTGAAGGTATGAAGACGTGGTAGTCTTGCCAAAGTTGGCATCTTATTCTTAGGCGGCCGTTGTTCGTCCCCCGAGGCTGGGGTGGAGTGACAGGTAACCTCCCATTCCCTCCCCAGACCCCTCACCCCACTGTCTGGGAGGAAATGAAACCAGGTAATCAGCGAATGCTCTTTCATTCATTCTGCAAATATTGTGGTGGTTGGGTTTTTCACCAGTGATGACAGACAAAAATGCCTGCCTTCCTGGAGTTTACATTCTTCTGATGAGACAGACAATGAACAAGACAAAGGGAAACATATAGTATGCTAGATGTGGGTAGGAGCTGCAGAAAAGCGTGGTGAGGGGTGCTGTGGGGGAGTAGATGTAGTTCTCAGTAAGATGGGCAGAGAGGGAGGGGCGGGCGCCAGCCTTGCAGATACCTGGGGTAAGAATGTTCCAAGCAGGGCTTATACACATCATTGCTATTCATCCGGTTAAATTCTGGACCAGTACCCTAGATTTCCTGCAGAACTGGTGCAGAAGAGGAAGGGAGGGAGGGTGAAGCTGGGCCCGGAGAGGAGAGTCTGGGTGGCTCCCAAGAGCAAGGAACCCACCCACTCCACCCCAGGCAGAGATCCAAAAGATAAATGGGGGTTTGGCAGACCATGAAGGATGAAGGCAGGAGGAAGAGGGCCTGCCCTTGCACACAGGTGTAAAACAGCCAGGAGTGTTCAGGGAACTCCCAGGGGGTGCGTGTGCAAGAGGGCAAGGGGGAAGAGGCTGGTCGCTGGGGGTCCAGGCACCAGGGAGCCACTGAAGGGGGCCTCCAACGAATTTTTGGATGATCAGATTTGCTGGATAGGAACTTGCCTGAGGTATGGGGAGTGATTGGGGTGAGCAGGAGAGAGTTGCTGGTGTCCCTGATTGTAGGTGAGGCATGGAAAGGAGATAGACTGGAGGAGTGGTCAGAAGCGTGAGCTTACAGGTCTGGGGGTGAGCTGGTGTGCGGAGAGAAAGGAGAGCTGGGGGGCGCCCGGTGTCAGCTGGGGCTCCAGTCACAGACCTGGAGTGAGGTGGACAGCAGGCTCAGGGGAGGATGCTGGGCCATTGGGAACCCGTTGCAGGCTCTCAGGTACCGGGGCTGCAGGTGGGTAGAGATGCTGCCCCCCTGGTTTATGATCCCCCTAACCTCTGCCTCTTTCCTTCCACAGGCTGCAGCCAAATGTGGACTCTTCTTGTAAGTCTGGGATTTGGGCTATAACGTCCAGTCTGGGGAGGAGACACCCCAAATCCTTCCTTGTCTGCCTTCATGGGGGAAGTGCAGAAAGTCACCACTGCCTTTCTAGCCGAGGAGGTTTTCCCACTCCCCCACTCCCCGCCCACTTCCTCCAGCCAAGCGGGACGGAGCCGCACTTGTGGGCGTGTCTGAAGTCTAATCCCCGCCCCTCTTTCGGCCCTCTGGGTCTCAGGCGTCTCTCCTCCGAGGGTATCCCCCCCCCCGGGGGGTGGGGCGTGCAAACAGCCTGTGTCTATCTTTTTTTTTATTTTTATTTTTTTATTTATTTTATTTATTTTTTTATTTTTTAAAGATTTTATTTATTCATTTGAGACACAGAGATATAGAGAGAGAGAGAGAGCATGAGCAGTGGGAGAAGCAGAGGAAGAGGGAGAAGCAGACTCCCCACTGAGCCAGGAGCCGGATGCGGGGCTCGATCCCAGGACCCTGGGATCATGACCCGAGCCGAAGGCAGACGTTTAACCATCTGAGCCACCCAGGTGCCCCGGCCTGTGTCGATCTTAATATATAAATGCCAAAAGGCCTGAGCGCGATGAGGAAGGGCTGAGGGGGGTGGTCCCTGAGCAGACGAATGTTTCCATCAAGTCAGCCCTGGATGTTCCAGGAACACCCTCTCCTTCCCACCTCTTAGTCCACGGGCGCCAACCAAGGGCCCCTCGAGTTAGCTCCCACTGCTCCCCACCCTGTCCATCTCCTTCGAGGGCTCTTGCAGCCACTGCAACACGCCGCGCCCACACCTGCCCAGTGAAGTCGACAGGATATTCATTACACCCATTTCATAGATGAGGAGAGTGAGACCCAGAAAGGAGTGTAACTTGGCACAAGCAGTGAGATGAGCCTAGAATCCAGCTCCTGGGTCCCAGCCCCAGCTCGCCCACAGGGCCCAAGGAGGGCCCCTACTCCCCATCCTGCGGGGGCGTGGCTCCTGCCCTGAGGATATGGGTGAGTTTTGGGGAGGCTGGGATCTTCTTGCCACCTTGGGACCAACAGACCCTCTTTACCCGTCCCCCGCCCCCCCCCAGCACCTGCCCCAAAGGATTCAAATGCTGTGGTGACAACTGCTGCCAAGAATATGAGCTCTTCTCCGGTCCCCTGAGGTGAGCCCAGGGCCGGCTCGTCGGGCACACTCCACACTCGTCGGGGGGCCGGGGGGGGGGGGGGGACCGGGACTTCCTGCCCAAGGGCTGCTCTAGGTTGGGGTAGGAGGGGCGGTGGGGACAGCCCAGGGACTCAGGGAGATGTCGGTGGTTCCTCATCCCAGGATCTTCGTCATCACCTTACTCATCATCATACCCCTTTTGTGCATCTGCTGCCTGGCTAAGCGGTTCTGTCGCAGCTGTGGAGATCAGGAGCAGGACCCCCCAGTGGATCACCAGGGGCCCCCGGAGCCGCCCTCCATTGCCCCCCCAGAGAGGGTCAGGACGCCCACCTCTGAGCCCCCGCCCCCCTACAGCGAGGTGGGTGTCCCCGTCCCACTCCTTGCTCTGTTCCTCAGCTGGCCCTACCTCCCTATTGTCCAGATTTTTCGAGCAACAGGTAACAGTTACACCTCCTTACACCAGGCCTCCGGACCTAGAGAGGGCTCTGCAGCCACCGTTGGGTCGCCCCTGTCCAGCCAGCGCTTGGGTGGTGATGGCTGGTGCCGGGCCCTGAAAAGTCTCTGTGTCCCCTCTTTTCCCTGCAGATTATTCTGAAGCCTGTCCTGCCCCCCACAGAGCCGCCCCCTCCCTACAGCTTCAGTCCTGAAGAATATGCTGGGATGCACCGACAGCCCAGGGGCATCGATAACCCAGCCTTCTGAGCCCCCACCTGCCTGCAACTTCAGCGTCAGCCCCTCCTCTCCAACGCCGCCTCCATTAAGCCAGAGACTTGGGACCCCTGTGATGCCCCCACCCATCCTGCAATGTCTCGGGCTGTTCTTGGTTTTAACTTATTGCTTTTCCTGTCCCGGTTCCACCCCAGCTGCTCTCGTCCTGAGAGCTGGTCTGGAGGGTCAGCGTCCCCCCCACCCCCACCCCATCCACGTCAGAGGCTGCCAGGAGGAACATGTCAACACCCGAGGTGCCTGACAGTGGAATGGGCTGCTCTGAGAACCCTGTTTCTGTGGAGTATACACATCTTGACTGGACAGCCAGCTCCGAGATATTCTAGAGGGCACTCCTGTTCCGTGGGAGATTGGACTGCATGGGCTCTGAGGTCTACCTGAATAGACAAGACCCCATTGTACCCCCCCCCAACATGTGTCCTCACTAAATTTTAGCTGATTGTCACTTGAGAGTCTGCCTCTGGCTGTGTGGGGAGGTAATGGGGAGTGAGCCCAGGTGCTGCTGGGGGATGGTGGGGGGGTGGCGGGGGGTAGGTCACTGCACCCAAAATCCCACCATTGATGTGTTGATGATGAGCCTGGGCAGACAGTACATCTGTGAACCACCCTCTGGGAGAGAATCTTTGCAGATGCTTTGACCCAGACTCAGGGCTCAGGGTGCTGAAGAGCCTGGACGGGGAACTGGGGATGGTGTGAGAGTGACTGTTCTTTTCTTCCCCATCCCATCCTCCCACTGCTCTGCCCAGGGGATATGGAGCTTAGCTCCCTGCCTTTCTCACCATGGCGGTGGGAAGGGGGCAAAGGAGAGGGGTGTGGGGGAGGCTGGCCATCTATGGGGCAGGACCTCCGGAGACCTTGATCTGCCCCACCCTGGAGTCTCCTGGAGGGAGGAGAGCAAAGGACAGATTCTCCCTACTCTTCCAGCCCCTTCTGGTTCCGGGCACTCCCACCCGAGCTCATCTGTGGGGTTAACCCCTAAGAGGAAAGAAGCATTCACTGTTGAATGACGGGAGAGAGTCTTCATGGGGGCATCAGTCCCCATGGGGCCTGCAGCAAAGTGTGGAGCTGGGGGATTTGCATGGGGAACGCAGAATGAGAGACCCCCTCACCATGCTGGTGTTTGGGGCTCAGGCAGGGCTGGGCTCCTCCACCATGACCCTGCCTTTGCCCTGCTCCCCTGCAGCCCACGAATGCCACCAGCCCAGCCTTCCTTCCCAGACAGGGGGCACAGCAACAACACGGGCCGAAGCTCCTGGGAAGATCGGAGGTAGGACTGGCCCTCTGTGCGGGTGGGAATGCCTCCTCCAGCACTCTCTTAATAATACCCAGCCTTAGAGTATCACGACCCAGGCAGGTGGCAGGGCCAGGGGCAGGGAAATGGCACAGCCAGCCCTGAAGATGCTAGGAACAGGGGCTGCCTGGCTGGGGCTGGGGACAGAGCTCCAGAGGGGCAACAGTAGTTAGGGACAATATCGTGTCAGAGTTGGCAGTTAGGAGAATGAGCACAGTCACGAGAAGTTTCCCTTGAGTTTCAGGGATTGATCTGGGGGAGCAGAAGGAAGATAGGTCTGCTTTGTGCAAGTGTGGCTGTCCCCAGGTAGAGAAGTCCCAGGGCTGATGCTGCCCTCGCTGGGGAAACACCCACCTGGGTGGGAGGACGTTAAGCAATGGGCTTTGCAGACCCGGAGGAGGATCCCCTTCAGCTTGGACGCCACCTTCTTTTCATCAAAGATGGCATGAGGCCTTTCAGCCCCCCACAGCAGCAGAGTGGCTGGAGAGATAGTCAGTGGTCATCCTGAAACCCAGCATTGCTGGGACCTGGTGGCAGACACCGCCAGTTCTAGGTCTCTCTGCTTGTTGGTGGGAGGGGAAATAGTGTGACTCTGGAGGGCAATCTAGCAGCATCCTTTCCTGCCACGGAACGTTACAAAGCTCCTACTATGTGTCGGGCACTGCCTGGCACTGGGTAGCCGTTCAAATTGAAAATGCACATGACCCAGCAGTTCCACTTCTGGGAATGAGCCTTCAGAAAAGCTCAGACAGAGGAACTCAGAAAGATGTCCACTGCAGCATTGTAGCTGGGGGGGGGGCTGTAAATCAAAACACCCTACGTGTCCATTGACGGGAGCCAATTAAATATGCCAGGTCCATCCATAGTGTGAATGCAGTGCAGCATTTAAAAAGGATGAAGGAGATCTGCAGCACCAACCTGTCACAACGCTCATCACCTACTGTTACAGAGAAAATGCAAGTTGCAGAATAATAGCTTATGATCTCAATTTGTAAATATATACTCGATCATGCATATTTATATATATATATTTTTTTCCTTTGCAAATGTATAGAAAAGATCTAGAAAGATACGAACCAAACCACACCCACTGCCCCACTTCTAACAGTGGTTGGCACTGTGGGATGGAGGGACGGAGGTAGCCAATTGTAAGGGAGGTTTTTTACTTTGTATGCTTTGTCGTATTTTTTTACAATAAGCAAGCATTGCTTCCTCGAATCAAAAAAAAAAAATTCTTTAATGGAAATAGAGGCAGCTTTAGAAGTTTATGAAGACTCACCTTGTGGACTTTGACCGACAGCTGTTCATATATTATCAGCCCTGCTATGAGGGAGAGGCAGGAAGGGCTCCGACATTTGGCACACATATGATGTATGCAGTTAGGGACGAGATCGGCAGCGGGCGGGGGAAAGCCTGGACACCCGCCAGACGTTTGAGGACCTGTGATGCCCACATGTTAGCCAATGCAGCTCTGTGACTGGCAGGCACTCCGGGCGTCTGGCTGGTTGGTTGGGTGGATGACAATTTCACAGTGACTGAGAGCTCATCCTTTGCACTTGGTTTAACAGCTTGAACCGAGTGAAAGAATCACCAAATGAATGAACGAATGAATGAACGAACGAATGAATGAACGAATGACGAATGATTAACTGAGTGGGAGAACGAACGACAGAACAAGTGTGCAGATCTGCCACTGGCGTTTGTAAGGGCCCGTGGGGTGTGGTTAACAAGAAGGCGCTCCTTGTGGCTGTGGGCTTCTGTCTGCAGGAGACTCCCCCCAGAGGATGGGGAGTGCAGGGGAAAGCTAGGGGGCAGGGGGCAGGCTGGGGGATGGGGGGAGGGATGACACCAACAAGAATCTCCCCTCACTCTGGGGCTGAGATTCGGAACGCTGGCTTCCGACCTGGAAGTTTCTGCACCCGGCATCTCTGGGTCTCAGTTTCTCTGTACAGTGAAGAGGTCCCCCATTCCAGCTCTGGTAGGATGTAGCTCTCAGACCCCACATGGGGAGGGCTAAGGAGGTAAGAGAATTCAGGATCCCCCTTGACTGCAACAGCCTCGCCTCCACCCCATATCAGCCACACACTCCCGCGTGTCATCCCTCAAACCTCCCGCCCCCTGAACTTCACCTCCTATTCTTCCAGCTCAGACACTGCATTAGCCCCGTGGCAGCAATTCTCTGAGCCCAGGAGCCCTCCAAGGCTTAGCCCCCCTGCAGTGCCATCCACCACGTCCTCACTGGCCTCCTTACCCAGCCTGGAGCCCTTGATCCAGCCTGATCATCACTGTCCTGGTTCTAACCCCTCGACCCCCTTCTCCATCCATCGTTCTCACCCGGCAAAACCCCAGACTCTGGTTGGGTCCAGCTTTTGCTCAAGAAGCAGCACAGCTGTGCAGCTGGACTCACTTTAGAATCAAAACTGCAGATCCCAAGCGGGCCCTCAACTCCTCCAACATGCCTTTGAAGTTTCCCATCCTCACTCTTGAGATGACCAATTTATACCTTCTACTCTCTTTGAATCTTCCACACTCCCAGCCTCAATTTCAGCTGGTGATGGTGCCACAGACTTCAGAGGCAAAAATGGATACAGTCACAGGAGAACCACCTGACACCTGACAACCCCCCGCTGGGCTCCACCCCTCGTACCCTCTCAGGACCTGGTTCCCAAAGTGATGCTGCATCAGCCATTTTTCCCTCATGAGTGGACCTTTGTCATTATCCTCTGGGCATAAGTACACCTCATTGCCCATCTTAGAGAAGCCCTGCCGTGAGACCCTCATTCCCGGGCCTGCTGTTCCATGCCCCTCCCCCACCCCATCCCATCCTGCTCCAGCCAGCCCTTTGTCCCCGTCATTGACCTGCAGTGGCTCTTGTCCACATCACCACTGACCTACATTTTGCCGAAGTCAAAAGTCAATTCTCTAACCTCATGTACTCAGTCTGTCCGTGACATTTTTTTTTTTTAAAGATTTTATTTATTTGACAGAGAGAGACACAGCGAGAGAGGGAACACAAGCAGGGGGAGTGGGAGAGGGAGAAGCAGGCTTCCCGCGGAGCAGGGAGCCCGATGAGGGGCTCGATCCCAGGACCCTGGGATCATGACCTGAGCCGAAGGCAGGCGCTCAACAACTGAGCCACCCAGGCGCCCCTGTCCGTGACATGTGACACAGTTGGTTGCTTCCTCCTTCTCGAAAAACTTTCTTTTCTGGACTTTCCTAACACCACCCTCCCTGGGTTTCCTCCTACTCGCCCACAGCTCCCTCTCGGGCTCCTTCGCTTTCCCCTCCTCCTCCACCATCTCTGAATGATAGTTGGCGTGAGGGACCCAAGTTGACTTTGGCTCCGTCCTTAGCTTCACTCCCTCCCGTAGTGGCTCTCATCCGGTTCTGTGCCTTCAGAGACCATCTACTGTCCGACGGATCTCAAATCTTCACCTCTGGCCAAGGCTTCTCCCTTGAACTACAGACTTCTGCCTTTAACTTCCGTTCAACTACCTGACACCTCCACTTGGACACCGAAGGAACATACCACAGCCGCCGCTAGGTTCTAACTTCCTTCCACGCCGCCCCAAATCCGAGTCCTTCCCAAGTTGTCCCACCCTAAATAGATAGATGGCAGCCGGCCCACTGCTCAGGCCAAAAACCAGTGATTGTGACTTCCCTCTGTCTCCTACCCTCTCATCCTGCCTCCAAATTAGACCCATATGACTTTTCACCATTTCACTGTTCTAGCCCTAGCCTGAGACATGGTCAAGTCTAGCCTAGGCCATCCCAGTGACATTCCAACTGGCATCCTGCCTCCGCTGCTCTTGCGTCCATCTTGCCCCTGCTGTTCATCCTACACACTGAAGTCAGGGAGATCTTTCTAAAGCCAAATAGGACACTTCATTCCCCTGCTTGGAAGCTGCCGCTGGTTGCCCACTGCAGTCAGAATAAACTCCAAATCCCTGACTGTGGCCTGCAGGACTTACCAGGTGTGGCCCCTCGCATACCCTCCAAAATCACCTCTTCTCCCCCTCCCTCCTCACTGCATTCCCTCTCTCTGAGCCTTGACTGTCCCAAATCAGCCTGGCTCAGGGCCTTTGATGGCCTTTCTGCTTAGAATTGTCCCCCTTCCCTTAGCCTCTCCCCCACTCTTCACATGGCGGCCACCTTTTCATCATCTTCATTCCAGTTCAACTGTCACCTTCTCCAAGAAGCCTTCCCTGACCACCCCACTCTGTTACACTCACAGCGCCCCACTCTCCTCCTTACCATGCTTCCCAGTACTGGAAGCCTCTTATTTATCTGTGTGCCTATGTGTTTACACATAGAGACATATTGTCTCTTTTTTCTCTCTCTTTTTTCCTCCTTTTTAAAAAAGATTTTGTTTATTTATTTGACAGAGAGAGAGAGAGAGCACAAGCAGGTGGAGTGGCAGGCAGAGGGAGAGGGAGAAGTAAGCTCCCTGCTGAGCAAAAAGCCGGATGCGGGGCTCGATCCCAGGATCCTGGGGTCATGACTGGAGCTGAAGGCAGATGCCTAACTGACTGAGCCCCCCAGGTGCCCCGATATTTTCTCTTTTTTTTAGATTTTATTTATTTGACAGAGAGAGAGATAGCAAGAGCAGGAACACAAGCAGGGGGAGTGAGAGAGGGAGAAGCAGGATTCCCACCAAGCAGGGAGACTGATGTGGGGCTCGATCCCAGGACTCTGGGATCATTACCTGAGCTGAAGGCAGACGCTTAACGACTGAGCCACCCAGGTGCCCCCCAATATTGTCTTTTTTTTTTAAAGATTTTATTTATTTATTTGACAGAGAGACAGCGAGAGAGGGAACACAAGCAGGGGGAGTGGGAGAGGGAGAACCAATATTGTCTTTTGATACACAAAAAATGTTAATTGTCAGGAAGTTCACTTTGTTTCTTTTTCTTTTTTTTTTT
>NC_138383.1:22704676-22728898 GCF_054177405.1 Leptonychotes weddellii
CCCCCCACTCCAACAACACTCAGTTTGTTTCCTGCGATTAAGAATTCCTCATATCAATGAGATCATATGATACATGTCTTTCTCTCACTTTGTTTCTTTTTCTCTTGTTGTTTGTACCTTTAAAGTCCTATCCAAGAAATCATTACCAAAGCCAATGTCGGGACGCTTTTTCTTTATGCTTTCTTCTAAGAGTTTTACAGTTTTAGGTCTTACATTTAGGTCTTTCCTCCATTTGGACTTAATTT
Source organism: Leptonychotes weddellii (assembly GCF_054177405.1). Classification (NCBI taxonomy): domain Eukaryota; kingdom Metazoa; phylum Chordata; class Mammalia; order Carnivora; family Phocidae; genus Leptonychotes; species Leptonychotes weddellii. The sequence goes on from NC_138383.1 coordinate 22,704,922, forward strand.
TTGCACATGATGTTAAGTATGGCTCCAACTTCATTCATTTGCATGTGCAGATCCAGCTTTTCAGCACCATTTGTTGAAGGACTATCCTTTCCCCCATTGAAAGGTCTTGGCAGCCTCCTCAAAAATCATTTGACCCTGTATGTGAGGGTTTATTTCTGGGCTCTCTCCTCCATTCCATTGGTCTATATGTCTGTCTTTATGCCAGTATCACACTGGTTTGATGACTATAGCTTTGTAGTAGGTTTGGAAATGAGGAAGTGTGAGTTCTCCAGGGTTGTCCTTGGTTTTCAAGACTATTTTGGCTCTTTAGAGTCCCTTGAAATTCTGTGTGAATTTTGGGATGGGTTTTTCTATTTCTGAAAAAAAAAACAAACCATAATTGGGATTTTAAAATTTATTTGAGAGAGAGAGAGACACAGTGAGCACAGGGGGAGGGGCAGAAGGAGAGGGAGAGAGAGTGTCCCAAGCAGACTCCATGCTAAGTGCTGAGCCCAACACAGGGCTCCATCCCACAACCCTAAGATCAAGACTTGAGCTGAAACCAAGAATCTGGCCACTTAACCAACTGCACCACCCAGGCACCCCAACATCATTGGGATTTTTATAGGGATTGTGTTGAGTCTGCAGATTGAGTAGTACAGATATTTGTCTTCCAACTCATGAACGTGGGATGTATTTCCATTTATTGATATCTTCTTTAAATTCTCTCAGGAATGTTTTGTAGTTTTCATTGTACAAGTATTTCACCTCCTTGGTTAAATTAATTCCTAAGTATTTTATTCTTCTTGATATTGTTATAAATGGAACTGTTCTTGTAATGTCCTTTTCAGATTGTTCATTGCTAGTGTATAGAAATGTTACTGGTGGGCGCCTGGGTGGCTCAGTTGGGTTAAGCGACTGCCTTCGGCTCAGGTCGTGATCCTGGAGTCCCGGGATTGAGTCCCGCATCGGGCTCCCTGCTCGGCAGGGAGTCTGCTTCTCCCTCTGACCCTCCCCCCTCTCATGCTCTATCTCATTCTCTCTCTTAAATAAATAAATAAAATCTTTAAAAAAAAAAAAAAAGAAATGTTACTGGTTTTTTGTGTATTGACTTTTATCCTGCTACTTTGCTGAATTCCTTTATTAGTTATAATCATTTTTGTGAAATCTTCAGGGTTTTCTACGTATAAGATCCTGTCATCTGTGAACAGAGATAATTTTACTTCTTCTTTTCCAGGTTGGGTGCCTTTTACTTCTTTTTCTTCCCTAATTTCTCTGGCTAGACCTTCTAGTACTATGTTGAATAGAAGTGGTAAAGGCAGACATCCTTGATGTCTTCCTGATCTTAAAGGAAAAGCTTTCAGTCTTTCACCATTGAATATGATATTCCCTGTGGGTTCTTTTTTTCCCAAACTCAACTGATTTGATAAAACTATTTGACAATAAAAGGAACAAAAGCATCATACTTCATTCCAGGATGCAGCTATAAATTTAGACTCAATTCTGTGTTTGTGACATCACCACCCAAGCTTCAGTATAAAGAAAGCCTCAATGTAATAGTGGGTTTTTTGGCACTTTTAATCCCCTTCACCTATTTTACCATCCCCCCACCCATCTCTCCTCTGGTAACCACCAGTTTGCTCTTTACATTTAAGAGTCTGATTTTTTTGTTTGTCTCTTTTTTATTTGTTCATTTATTTTGTTTCTTAAATTCAAAAGAGTGAAATCATATGGCATTTGTTTTTCTGACTGACTTATTTTGCTTAGCATTATACCCTCTAGATCCATCCATGTTGTTGCAAATGGCAAGATTTCATTCTTTTTTATGGCTGAGTAATATTCCATTGTGTGTCTATACCACATCTTCTTTATCCATTCATCTATCGATGGACACTTGGGTTGCTTCCATAATTTGGCTATTGTAAATAATGTTGCAATAAACAGAGGAGTGCATATATTCTTGTGAATAGTGTTTTTGTATTATTTGGGTAAATACCCAGTAGTGGAATTATTGGATCCTATGATAATTCTATTTTTAATTCTTTATTTTTTTTTAAAGATTTTATTTATTTATTCATGAGAGATAGAGAGAGAGAGAGGCAGAGGCAGAGGGAGAAGCAGGCTCCCCGCAGAGCGGGGAGCCCGATGAGGGACTCGATCCCAGGACCCTGGGATCATGACCTGAGCTGAAGGCAGACGCTTAACTGACTGAGCCACCCAGGTGTCCCTATTTTTAATTCTTTAAAGAGCCTCCATACTGTTGTCTACAGTGGCTGCACCAGTTTGCATTCCCACCAACAGTGCATGAGGGTCCTTTTTCTCCACATCCTTGCCAACACTTGTTGTTTCTTGGGTTTTGTATTTTAGCCATTCTGCCAGTTTTGAGGTGATGTCTCATCATAGTTTTGATTTGCATTTCCCTGATGATTAATGATGTTGAGTATCATTTTATGTGTTTGTTGACCATCTATAAGTCTTCTTTTGGAGAAATGTCTTCTGCCCACTTTTTAATTGGATTTTTTGGTTTTTTGGTATTGAGTTGTAAAATTCTTTATATATTTTGGATACCAATCCCTTATTTTCTATGTAATTTGTAAATATCTTCTCCCATTCAGTAAGTTGTCTTTTTGTTGTGTTGATTATTTCCTTTGCTGTGCAGAAGCTTTTAATTTTGATGTAATCCCAATAGGTTTTTTTTTAATCCCTTGCCTTAAGAGACATATCTAGAAAAGCATTGCTTCAGCTGATGTCAGAGAAATTACTGCCTATGCTCTCTTCTAGGATATTTATGATTTCAGGCTTCACATTTAGGTCTTTAATCCGTTTGGAGTTTATTTTTGTGTATGGTGTAAGAAGTGGTCCAGATTCTTTTGCATGTTGCTGTCCAGTTTCCCAGCACCATTTGTTGAAGAGACTGTCTTTTTCCCATTGCATAGTCTTGCCTCCTTTGTCAAAGATTAACTGACCATATAATCATCGGTTTATTTCTGGGCTTTCTATCCTGTCCCTCTGATCTATTTCTACCCTACTGTTTTGATTACTACAGCTTTGTTGTGTATCTTGAAATCTGGGATTATGATGCCTCCAGTTTTGCTCTTCTTTTTCAAGATTGCTTTAACTATTTGGGGTCTTTTGTGGTTCCATACAGATTTTAGGATCATTTTGTTCTAGTTCTGTGAATCCTGTGGGTTTTAATATATAGCTTTTATTGTGTTGAGGTCGTTTCCTTTAATCCAATTTGTTGCAGGTTTTTATCATAAAAAACTGTTGAATTTTGTCACATTCTTTTTCTGCAACAGCAGAAATAATTATGTATGTTTTTCCCTTCATTCTGTTAATGTGGTGTATGACATCAATCCATCTTCCTATGTTGATGTATCCTTGCACTCCAGGAATAAATCCCACTTGGTCATGGTGTAAAATCTTTTTAATATGCTGCTCAGTTAAGTTTGCTAATATTTCATTGAGGATTTTTGCATCAATGTCCATAAGGGATGTTGGTCTGTAGTTTTCTTACAGTGTCTCTGTCTGGCTTTGGTATCAGGGTAATGCTGACTTCAGAGAATGACTTAGGAAGTGTTCCCTCCTCATCATTGCTTTTGGAAATTTTTGAGAAGAATTGGTATTAGTTATTCTTTGAGTATGGGGTAGAATTCACCAGTGAAGCCATCAGGTCCAGAGCTTTTTTTTTTTGCCTGAAGATTTTTGATTACTGATTCAAACTCCTTACTAGTCATAGATCTATTCAAAGTTTCTACTTCTTCATGATTTCATTTTAGTAGGTTTTGTGTTACTAGGAGGGGCCCTCTTTGTGCCTCTGAGATCAGACTCAGCACTCAGCAGTCACAGCACAGATCTCTGATATTTGGAGGACAGGGTCCTTTTTGCCCACCGGGATCCCCACAAGCTGTGTGCAAGCCACTCTGGGAACACATGCAAAGCTGCCTGCCACCTGGATGGGGGTGGGGATGAGCAGCTGCTACTGTGCTAAAAGCTGAAATTGACTGAAATTAACTGCAATTTACTGCCTGAGCCTTCCCCTGGAACTTACAAGCCTTTAATGGACTCCAGAGTTCCAAAACAGTTACATCAGACAGTGGTTGGCAGCCCAGTTGTCTAGGTGAAGAGATAGATTTCTGTTGCTTCCTGCTCCGTGATCTTCCCAGAATCCTCTCAGCAGGATTATATTTTAATTGTATCCGTGTGAGAAAATCAGCTGTGTTAGCTGAGATTTGACCAATAATTTATTTAAAACTTGCTTAGTTTCCTGCCAACATTTTCTCAGACCAAAGGTGGTTAAGAACTTTGAGACTCAAGAGAACAGTTTTTGCTGTGTTGACACAGCAATAACAGAACTTTCATTAACAAACTGCAAATTTATTATACTGCATATTTTCCCATATGTCCCATCCCCTAGATTTTCTTGAATCTGTCTCCACCTGCACCTCCTTCCCCATTCACATCATCACCGTGAGACTAGGAAGCAGCCATTTTTTTTCACTAAGTGGCTCTGCCTCTCTGGCCACAGCTGACCAGTTCAGGGTGGGCACTGATCCAGTCTGGGCCCATGAGAATTTTGGATTTGAAATTCAGTGCTGTCTCTCTAATTTCTGGATTGCTCAGGTAGCCTAGCTGTTAGCTGGAGGACCTGGAACCACGGGGCCCATGTTGGTCGCTACGTGAAGAAACCTGGTGAGTAGGAAAGAAAGAAGTCAACATTCAAAAGAAGATGGAGACAGGAGACAGAGAGAAAGTCCTGATGACCATTAAATGCTCGGCTCCATTTGTTCTTGAGGTCCAGCTGCCTTCCCATAGCCTGGCTACTTCATTCTTCTTTGGCAACCAATAGCTAATAGTCCCCACTTTGCTCAAGCTAGTGTGAGTTGGTTTATTGTCCCTTGCAACCCAAAGAGCCCAGAGTAACCTACTGGACCCACTCCCTCATTTTACAGATGAAGAAACAGATTCTGAGAAAGGCTCTGACATCCCAAAGGCCACGAGGTGAGTGAGTGGCTGGGCTAGAATTAAATCTTGAGTTTCCAGACTGTATCTCCCATGTGTTTCTGCCCAGCTGCTGCTACTGCAGTGTCATGAGCCATTTCTAAAGCCTGTAGGAGAGTTCCAAAGCCCTCAGTTGGAGGGAGATGCCTCTGTACCTCCTCCTATCGGCAGAACAAAGGGAAAAGGATAAAAATAGAAGACCACCCAAACATAACTAGAGACCTAGGACCTGGAGGGTCGGCACAGGAAATTGAGAATGGGAAGAACAAAGTCAGCCTTGTCAGAGGTAGGAACTAAAGCGACACCACACTATTTGTGGCTGAACCCTCACACAAGGAAGACGGATCAAAGGAGAGCTTTACCTCTTTGCAAAACTCTCAGGCAGGATTCAGCTTAAACTGAGCCAATAAATATCCTCCTAACCAGGTTTACAGGAGATGCGAGACCCACTCAAGGGTCGGCTGCTCATGGGTCCCCAAGACTTCCAGGCTTCTGAGGTCACCCTTATAAGATGGCTGGAGGGGGGAGGTCCAGATGCCTGTCTCTGCATGATGGCATCACCTCACCAGCCCTGTGAGGTCCTGTAGTTGGCGCTCTCCTCCTGTTCCTTCACCCGACCCTCGACAAGCTCCCACCTGCTTCCCACCTCCCAAGCCCCACTGACAAAGTCGTGTGTATGCGACGTTCCCTGAAGGTTTGGGGTAACAAGGGTGATGGGCCCTGGCAGGTCACGTGATATATATGCGGGAACCCAGGGGTCACTGCTACGTAGATGACCTAGGAGCCTGGACTGGAAACGTGTGGCAAGATGGTGGGTGTAGACAAGCAAGAATTTGTCTCCAGAACCACCTGTTAGTTCCATCCTAGGGACCTTGCTGGAAGCAGCCTTTACAGCCCCATGAGGCAGTTGTGCCGGGGGGCAGGGGAGGGGTTCAGGAAGAAGTGGCTGGAAGGACAAGTTGCTTGGTGAGCCTCACTTAAAGCTGCTGAGGACATGGCAGATGTTTACCCAGGACAGGCAGAATCCCTTGGCCAACACTCCGGTAATTCGGGGTGCCCCGAGAAGCCACAATCCCTGAAATCTCCCAGCCCGCTGGCCTCGGGTGCTCTCTGAGCCTGCCACAGTCACATGGTACTTTGACGGGTTCCTAGGGCAGAGGGCAAGTTCTGGGCAGCCCTAATCCGCCCCCCTACCCCGCAGAACCTGCCCAGAGGGTTACATTTCAAACACGTACATGATGCGTATCAATCATCCCTGACCTCGAGACTCCAGCCCTCCCAGCTCGGGTCTGCCTCACGTGGGGTTTCCCCGGGCCCCACCTGCAGCTGGGTCTCTCTTCTCCTTGTGTTCCCAAAAGAGCCCAAACTGCAGCCTGCAGCCCATTCTGAAGAGCATTTAATTCTTTTTATCTAAGACTCTCCGTTACTCTGAGGTCTTGCTTTCCATGAACAAAAATGTCAAGGTGCTTTTCCTAATCCAGGGAGTAATTGTCTCTATAAAAGTGATTCTGCTTGATTCTGGACCAACAGACACAATTCACAAAACCGAGCAAAAGTTTTCATATAGCAAAACAAATGTCCCCCATCTCCAAAACATTAACCTGATCCATGTGTGTGGTTACTGCACTTCCCATACCCAAAAGTGGGACATATATTCTTTTTTTAAAATTTATTTAAATTAAATTAATTAGCATATAATGTATTATTAGTTTCAGAGGTAGAGGTCGGTGATTCATCAGTCTTATATAATACCCAGTGCTCATTACATCACTTGCCCTCCTTACTGCCCATCACCCAGTTACCCCATCCCCCAACCCCCTTCCCTCTAGCAACCCTCAGTTTGTTTCCTATGTTTAAGAGTCTCTTTGAACCATGAGAGACTGTGGACTCTGAGAAACAAACTGAGGGTTCTAGAGGGGAGGGGAGTGGGGGGATGGGTTAGCCTGGTGATGGGTATTAAAGAGGGCACGTATTGAATGGAGCACTGGGTATTATATGCAAACAATGAATCATGGAACACTACATTTAAAAAATTAATTAATTAAAAAAAAAGAGTCTCTTACAGTTTGTCTCCCTCTCTGATTTCATCTTGTTTTATTTTTCCCTCTGTTCTCCTATGCTCCTCTGTTTTGTTTCTTAAATTCCACCTATGAGTGAAATCATATGATAATTGTCTTTCTCTGATTGACTTATTTCGCTTAGCATAATACCCTCTAGTTCCATCCATGTCGTTGCAAATGGCAAGATGTCATTTTCTGATGGCTGAGTAATATTCCATTATATATATACCCCATCTTCTTTATCCATTCATCTGTGGGACGTATATTCTGATAATGGCACGCAATCTACACCAGCAGAACTCTCCTAGAAAATCCAGGATGGACTGTCATATTTATTTTTCCATGGATCACACCATGCTCACACCAGAAATGGGAATGGACCAATTGCACAACTCTCCTTTAACCTGGGAAACATCGGGACTCCCCAGGGCAGCTTCTCAGTCCCAGACACAGGAGAAAGCCTTGGGGAGCCTCTGGAATCCTAACAATGAGCTGTGAGAACCGGATGGGTTCAATGTCAAGAGCGCTTGGCAGTCCCTCAGAACTCCTCAGTGACAGTGATCTGTTCCAGCCAGGTTCCCCGGAGCACCTGGACACAACCTGCCAGGCTGACCATCTTCCTCCTGGGGCTTCCCCTCCTTTGTAGCTCTGCTCTGATGTCACTTCACCAGGCCCTCTGTACTAGACCCACAAGGCTCATGGAGGACTCCAGCTCAGTCTCCATGGGGGGGCCCTTCCCAATCCTGGCCACAAGGGGTAGGCTGCCCCCCACTGGCTCTGGCCTCCCGCCGTGATCGGTGTCCACAGCTCGCAAGCAGATGGCAAAATGCCTGACTGGTGATGAAGACCTTCTGTTTCTTCCTCCTTCCAGACCCAGCCAGAATCAAGCCTTGCCGGTATGCCGCTCTTCTTCACCGAGATTTAAACCTTTTACCTCCTCGATGGGAAAGAGTCTTAAAGCCGAATTCCGAGAGCCAGGATGGACTATTTCCACAAGCTGCCTACGGTTCCGTAAGGTGGCTGGAAGGCAGGTTTGAACAATGAGGTCCACGGACCCCCAATAGTTTCCTGGATGGAATTCCGGGAATCTGCGAACTGAAATGGGAAAGCTGTTATACCTTGATTTTCACAAACCTCCACCCGCAATTTGGCATGAAGGTAGGCCACGAGCCATGGAGATATTAACACGGCAGGACCTGTGGATGTGTCTGTCCCACAGAAACCACAGAGGCTGTGTCTCTCCAGGGTCTTGCAATATCATTTATACTCAGAACTACTTTAAGATTAAGTTAGTTATGAGACTCACTGCTAGATCTCTTTATTTAGTATTTTTATAAAGAGGCATATGCATTATTTTATTACAGTTTTTTCCAAATATTTTGGTTATTGCATCTTAATACAATCTGTTTCTTTGTTCCAACGTCTTTTATGTTATACATTCAAAGTGCATTTATGTATTTTTCTGACAAGGGGTCCATAGACTTCCACAGATTGCCAAAAAGGCCCAGGGCAAAAATAAAATGAAAATGAAAAAATAAAAATAAAATCTCTGAACTCTGGGAAGAAGGTCCAGGCATAAGAGATTTCGGGGGTGGGGGGGTGGAATTCTAGTTTTTGAAGAGAAAGTGAAAGCTGTTTGGGAAGGGCATCTGTTTCTGCGAGGTGATGAAGACAGCTCTGAGGTATGGGCGGTGGCATTCCTGCGGGGCTGCGACGAGCCTCTCTCTCCATGTGTCTGCCCCCTGCCCCCTCTGATCCGTCACGTGTCCCTCGGTGGACTCGGCCTGGGCCACCCCCTTCCCCTCCCATGTCTTTTATGTCCTGCCACTTGATTTACATGTGTCCGCACGCGCGCTGCATGCTCCCTCTGTCGCGTTTCGGTCCAGCGCCCGCCAGCGTGGGTGACACATCCCGCACGTGCTGGCCACATGTGCTCATACAAATTTCACATGTGAGTCCCTTGTCCACTGGGCAGTATTTCCCTGATAGGTCTAGTGTGTGTCTGACATGTAACTATCAGGGTAACTCATTCACTCATTCATTCATTCATTCATTCATTGTTGAGTTCCTACTCAACGCGGCAGTCACTGTTTTAGGCTCAGTGAATACAACAGGGAACAAAATACCAAAAAGCCCTACCTTCTTGAAGGCAAGACAATAAATGGCAATCACTAAAGATTCGATTGCAAATTATTATTATTCAATAGAATCCTAACAGCAACAGAGTAAGCATATGAATAAATAAGTAGGCATCATACGTAAATAAATAGTATAGTATGCTACCAGCTGATGAGCACTGGGAAAGCGTAGGGCAAGGGCAGGGGGACCGGGGTTGTGGGGCCGAGGGGGTACAACTGCTAATCAGAAGGTGCGGGCAGGCCCCTTGAAGACTCCTTAGAGCCAAGAAGACTTGAAGGAGGTGAAGACAGGAGCTTTGATGTTATCAAGGAAATGCGTTCCCGGCAAGACAGCAGGTGTGAAAGCCCAGGGGTAGGAGCGCGTCTGGAATGTTGGAGGAACGTCCAGGAGGCCAGTGTGGCCAGAGGGGAGGAAACCATCGGAAAACAAGAGGACTGAACCAGTTTCTCTCAGTCTCCAGGAATTCCAAGTTGGCTTGTTATCCTCGGCCCTTGACGCCATGTGCCACACGCCCATCCGTATGACCATTGTGCAAACCACCGCTCATTGTGAGGCTGAGTCATTGGACACACTCCGATGAGTGTACGCTCAAGGAATAAAAACAAAAACCAAAAAACCTTTCTGCAAGGGTGGGTATGGCTGCTGGAACAGAAAATGAATATCGTGTCCCTAGAGGGAGACAGAGGGAGGTAGGGGAGAGGTCCCCGCTCTGCCACTTAAGCTGAGGGTCCCGTGGTCACCATGCTGGCCTCGCTGGATCTGTTCCCGCCTCTGTAAAATGAGAAACGAGCTAAGAATCCCCTGGATTGTGAGGCCAGCAAGCAAAAATGAGCCTCCCTGTCCCAGCCTGGCTGTGACTCAGGCCGGCTCGCCCCGTGCGGTCACCCCCTCCATTCCTGGCCCTGAAGGCCCCGTGCTTCTCCTTTGGCCTCACCTTCCGTGAAACTCAGAACTAACTTGAGGACCCAAGGGTCAGCTCAAGGGCAAGGTAAGATCTGTCTGCCTGGCTTCTGTTCTATTTTTAATCTTGAATTCTCCCACTTAGCATAATGCTTCAAATCTTCTTGGGATAAAAGCTGGAGCCTAAATCCTAAACAAATAAAAATGTGAATTAGAACTGGCACGGTTAGTCTCGTAAGCATTTGAGAGAACATGGAAAAACGTTTCAAAAGCCCACTTGTCATCGGTTGGCAGGATGCCACCCTCTGGGGCTCCTTGTCCTCTGCTGCCATCGTCTGGAGGGAGGAGGGACTGCGGGGACACAGGGGGACAGAGACCCACTGGGCCAGGCGGGGAGGTGGGACAGCAGGAACCGAGCCCCCTTCCCACTGACTGGAAGACCCAGGGCCTACTCCAGCGAGGCCAGCCATGCACCTCACATGAAAAGGCAGGGAGCCTGGCTTGAAAAGCTGGTTTCTAGGCCGATTTCAGGCCCAAAGAGGGCCCAATGTCAAAGGAGGAAGTCCCAACAATGACAGTTGTACCCTCCTTTCCTTCTACAAAAGAGGAAACCAAAGCAGTTATGTGTTTTTCTCAAGGTTGAACTACACCTTAGGGACAGAGTCAGCATTCGAACCCGGAGCCCTGAGCCAAATCCAGGGTTGCTTTGGAGCCTGGCCACTCAGAGGATAGTCTGAGCCCGGCAGCCTCCACATCCCATGGGAGCTTGCTAGAATAATGCAGGATCTCAGGCCCCACTGGAAGCTTACTGAATCAGGCTCAGCTTTTTAACAGATCCCCCTGGACAACCAGTAATGTGTGTCAGAGTGTGTGAAGTGCTGATGTTGAACACCTGGGCTTCTGACTTTCCTAGGAAATCCCCAGGGTCTACACGTTCACTGTAAAGAAACCCAGACAATATAAGAAAATCTAAAGTAGAAAGTGCTACACATCGTGGTGTATAAATATCCTTCTGCACACACCATTTTTATGCAAATCAGATTGTATTCCCCATGCTATCCTGTGTGCTTTGCTTCTTAAGTATGATTTCCGTTTTGAAATAGTAGTTGTTCAATGAGGATTTGCTAAATGAAAAAAAAAATGCCTAAAAGAATAGTCAGGGGTGTATTCTTTCCCTACCGCTGCATTCAAAATTACTCCCAAACCGAGCACTTTCAACCAACAAATCTTTATTACCTAACAATGTTTCTGAGGGTCCGAATCTGGGAGTGGCTTGGTGGGTAATTCTGGCTCAGAGTCTCTCGCGACATGGCCTGCCTGTTGCAGATGCGGCCTCCTGAAGGCTACATCACCTGCTCCAGGCCAGCACTGTCACCTGCCTGACCTCATACAACTGCCATTTGTCCTATCAAGCCTTCCCGCTCCATCCCTACGCTGCTCTCCACTGTCCATCCAGTTACCAGCCATGGTGAGCTTGGAAAAACGCAAATCCGACCTTGTTGCTCCTGCTTAAAATCCACCCAGGGTTTATCATGGCTCTTAGAATAAAGTATAAAAAATAAAAGAAGGGGCGCCTGGGTGGCTCAGTTGGTTAAGCGTCCGACTCTTGGGTTCGGCTCAGGTCCTGATCTCATGGGTCATGAGACTGAGCTCCGTGTCAGGCTCTCCACTCAGCAGGGGTCTGCTTGAGGATTCTCTCCCTCTGCTCATTCCCCCTCTCATGCTCTCTCTCTCCTCTCCCTCTCTCTCAAATAAATAAATAAAATTAAAAAAAAAAAAAAAGAATTGAAGGACCAAGTAGTAGTTTATTAGATACAGGCTCTGAGTGTGTGTGTGTGTGTTCACATGCCTAAATGTGTCTGAGAGAGGTTTCAGGCGGAGAACAGTATCTCTGAAGAGCCCAAGCTGGGATGTGTTCAGATGGTCTTCATTAGGTCCCCAAAGAGACGGCAATCACCTGCTGTCATCCCAAACCCACCGATGGGGCAAGCAGAGGGTGTTCCTGATCAGATGTGTGGCCACGTTCTTGAGAGCCTCCGCCTAGCCTGGCTTTCCACCGAGGACAGGCCCAGCCAGGGCTGGTCCTCCCAGGCTCCTCCACACCCCTGCCGGGAGAATTACACGCAACGTCATCAGGGCGCCACGGCAGCTGTCCTCGCGAAGCCCTTGTCCGCGGACGACCTTGGCTCCTGGCTGTCTCACCCTTGGCTGTGAGAAGGGGCTGCCTTCTGGAGTGTGTGTACGCTAGTGGGGTGGGAATGTCAATAAAGGCGCAGCTCAGGCCCGTCCAGCCCTCAGCCCTAGGCGACACGGGAACAGTCGGCTGAGGACAAATCAGAATGTAGGGGTGATACTATGACTCCCAGCTTTGGCAGGAACCCGGCCCTGTGTCCTCCTTACTATGACGGTAGGTAGTAGGTGTAACTCTTATCTCCACCCTACAGATAAGAACCGCGCTCAGAGAGGTTCTGTCATTCGTTCAAGGTCACTCAGCTGCGCCTGGAAGATCAGGACCCACGTCGCCTGGCTCCAGAGCCCATGAGGGGAACCTGGGTGCCCTGTGGCCTCCCAAACCAATGTGGAGCTCAGGTGCCCATGGGCTGGGGATGGGCACACACGAGGCAGGCCCAGGACCTCGGTGTCTGGCAGCTGGGGTAGGAGCCTGATGCTGGGGGACGGACTTTGATTCCAAACAGCAAGAGCTTCTTGGGGAGGTGGGGGTGTGGCTCTTCAGACATTTCTTATAAGACGAGTCCCTCCCCTGCCCCGTGGCGGAGCTGGAAGAGGACTATTTTAGTTGCAGTAAGCTCCGTGGGCTCCAAATGGTTGCAGGGAGCCGGCTAGGCCAGGTACGGACAGAGCTGGGAAACACTGGACACCGTGCCTGTGAGAACAAAATGTTACCCACGAGGAAAGCCGATGGGGTTTGGGCTGCGTGACAGGCGTGACACGCCAAGGACACAGGCCAAGGCGCCGATCCGGGCTGGGAGAGGCACTGGCAGGCTGATGAAGAACAGAGAGGGGCTGCCCACCCTTGCGGGGAGACCCCTGCTGCCTGCCTGGAGGGGGCCCTGCAATGTGGGCTGGAGGTAAGGCGGGGGGGGGGAGCAGTGGGGAGAAGCAGCTCAGGCAGAGACCCCAGACTCCCTCCTTGGTGGTCCACCCCTCCCCATCCCAGGAACCCCATCAAAATGGTGCCTCACAGACAACCTCAAAAGCCTAAGACTCCAGGAGGCGTGAGTCTGTGTGTCTGTGTTCTGTGTGTGTCTATAAACTTCCCCACTTCCAAGTTGGAACCAAGACTTATTTGGCAAAGAATGTCATCCTGGGGAAGGAGACTGACCACCCCGAAACAGGAACATGTAGGTGGCTTCGTTTCTCAGAGCTCCAGATACGGCTTATTTATCCAAGGCTCTGGGATTTTTCTAAGATAAAAAACGGAATCGTTCAAACTGTGAAAATGTGTACTTGTGCAAACTTTGAGGGATTCTGCACGTGTAAGTCCGGGGTCTGTGTCAGTTCAAGCTTGTGTGTGTGTATATATATATATATATAACTGATGGGAAGTGTGAGAAAACTGGGGCTTATCTCAGTTTTTTCTTTTTTTTTTTTTTGCAGAAAAGAGTCATGTGTTCTGAGTTTTCATTTGAAGGGATTAGAAATATGACTTTGTGTTAGTAGATTTGTTTTGTTTCAATTAATAGACTTTATTTTTTTAGAGCAGTTTTAGGTTTACAGAAACATGTAACGGAAAATACAGACTTCCCCCATACCCTGCTCCCCTCACACCCACTTTCCCCTTTTATTGCTCTCTTGCATTAGTGTGGTAAATTTGTTACAGTTGAGCCAATATTGATGCATCATTATTAACTACAGTCCGTATTTACATTAGAGATCACTCTGCATGTTGTACGTTCTATGGCTTTTGGCAAATGTATAATGACGTCAGTCCACCACTCTAATAGCAAACAGAATAGTTTCACTGCCCTAAAAATCCCCTGTGTGCTTCCTATTATTAATAGATTTTTTTAAAGGAAGATTTTAGATTTAAGGTATCCCTCCCCCCACTTCCTTCTAGAAAGTAGAAGTTATATTGTGTGCCTTCCCTCCCCATGTCCACCCCCTCTCCGTTCCTGAAAGCCAGTCAAAAAGAGTTCCTCCTGACATTCTCAGAAGAGGTGGCCGGGAAACATTCGGCCCCCCAATTCGATGTGGCAATGCGGCGGGCCCCTGAGGAATTGAGGGGCCGTTCACATGATTGTCCCCTGACATTGCAGTGGGATGTAGCTCTCCACAGTCTCAGCTCAGGAGTTCCTGGATGGATTCCATTCAGTTCATCCCCACGCCAATGCCGCTTCCAGTTGGAAATAACAGAAACCCCACCCTAATTAAGCAGCAGGAGGGATTTAAAACCCACAACAAGGACACTACTTAGATCTGGTCCCATACCAGGCAGACAACACTTAGGGGTTGTCCCCACAGGCCCCTCGATCTTGCTGAGGGGATGACGCCTTTTCTCTTTCATTGTTGGTGGGTGCGGGTGGGGGCTGTTGTGTTTGTTTGTTTTAAGATTTTATTTATTTCTTCATGAGAGACAGAGAGAGAAGGAGAGTGAGAAGCAGGCTCCCTGCTGAGCAGGGAACCTGACACAGGGCTCGATTCCAGGACCCTGGGATCGTGCCCCGAGCCGAAGGCAGACGCTTAACCGACTGAGCCACCCAGGCACCCAGGTGTGCAAATACAAAATCAGGTTCTCCCCTCCCTCCTTCCTCTTATACCTGCTCCAGTCACAGGCGCAGCCCCTCACTGGATCTCTGTGGGGTGAGCTGTCTTGCAGGCAGGGACTGGTGGGCTGGCTCCAGCATGGTTCTTTAAGGGCACTGTGGGTTTTGATCCAAGGGCCTCTCACTCACCACAGGTTTACCTTTTAAACCGAATAAGTGGGGGTGCCCATGGAACCACCATTCTAAAGCAGCTTTATAGTGGTTTCCACTGCCTCTCTGTCCTGCCTTGGCTGAAAACCCACTCGGGCCCCCTGGCAACTCTGGTCATCCCCTTCTCCAGCCCCTTCAAGTCACAAAACAGTGTCACGCTAGTCATTAAACAGCAAATTCCACAAAATAGTGGAAATATGGATCTGCCTTTGGAGGACACTGCTCTCCCAGCTGGGGCCCCAACCTGGAGAAAGCCGGGAGGGGACGGAGGCCCGCCACCAGCTTCTGCTCCCGAAGGGACTTGTGGCCCAGGTGCTGGGAGCGTGGTCCTTTCCCGCAGGGGCTGCCCCGCTGCTAAGTTCTGCCTCCGCCGCAGCTCGTCCCCGCATCCAGTGACCGGCCAGAGGCCCGCAGGCCCCCTGGGAGACATCACACCTCACCTGGCCCCTCTGCCCACTCTGGCTCCTGCCCTTGGCCTTGTTCAGGCATCCTTCCCTGATAAATGTCTCTAAGAAATGTCCTGCAGGCCAAACTCCCACACGGCGTCTGCTTCCGGAGAAGCTACCCTGGGAAGCCCTCCCCACCTCTCCGCTTCTGCTGACAGAGGCTCTGGACTGTCCAGGGCCAGGGCTCAAGGAAGAAAGAAAGGGAGCATGAGGGCTCTTCCTTCCCTGCTGCTGTCACGCTGAGCCGCCCGCTGCGCTCTCTGGACCTGGGACGGATCTCAAGGCAACCCTCTCGCTGGCACTTAACACGGGTTTTTGGGGGTGGGGTTCTACCCCCTCCCCATCTACAGGAATCTCCCATATTAGTGTCAAACGTTGGCTCCCCGAACACTAGCATTACCGGTATTGTTGAGAAGACAAAGCTAAGATTGCTCACTATGGCTGGTCATCACAACCAGGTCACCACCTTGCAAAACCCGGTAGTGTCTCCAAGAAGGAAAGGTAAGGCCGGGAGGTACTGAGAGTTGTAAGCTTGGTTTAAAGCAGGCCTGGCGGGGGGGTGGGAGCTGGGGGCTTGATTAAGCCTGGGTAAGGGGGCACCTGGGTGGCGCAGTTGGTTAAGCATCTGACTCTCGATTTTGGCTCAAGTCGTGATCTCAGTGTTGTGCAATCGAGCCCTCATCGGGCTCCATGCTTAGCTTGCCGTCTGCTTGAGTTTCTCTCTCTCCCTCTCCCTCTGCTCCTCTCCACTGCGTTCTCTCTCTCTCTCTCAAATAAATAAATATATCTTAAAAAAAAAAAAAAAAAAAGACCGGGAAAGAATCGTGATACAACAATCCAGGATTGGTGGGGACAGCCAGGCTAGGATTTTGAACCATGGAGTCTTAGGGCACAGAGGTTGATGCTTCCCATTGGAGAGCCGATAGGTTTTTCTGGAAGCTCCTGTAACAAATCAATTATTTGCTTGGGCAGCACAGTCCCAGGAGAGCAGAGAAACGTGAGTGAAGGCTGTGGGTAGCCATATCCTATTAATGGAGATCATGAGGCATGCTTTCCCTTCTTGGCATCCAGGCTGAGTGTGGGGGAGACAGTTTGGGTTCTGATTAGCTCCCTCAACAAGGCAGATGCAACTCAGCCCCAGCCCTGGGCCTCTTCTATCTCTAGCATCTCTTGGCCAAGATGTGTTTGCCCCCTTGAACTGGACTGCAGCAACCCCCCTGCAGCAGCTTCATCTGATCCACGGGAAACACTCACCCTTCCTTTCCCCCAGTAAACCCTGCAAGCTGCCACCTCTTCCTGGCCCCACCCTTTAGGTCTTCCATCCAGGAGTTTGATGCCCTGGACTCTGAATTCCAGTGGACACGTACTAAGCATTCAAAGGGGTTGGCCTCTAAGCTCAAGGTAAGGGGCAGGCACCCCTCACCTACCACCTTCGTGGGGGTGTGGATGGGGGTGCTCATGGCACACCAAAGCTTTCTCTAAAATGCTTTCTCAATCAGCTTCCAATCCCTTCATATACACCCTTAGGAATCATGCCGCCATGTTGGTATCTTGGTCAAACCCCTAACTCTGAATCGAAGCATCTATTTGCTTCAACCAGAACTCCCTTCTGATATCCTTTTAATGGCATCAGGACCTCGTGCCTAAGTGGCATTAAACTCATACCAACTTTTTTACTATGGGTGTTCTCGAAGGCCTCTCAGTCCAACAATGCTAACACCTGCTCTCAGTCCTCCCTCACCCAGATGCCCACCCTCAGAGAACCCCTGGAAGCAGGGTCCAGAGAAAGATTCATAATGTCTACCATTTTGATGCTAATATCTACCATTTAGCAAGACATTATGCTGGTCATTTTATATGTATCATTTCAAATAGTCCTCATAGCAACGCTGTGGGATGGGTATTATTATTATTCTCATTTTACAGGAAAGGAAACAGGAAACTCAGAGAGGTTAAGTAACTTACCCAAGATCACACAGCCAGGGATCAGAAGGTCAGGATAGGAAGTAGGCTCACGGGACTGTGGCGGACATGCTTCCTAGTATCCATTCCCCTCTTCTCCCAGCCCCAGCCCCTATTTTCATTTTGGGATCCATCCCTCCTCCCCCGTCAGCCCTCATGGTCCTGGGGGGCACTACCACCCTGCAGGGGAGGAGCACGAGACCAGCAGAGTGCACTCCCCAGAATTCAATCCTCGGTCCAGGAGACAGATGTGTCTGAGGCTATAGAATTAGAGCACCGCCTGGGATGTGTTGTTTTCAGCTGGACTTGAACTTGCAATATAGGGTCTGGTTGCAGCTAGCAGCCACCCAGAGGGGAGAGCTGCCTGAGAATGTGGTCAACACAGAGGAGAGAGAAACATAGTGACCTGAAGAGGGGTGCTGATCACCACCAAGCTCCTGTGCCCCTGAGTTCAGCTCTACCCACATTGGTCAGATGCTCCTCCCCCTACTAAACTCAACTGAGTCAAGGTTTCTCCTATCAAGAGCAAATGAAGAATCCTGAGGCCCTAACAATGCGCCAGTGCTCTCAATCCCATTGCCCTACTGGGCATTTGCCTGGAGGGGCCTGAGACAGAGAGCAAGGCTCCAGCAATATTCCAGTATCTGTTGGGATTTGAAGGGTCCCAATAAATTAGACTCCATGACCCTCC
The DNA here is from genome assembly GCF_054177405.1 of Leptonychotes weddellii. Taxonomy (NCBI): domain Eukaryota; kingdom Metazoa; phylum Chordata; class Mammalia; order Carnivora; family Phocidae; genus Leptonychotes; species Leptonychotes weddellii. The sequence goes on from NC_138383.1 coordinate 22,723,034, forward strand.
CTCCCCCAGTTCTGAGCCAAATGAGGGACTGGCAAAGAAATTAGATGGTGACCAAGATGCCAGTTTTGTGGCTGGCAGCTGGGGGACAGCGTGGTGTAGGTCAGCAATGACAACCGGTTTTCTCACACGGCACCCCAGTCATGCGTGCGCTGCCCATGGTCCTCCCCAGCCAGGGGCCGAGCCTGACGGGGTGTAGTATAGGGTCCAGAGGAACTAAGCAGAACATGCCCCTCCCCTGGGCACTGGCTCCCAAGGAGGAGGGAAGGAGCTGAGAAGGCATCCTGCCCACCCCACCACACCCACGCACCCCCCGCAATCAGAGAAGTCACTGCTCCTCCCTTGGGAGGAACGAGGAAAGGAGGGTGGAGAGAGAGGCCAGGGAGGTCAGTCTAACAAGCTCCTTCCATATGGAAGCCCAAGCAAGATCTGAGGAGCCCTCCCGTTACCTCCCTGGAACAACTAAAAACCCAACGGAAGATTAAGTCTTAAGTCCGAAGTGGTATTATGTTAGCTCTGAGTTCTGGACCTTCGCACTACTGATATTTTGGATAGATAATTTGGGGGCGGGCAGGGGGACCCGTCCTGCGCATTGGAGGAAATTTATTTACAGTATCCCTAGCACCTCACCTCCCCCACTTCCAATCATGACCATCATAAATGTCTCCGGACATTGCCAGCTATCCCCTGAGGATAGAACTGCCCCAGCTTAAGAAGCCCCATGTAACCTGATCATAAAGATGAAGAAGAACTGCCATCCTAGATGCTCCAGCTTCAAAAGCTAAGGGAATGCACTGAGATTGGAAAGGTAGGGGCCGGGGGCAAAAGGAGAGTGAGGCTGTCTCTCCCAGAGATGTTTCTGGTGGCCAGGAGTTGGGGGCGATGTAGTTCAGAGCTGGTGGAGCAAAGAGGAATAAATGTGGGGAGTACCTGCTGAATCAGGCAGTATGTTGATCCAACAGGGCAGCCGGGGGGACTTCGATGATGGATGGGCAGCATCCGGAGATACCGACAAGGGACAGCAAAGCACCTTCAGAATAGCATTCACTGGGAGCTGTTACCTCCCTGGTGCCTGAAGGAGAGAGGGCAGGAAGTGGCCTCTGGACATGAGCCGTGGCCTGTTGCCATGGGTAAAGGAATTCAGCCACTGCTCCCCCAGCCCATCAGATCAAGTAAACATCCTGACCTCACCCTCTGCCTATCCTCTCATCTCCTGATGGTGCCTCCCGAAGGCCAAACCCAACTGGAAGCTGAAAGAAGAGAGAACATGGTAGTTACAACACATAGATTTCCACCTCCCAGAACACTGAGCAAGGTGGAAAGTGGGTCTGGGGGCAAGTGGGGAGTCCCCAGCACACACACCAGGGAGAACATTGCAGGGTTAGAAGTGATGGGTAAGATGCACACAGAGCCACATGGACAGATCTCAAAAACATAGTACTGGGTGAGACAAAAAAGAGTCAGGACTAGATATATAACCTAACACTGTTTGTGAACATTTAAAACATATGCACAAAAAAATTCAAAATCCAGGGGCGCCTGGGGGGCTCAGTCGTTAGGCGTCTGCCTCCGGCTCGGGTCATGATCCCAGGGTCCTGGGATCGAGCCCCGCATCGGGCTCCCTGCTCGGCGGGAAGCCTGCTTCTCCCTCTCCCACTCCCCCTGCTTGTGTTCCCTCTCTCGCTGTGTTTCTGTCAAATAAATAAATAAAAATCTTTAAAAAAAAATACAAAATCCAAAGCAGCAATATTCTTTTTATAAGGACACCCATAAAGAAAAGATTCCCTTGCTGGAATATTTGCCTATGGCAGGACAGGAGGTACAGAATGGCAAAGGGACTGTGGATAAAAGAGAATAAATGTTCACAAACAAAAGAGGGGCCTTGCATGGACTAGAGAGAATGGAACAACATGAATTAAGCATATGATAAACTCAAATTTTTGCACAGGAAGTTGAAATGGGGCGGGGGTGGGTGGGGACGTAAAAGCAAAGGAGGGAGGAAAGAGGACAGGAGGGAAGCAAGGTGGTCCAGGAAGGAGGCGGGCGGGTGTGAGCAGGGGCTGCCCAAGAGTGCCCACCCCTGCTCCCGAGGGGCCCCAGCGCAGATGGGGAAACTTCTTCACATTTCTATGAAAATGGAAGACACGTCAAGCGATTGTACAAGGTTCTCATTTCCCAAAATGATTCCAGAATTTTAAGGCCACTAAGCTTGACACCTTTGATTCTGGAATGAATTCAAGTCCAAAGACCCAAATCGAGCCCCGACTTTGCTTCCAGCCAGGCGTGAATCATCCAACAGATGGTGGGTGTACATTTAGAAATGAGCCGGGCAAGTCCTGGGAGCTAGAGAGGCTCCCAAGACGAGCCTGCCAAGCTAAGCAGCAGTCCTCTTCTGACAGGTGTGATGGGACCAGGGGCCATGTGGGTCCCACTCTTTCTGGCTGCAGGGAGTTGTGACTCTGCATGTTCAAGCGGTGGGTGGTAGGGGGAGGGGTGGCATCTGTCAGACAAGGAAGGCAGGCTGGGGTCTAGCTCAGCTTCTCTTCCCTTTCCGTCTTTCAGGGCCTTCTCCAGCACCTCTTTTTGTCTGCTTCTCACCTTCAACCTTCCCAAGGAAAAAGGGTTTCATTGGCTCGACCAGTCACCATCCAGACTCTTGATCGAGTAGCTTCCATTGGCTCTGCCATTGTTAGCTCATCCAGGGCAAACTGGTTCTCTTGCAACGCAGGGCTTGGTGGCACTGGGCCTTTGCACCTGCCGAAGCGCCAGGTGGCAGATAGAGTGGGTCTTAATTTTGCAAGCGTCACCGCATTAGTCCTGTGCCAGACGCTGGGACACCACTCCTCTGAAGGGCCGCTTAGCACAGATGACCCATGAACAACACTCATATGGTTCCACTCATACATGGATGTTTTTACAGTACAGTTTTGGAAATGTATTTTATCTTCCTTATGATTTTCTTAATAGCATTTTCTTTTTTCTAGCTTACTTTATTGTTAAGAACAGAGTATACAATACCTATACAAAATATGTCAATCAACTGTTTATGTTATTGGTAAGTCTGCCGGTCAAGAGTAGGCTATTAGTAGTTAACTTTTGGAGGAGTGAAAAGTTACGCACAGATTTTCGACTGTATGGGAGTCGGTGCCCCTTACCCCCACATTGTGCAAGGGTCAACTGTATCAGATAAACATGAGCCCCTTGCCCCATGGCTGGGCCCCACCAAGATGGCCAACACACCATCCCCTCCTACCCCTGGTGCCAGTCTCAGAGGGGAAGGCTCACAAGGTCCTCCTGGTCCCTGCTTGGGGGCAGAGTTCGGTGCCAGGCCCTTCTCTTTTAATCCCCTCTAGGCTGAACCAGACTGTTCCATCTAATGTTTCATATCATTACAGGTTCAGACTTTATTGATTCCTACCTAAATACTGTCCTCGAAGCCCCCAGGGGAAGAACAAGGTAAAGACAATTTTGCCCAACAATGTCCAGGATGACTTGGCAACCAGTACCCTTCGGACTGGTCTCTCTGGGGGGGATACAAGCAGGGGAACAAAAAGCAAGCCCTCCCCAGAGCCTCCCCCTTCCAACCCTGCCAACTGCGTCACCTTCTTCAGGGCAAAGGACAGGACCTCCAGAACCATAGCAAATAATAACAGTAAAAATGTTCCCTTGAAATATGGTGTTGCCTGTGGCTTTCAAATGGATGAGATTGAGACTGTTAAGAAAGGAGGCTTCTGGTCATATTTTGTGGGTGCTAGAGGTTACTGCAGAGATATCAGCTGCCCTGGTAAGCAGTCCCTGCTGTTGCTCCCGGCATAGCAAACTCTTCAGATTCCTTGTTGCCCATGTCTCTTCCCGGTCCCTGGTCAGGGGGTCCCCACAGCTCTCTTCTTCATGCAGGCCCTGGTGGTGCTCAGTCCCCCACTTCCTGCTCCTTTGGTCCTTCCTTGTTTGTTTGTTTCTCTAACCTTCATGAAAGCTAGGTCTTCCCGCTGACCAATCTGGGGCCGAGCACCAGGGGCGTGCCAGAGGGGATGGGCCTGGGGTCAGGGCCTGGCCATGCAGGGTGAAGCTGGAGATGCCCCAGCCCTCCCAGCCCACCTTGCCCTTAGCCCTTTCTGAGGCTTCTGTCCCACTAGGAGAGGAGAGAAACCAGGGACAGAGAGAGCATCACCCAGCCCTCCTGTTGCCTCCCTGGGACCCCTGTTCCCCCTCACCACCCCACCCTACCCAGTTACCTCACTCTTTTCCTGCCAGTCCTGACTCTTCCCATGGACCTCCCTCCAGTGCTCTCCTTCCTTTTGTGGAATAGTCTGGCTTCTGTCTGGGCTTCTAACCATAATCCTGCCTACTTCCCTTTCCATCATATTGCTCAGGAAACCCCGCTTATGAAGATCAGCCTTTAAACCCAGCTCTTAGGTCTTCAGAGGGAAGGGCTCTGATTGGCCACTATTTGTCACATGTCCACCTCTTGGAACAATCACTGGGTCCAGAAGGATGTACTGCTAAGTTAGGTCCCCCAGCTTTGCAGGAGTGGGAGGGGCCTAGTGATTGACAGCACCCCCACCAGGGCGACAAGGAATCAGGTGCATTTGCTCCAAAACAAAGGGATGCTATTAGCAGGAGAAGGCTGGTGAGCACACAAAACCAATAGTTAACCAGCTCTCCGCGTCCCCTTGGAAGTGGAAGTAGGATAAGAGAGAGGGGAGGAAGAACTCCCCTTCTTACTTTGCCCCCATCACCCTCTCCGCTGGATTTATTATCACTTGCAATCAAAAGAATCTATCCTGTTCCAGAAGCATTGCAGGAAAAAAAAATATCATTTTTGCTTTTATTTTTAATATCCATCTGCTTTGCTAAAAATGTTTTTTAAGAATGTTAAACTATGTGAAAGTTCATTTGCTTTGAAATTCTGCAGGTTAATTCTTAACTTGACATGCACTGAAAGATATGCTTTCTGGGGCGCCTGGGTGGCTCAGTCAATTAAACGTCCGACTCTTGGTTTCGGCTCAGGTCATGATCTCAGGGTGGTGAGATCAAGCCCCGTGTCAGGCTCTGTGCTCAGCAGGGAGTCTGCTTGAGATTCTTTCTCTCCCTCTCCTTCTGCCCTCCCCCCCAATAATAAATAAATAAATCTTTTTTGTTTTTTAAAGATTTCATCTATTTATTTGACAGAGAGAGCGCACAAGCAGGCAGAGCGGCAGGGAAAGGGAGAAGCAGACTCCCTGCTGAGCAGAGAGTCTGACTCGGGGCTCGATCCCAGGACTCTGGGATCATGACCTGAGCCGAAGGCAGACGCCTAACCAACCGAGCCACCCAGTCGCCCATAAATAAATCTTTAAAAAAAAAGATACGCTTTCGGTGGTTTATCCTCTCTTATGTCTTCCACATAAAACTTCTGAATGACTTACCTTTAAATGTGACTTGCTTAAAAGAGTTAACTTGGTGGCTCTCCAGGAAGTAGATGCAGCATGACAGCCTGACCACAGAATTACCGGCCACCGGAAGAATTTAGGTCCTTGCCACCCTGACAAACATGTCTTGCCCCAGTTCCCACAAGGAAACTTCTTGCTTCATCTGATGACCTTGCTTTATGGTTTCATTTTAGCTGCAAGCACTTGTCTGAGCAAGCCTGTTTTTTCATGGATGGCTGAAGCCCTCTGTGAAGAGGTACACTTCACAGAGTTAATACCAAAAAGCACTGTGTCAGAATCCGAGACATGAATGTAATTAAAATCACATTGTATTTCCTGTTGGCTGCTGAAGCAGACATTAAGAAAGTCTTATCTTCAATGGTACATTTAGAATGCCCTGTCATAGAAAATTAGTTTAAAATGATAGCTCAGAAAAGAAATATAGAAAGCTCTCATG
>NC_138383.1:22729398-22755683 GCF_054177405.1 Leptonychotes weddellii
GAATCACAGATGTGTACCTCTGAAACAAATAATGCAATATATGTTAAGAAAAAAAAAAAAGAAGAAGATAGCAGGAGGGGAAGAACGAAGGGGGGGAAATCGGAGGGGGAGACAAACCATGAGAGACGATGGACTCTGAAAAACAAACTGAGGGTTCTAGAGGGGAGGGGGGGGCGGGAGGATGGGTTAGCCTGGTGATGGGTATTAAAAAGGGCACGTTCTGCATGGAGCACTGGGTGTTATGCACAAACAATGAATCATGGAACACTACACCAAAAACTAATGATGTAATGTATGGTGATTAACATAACCATAAAAAAATTTAAAAATAAAAAAAAATAAAAATAATCAGCCACCCTAATAAAAAGTCATGATCCTTTGTCCAGTTCCCAGGCTAAGGTAAGACCTAGAACCTCCTGAATAAAGAAGGACCCAGCATCACCTGGCACGCGTGTAAGGTGAGCACCCCCCACCCTTCCAGAAGAAGAACCTGGGTGATTACTTGAGAAATCATACACTGGGGAAAATGGACTATGTAGACATTTTGGGGACTCTTGGACACAAAGTCTAAGTGGACATTTACCCAGGGGCCTGAGGCATCATCATGGCCCCTGGCAGAGGGAGGACATGGAAGTCAGGTAATAAGTGTAGTCCTAGCCCATGACCAGCTTTACACTGGGTCCACCAGGTAGGTGGACTACCCACCTAGTAGGTGTCTTCCTGGCCTCTCAATATATAATTGGGATCGACATAGCTGAGAGTTGACAGAATCCTGGCATTGGTTCCTTGGCCTGTGGAGTAAGGGCCATGATAGGGAGGCAGGAGAAGGGGAAGCCCACCGCAGCCAATCAATAATCCTGTCTCACTGGGGCAATGGCAGAGATGAGTGTCACCCTTCAAGACCTAAAGGATGGTCTCATCATTTCTCCCATTTAGTTCCCCAGTCTGACCCTCTGGCATCCACCACTGTTAGATCCATGCCTCCTGCTTCTACCACATCCATAGCCACCTTGGGGTGGAGGCCATGGGCTTACAGCCAGCTGACGGGAGAAGAAAAAGACAATGTTCGGTTCATGGATGAGTTGGCTCGGCATGTGGGGGAAAGCCACAAAGGACTAGGGCTGCCCTAGAGCTCTGCTCAGGGGTGGTGCTGGAATTGCAGAGAGGAAAAATCCTCCCCATGGGCAGACCTTCAGGTGGTACATCTGGTCATCCACTTTGTGCACAGAGAAGTGGCAGGAAGTAGGGATATACGTGGATTCCGGGGCAGGGGGGTCGGGGAGTGGCACATGGTTTTGCTGGTCGGTCAGGGACCTAGAAGGAGTAGCATTCGAAGATTGGGAAAAAGGAGGTCTTGGGAAAGGCATGTGAATGGACCCATGGGAGGGGGCACAAGGTGTGAAAATTTTCTAGCACTCGTTAATGTGATCACCGAGAGCCACACGGGGGCTGGGGTGAAGCCAATCCTTCTCAGGCCAGAGAGAAGGGAAAGAGGGCAGTGGGAGGCAGAAATAGCAGATGCCCAGTACAGAGACAGATTTGTTTGGGAAACAAGTGGCCAAGAAAAATGTCCCTAGATTCTTACTTCTAGGACAGAGCTGAGAGATCATTGCGTCCAATCTCTCACCAGAAAAGTAATTAACCAGCTTCCATTTGGACACTTTCAAGCAGGATGTTCATTACCTCTCCCTGTTTCTCTTTAGGACATCTACAGCCATTCAGTAGTGTTTCCTTAGGTGGCCGGTCGGGGTTTTCTCTTCCGAAGCCCCAAGGGAGGGCACCCCCTGCTTTAGGCCCTGTGCCAAGCTAGGATATACAAGAAAGTACTTTGGTAAGACAGAGAGAGGTGACAGATACTTCATTAGCAGAATCACTCAGTGAAGTCCCCTGCAAGAAGTGATCCCCTGTAGCCAGAGAAAGGATTGTTCCACTGCTCAGAGTTTTGCTCAGAGGGAACTAAAACCCTCGCCCTCACACACAAACCACCTCCACTTCCATTAAGAGTAAAACCAGAAAGCACCATCTGATGGAGATCCTGGAATGGGGAAGCACATGGATAAAATAAAATGGCCCGGGACTGGTTGGGGCGGGGGCTGGGACGGGAGGAAAAGAATAAGGAGAAACCAGAGAGGATGAGCTCCACAAAAAATAGAGTAACTTGGGACGCCTGGGTGTCTCAGTCGGTTAAGCGTCTGCTTTCAGCTCAGGTCATGATCCCACGGTCCCGGGATCGAGTCCCGCATCGGGCTCCCTGCTCGGCGGAGAGCCTGCTTCTCCCTCTCCCTCTGTTGCTCCTCCTGCTTGTGCTCTCTCTCTCTTTCTCTCTGATAAATGAATAAATAAAATATTTTTTAAAAATGGAGTAACTTTTCTGAACCATTCTTGAGTCTCGGACTCTAGGGTTGATTGTCTCATGAGAGGGTTTTTCTTTCTCATCTTTCCAAATGTGAAGGGTTATACTTACCTTTAGCTTAACCTGGTACTAATTATGTCTGAATATAACCCAATGTCTCCTGGTAGGGCCAGTTTCAGAGGGAGGCCAGCATGGCAGTTGCTGGGGGGGGGGGTGGAGGGGGAACCCCTTGGCCTTAATCAGAAAAGCAGTGTCAGCTAACTCAGATGTCCACCAGAGACCCCACACCTTAGAGGCAGGATCTAAAGGATCCCCACTCCTGCCACAGAGTGGGCAACGCCCTTGGCACAAATTTTAAAATCCTGTCCATCAGCCCCAAACCATTTCTGTGAAGTATTTCTTCCAACACGTAAATTTCAAGGTGCAGCCTCGGCTCAGCACCAACTCGACACCGGGTGGCTCCGATGTACTTCCCCGAAGACAGCAGCTGCAGTCAGCTGAAATTATGAAACCGAATCACGCAAGGGGAAGGCTGCTTACCCAGGAGGCGAGATTTATTTTATTGTCTAATATTTAAACAGTTTAATATGCCTCCCAACGCATGGTCTGAATGGTTCGGAAAAGAGCATGTGGCAGATAGAGGCATACGTCCCTCGTTTTTAACGTTAAGGAATTCAGATACAGATTTTATTGACAGAGCATCTGTTTCTCCCCATCTACAATTAATGTGTTTAGAAAATGTCGGTTTGAAGGGGCGCCCACAGTTCTCGGGCCCCCCTCCCCGGCCCCTGGCCTCAATAGCCTGTGGGTACAAATTATCACTAATGTCCAAACCACAAAAGCTCTTTGCTCTGGCTTGCAGCACCCCAGATGCCCAGCCACCCCCTCCCCAGTGTCTCTGAGTGAGGGACCGCTCTGTGCCCAAGGACAAGCCTCCCTGTCTGAGCCTCCTCCCCAGCCAGCCACTGCCCACGTGTCTCCTGGAAGCTGGGCCCCGCACTGCGTCTGCTTCCGGAACTCTGCAGCCAGGAGGCCTTGCCCCCTGCCGGCTGGTCTTTGCTGGGGCGCCCAGAGCCATCAGGCTGGGAAGCGCCAAGGCCTGGGGAGACCCGGAGGTGGAGGAGGAGAGGGAGAACAGCCCCTCCACAGCTCCACACCACATCCTGTCACCCGGGGTCCCAGAGGCGTGTGCCATCTCCCCATATCCTGCAGCTTCCTGCCCTGCGCCTGTCACCATCGAGGTTCTAAACCAGTTCCTAAGGCTGGGTCAGGGGACATGGGCCTCTCCGTTCCCTCCCTTCTCCTCTCTCACTTCCTCTCTCCTGGATTTTTTTCCACGTTGTGTGTGTGTGTGTGTGTGTACGTGCACACACAAGCAAAGACACACAGACACACACAGGAATGTAAGCTCCACAAGAGCACGTATTTTTTGCTTATTTTATTCACCATTGTATCTTTAGTGCTCAGAATAGTACCTAGTGCATAATAGATACTCAAGAAACTTTGTAGAAAGAATGAAAAAAAGTGAATCTAAGAGGCCCTCCTGCCTCCTCCTTCAGCACAAAAGCCCACACCCCTGTGTGTATCATTTCAGACCAAAGAGCCCACGGGGCCCCCAGCCCTCCAGTCCCGCAGCCCGGCTGCGCTCGCCTAGGACACCCAGCCAGGAGGATGCGCCTGCCACAGGTTATCGGCATGCCCTGGCCTCAGCACGTGGGGCCCACAAAAGGAGGACAAGTCACCGGGGAGCCAGCTCCCGTCCCCTCAGCCGGAGGCAGTCCGGCCTTCCCACGGGCCAACCCTCCCCATCCCCAGCACCGGCCCAGACCCTTCCAGGAGTTCGACACAACAGTAGGAGACTAGGTTCCACCTTGTAAACACTTTACTGCAAGAGTGAGGGGGAGAGAAGACCTGCAGGATACACACTTTCTACTGCCCCTCGATGACACGGGGCCCATTCTCCAGGGCCTCGAAGCTCTCGGACCCCCTGCTGGCTGCTGTGGGCAGGGAAACTGCCCTCAAGTACATGATCTGGCCTCGGCCTCCACCGCTACCTCAGTTCCTCCCCTTGCCCATCAGCCCACAACTCCTTGCGCTTTCATTCTGTTCCAAGAACGCACCAACCTTGCTCCCACTGCAGGACATCTGCTTGTCCTGGGTCACCCCTCCAGGGTCTTTGCCCAGCTGGCTGCTTCTGACCTTCACCTCCTTTCTGAATGCTGCTCTGGGAGGCCTCCTCTGAGCACACCGTCTACGGTAGCCACCCATTCCCTCATTGTCACCTCTGCCCGCTACATGGTCCTCACAGCATCTGTCACTCTCTGAAGCAGTCTTCTTTATGCTGGCTTGTGGGTCATCTGTCTCTCTTCAGTAGACTGTAAGCGCCCTGAGAGCAAGGATTTGGTGCCATTCACCACTGTATCCCAACACTTAGAGTGGTGCCTGGCAAATAGTAGGTGCTCGAGGAAGATCCACTTGATGTTGAATGGCAAAGAGCCTCCCTACGTGGAGTCCTGGTCCAATAACCACCGAGCCCAGAGAGAGGAGGGGGTTTCCTTCCTCCCAGTTTCAGGCCCACCTCAGGAGCCCTGGTATTTTATGATGGCTTCTAGCTCTTCCTGGCATACCGGGTGGTGGAACCGCTGACCCTCCTCAGGGAAAACACCGCCCAGGGGTTTGGTCTAGCCTTAGCCCCCACCAAACCAGGCAGAACTCCCCAACATCAGGACATTTCCCAATGATCACTGAGGGCTGAAGACCACAGTATGAAGCATGAGTGGTCTGGTCCAAGTTAAGTCCTGTCAGATCCAGGCCAGGTTCTTTTTAGCCAAAGTCAGTCAGGGTCAGGCCTGCGGGAGCTTCCTCGGAGCCTCGACGCCTCCCCCCATCCGTGAGTGCGTGAACAACACACACACATCACAAGGCACAGACCACTGCAATCCATTCAGAGAAGCTTCTGAGTCTGTAAACTGAGGTCTCTGCACAAACACACCCCACTGACGTTTGGAGGCAGACCACTTACTTTGTGTTCGGGGGTCGGTCTGGTCCCCAGCGCTGTCCATCCACGCAACTCGAGTCTCCTCCTCGTGTTCAGCCTCCGGGCGAAGGGAAATCCAAACGCCCACCACAACCTTTCAGAAGGCAGTTTTGTCAGCTCCGGCCAGCAAGGTTTCAGGAGGCCTCGAGGCCGTGCAGGCCGCCCCGCCGCGGCACCGCCAGGCGCCTTCCTGCCCACGAAGCGCTCCTCACCTGCATTATCCGCCCCCCACCCCGCGTGCACAACATTGGCGAGGCTTGATTGCCCGGCAACAGCCTCAGCTGTCTTGGCCTCTCTGTGAGGATATTTAAAATGTTAAAAGCACAGAAGATGACTCCTTGAAGTGTTTTCGCAATCAGAAATCAAAGGGGAGGAGGAAACCTTTGAAAATCAGAATAGGCCAAGAGTGGTCCACGTGCCCAGCAAATGCACCAGCGGGCACGCTAAGTGCACGGGAAGGGGGGGCGCATGAGGCCACTTCGGCTCGGAGAAGGGGGAGGGCCCAGGAAGAGGAGGACCGAAGGGGGACTGTAAGCTGCACTTAAAGATGAGGTAGTGCTCCCCAGGCAACAGCTGGCCCGCCGTGCGGAGGCCGAGCAGGCCCGGGTCTCTTCCATCCAGTGCTATTTACCCGCCGAAGCCTCTGTCCTCAGTGTCTGACTCATGAGAAAAGCCTATCACAGTAACTAGGGGGAAAGGATCCAAAAAAGCTTGGAATGTAGGACGTTAAGAATAGGAAAACATTGAGTTTTCTTGTTTTCAAGCGTTCAAATGCACATAAGAATTATGAGGAACTGAGTAAACCTTGGCTGGGAATTCCTGGCAGGAGCGTGGCATAGACACTGCTGTCTGGATACTGTTCTCAGCCTCTCGCCTCCTCCTGTCCCAACAGAACACTCCTGAAATGGCCACCAGAAAAGGGGGAAGACTTGCATCAGCCCTGGAAACTAGCCATCCACAGCGAGGAAACCAGAACTTTCGGTCAGACTGCACCCCGTGCAGTCTGCATCATGAGAGAAGCCAGCCTGCTACCCCCTCGGACAGGGGCCACGTGTCCAGGACAAGGTAGGGGATGCTGGCTATGCAGGGGGTGCCCTCCCCGAGAGATGGTGGGGTGCGGGTGTGCCCCTGAGCTTCCCTCCCACCTCTGCATGCCCACAGCTTCTCGACCACCCCAAGTGTGACCCGGCTGGTCACACCTGGGCACAGCTACCCAGAAGCCCTGAGAAGCACCTGGGGGCTCTCTGAAGCAGAAAAGCATGCTACCATGTTTCCAGGAATTCCCCCAAACTTTTGATTAACTTATTTGCAATGGTTATGTCTTCTTGAGAATTTAAAAATAATAAAACTTCATTTTTTTTCCTTTTCTAAGGGTTCATCCGTGGAGATGTCACTCATTCATCCAGCAGTGGCTACTCAGCTCCTGCTTTCTCCCATGCCTCCTGGGCTGCACCGTGTCTGACACGATCATTCTCGCTGTGGTCTCTGTCCATTTTCCTGGATTCCTTTGGTCTGAACCTGATGACCCTCTGAGAAAGATTCAGGCAGGAACTCTTACCAACCTCCCACTGAACGTGGCTTATTTCCTTCTTGATTCGAGTCATTGTTGGATACGCAAAAAAAAAGGAAAGAAAAGAAAAGAAAAAGCATCCCTTTCTTCCCTTCCTCGTATTGGAGAAATAGGTCACAGGAATTAGACAACTGGAGCTCAGAATGCCAGGTTTATCACTGACAAAGCGGACTCAGGAGAGTGGCTTTGACTCCTTAGACCAGTGGGCTCCCTAGTGGTGGACGCTTGAACTGGACGGACTTGGCAGGCAGTGCCTGATACACTGCCCCCTGCAGGGCCAAGCTGACTATTGCAGGCCCAGAGCAGCCCAGGAAACACTGAGAAGGAACCGAGCCTCAGTCACCAAATGAGAGAAGATATTCCTCTGAGGAGTGGGGCAGACACTGTCCCCCGCCCCCACCTCTAGTCCCTCTTCAGGCTCCATGCTCCATGGGGAGTCGGCTTGGAATTCTCTCCCCCTCCTTCCTCTGCCCCTCCCCCAACTTGTGCACGCACGCACTCTCTCTCTCTAAAATAGATAAATGAATCTTTAAAAAAAATACATTTTACTTTGTAACTGATAGATAGATAGATGATACAAAAATTTTAAATCTACCTCTTACTTAGATCTTCAGATTTTCATGATGCAAAAATTACCTACAAAGCATGTCAGTATTTTCTATTCTTGCCTACATCATTCCATGCTTTTTATTTTTTTATTATTTTTTAAAAATTTTATTTATTTATTTGACAGAGACAGAGATAGCGAGAGCAGGAACAAGCAGCAGGAGTGGGAGAGGGAGAAGCAGGCTTCCCCTCGAGGAGGGAGCCCGATGTGGGACTCGATCCTAGGACCCTGGGACCATGACCTGAGCCGAAGGCAGACGCTTAACGACTGAGCCACCCAGGCGCCCCATTTCATGCTTTTTAAAATGCAGTCACAGGGGCATCTGGGTGGCTCAGTTGAAGTGACTGCCTTCGGCTCAGGTCATGGTCCCAGGGTCCTGGGATCGAGCCCCACATGGGGCTCCCTGCTCAGCGGGAAGCCTGCTTCCCCCTCTCTCACCTCCCCCGCTTGTGTTCCCTCTCTCGCTGTCTCTCTCTCTGTCAAATAAATAAATAAAATCTTTAAAAAATAAAATAAAATAAAATGCAGTCACAATCTATTAAATTGAGTGAGTTGTGACCTGGGTTTGAAATACACTGATCTAGACACACCTAAAGGAAAAGCCATATTGTCGTTCATGAATGAAGGGAACAAAAAGACCTTCTTAGGTGTGGAAGTTGTTTTAAAAAATAATCCCTCCCGAGTACTGTCCTTGAATAAATCACATACTCCTCTTGAAAGTGTATGCTAGGACACTACAAAAAAAAAAAAAAGAAGAAGTCAGATGCAAAAACTCATGAATGAGAAAAAAATCCACCTTGAAGCATTTGCTTTGAGGGCTAGGAAAAGGAGAACTTTCATATATTCTCAGAAGGATTCATATAGTGCAATCTTCTGGCAATATCTTTTAAAAATTGAAATGTACATAGTCATTTCACTCTTGCAAATCTGTACACAAAAGTAAAGACAAATAGTATGGAAGGTTGTATGAACTAAGATGCTTCTTACAGCAGTATGTGTAATGACAAAATAACCAGCAATGACCAACACATCAGCTAACCAGTTAAAGTTTAATAAATGATGGTACATCCATACTAAAGTAGTACACATCATGTAGCTATTTCTAATAAACCAGCTATGTATGTATTAACCTGGAAGAGTGTCCATGATTAAATAAACCTAGAACTGTGTCTGTGATAAAATGATTTTAAACAGCAAGTAGTTGAATAATTTCTGTATGATCCCATTTCTGTACAACGTAGAGGGGGACCTATTCAGGGTTTACGTCTGCATGTATTTATAAGAGCAGAGAGAAAAATATGGAGAGAGCAAAGCAAACTGTCAGAGCTGGTTAATTCTATATTATTTGGCCATGAAAAAAGAATGAAATCTTGCCATTTGCAATGACATGGATGGAGCTGAAGAGTATCATGCTAAGTGAAATAAGTCAGAGAAAGACAAATACCGTATGATTTCACTTATATGTGGAATTTAAGAAACAAAACAAATGAGCAAAGGGGAAAAAAGAGAGAGAGAGAGACAAACCAAGAAACAGACTCTTAAGAGAACAAACTGATGGTTACCAGAAGGAGGTGGATGGGGAGATTGGGGAGTGCACTTTTCTTTCTTTTTTTAAAAAATTTTATTTATTTATTTATTTGAGAGAGAGCATAAGCAGGGGGAGGATAGCAGAGGGAGAGGGAGAAACAGGCTCCCTACTGATCAAGAAGCCCTACATGGGGCTCGATCCCAGGACCCTGGGATCATGACCCGAGCCTCAGGCAGATGCTTAACTGACTGAGCCACCCAGGCGCCCCAGGAGTGGACTTTTCAAGGTGAGCACTGGGTGATGCATGGAAGTGTTGAATCACTATATTGTACAGCTGAAACTAATATTTCACTGTATGTTAACTAACTGGAATTAAAAAAACAAACAAACAAAAAGCTGCTTAATTCTAAAGGGTGGGGGCAGGGGGAAGAGAAAGGAAGATCACTGGCTGTCCTGAAACGTTTTTTTAAATTTTTTTTTTTTAAGATTTTATTTATTTATTTGACAGAGAGAAACAGCGACAGAGGGAACACAAGCAGGGGGTGTGGGAGAGGGAGAAGCAGGCTTCCCACAGAGCAGGGAGCCTGATGTGGGGCTCGATCCCAAGACCCTGGGATCGTGACCTGAGCCAAAAGCAGACACTTGATCACTGAACCACCCAGGCACCCCCTGAAACACTTTTGAACTGATTTGTTGCAATAAATATGCTTTGCTTTTGAAATTGTTAATCTCATTTTAAAAATGATCTTCTTCATAAATAAGGGGCATTAAACTTAACCTATAAAGTTATGTTACATGAAGTCAAGACACATGCATTACTCTAAATTTTTTTTTTTAATAGTTTCAAACTGGAGGCGCCTGGGTGGCTCAGTTGGTTAAGCGTCTGCCTTCGGATCAGGTCATGATCTCAGGGTCCTGGGATGGAGCCCCGCGTCAGGCTCCCTGCTCAGCAGGGAGCCTGCTTCTCCCTCTGCCTCTGCCTGCCACTCCCCCTGCTTGTGCTCTCTCTCTCTCTTTCTGACAAATAAACAAATAAAATATTTTTTAAAATTACAAAGTTTATAATTCCAGATGAAGTTAAGAAAAAGTGGGAATGAATGGGGGCAGACTGATTTTCCACAACAGGGAGTAAAAATTATAGTTCTCTGCAGACTATTATAATTAACTATCACACCAAAGACATCTGAAAACCCTTAAGGTAAACACGAGTAGAATTAATAAAGAATTCTAATTCTTTCCTAAATTATTGAGCATCATAGTAAGCAAACAGTCTATGTGGCACTTAGAAAATTAACAACATTATCAAGCGCTGCCTTGACATGCGGTGAAATTAGGAGGGCCTGACCACACGTTCCTGTCCCTACTTCGCTCCTCCAGATAAGGTCCCCCAGCCAAAGACCCCTCCTTATCAACGGTATCAAGTGTAGGTCCTGCTTATTCCTGAGGAACAGGTTCCAGTTCCTTGCTAGCCTGAGTAATTATTCAAACAAGCCAATAATAGCCTCCCATGAAAACCAGGGGTTATCACAGCCTTTGATACTGTAAAGCCTGCCCCTCACAGCCTGTTTGTACATTCTGTTCCTGAACACAAGCCCCCTATGACGCTGCACAGTGCACTGTTCCCCCCTTCCCTGGGCAGTGAGTATATGAGACGAATAAACTGCCCAGTATTAGGTATCTTGTGTTCGGCCATGCCCATAACCCTAGGTCAGGAATCCCTCCTTCACCAGTGGGGTGAGTAGAAGGCAATTAAAACACAAGACGAGGGTTGCCTGGGTGGCTCAGTCGGTTGGGCGTCTGCCTTTGGCTCAGGTCATGGTCTCGGGGTCCTGGGATCTAGTCCCGCTCAGGCTCCTGGCTCAGCGGGGAGCTACTTCTCCCTCTGCCCCCTGCTCGTGCTCTCTCTCTCTCTCTCTCAAATAAATGAATAAAATATTAAAAAAACACACAAGACGATATAAAAAAACAGAAAGCATTAAGTAAGTTGACAAAAACAGTACCAAGCGTGGTCCTGCTAGGAGAGAAAAGGAAAACATAAGATTTTCTCCATTCAACAGGAGGTAGGAAAGGAGGAAAAAATGTGGAGAAAATGGATGGTGAGCAGCAAATATAGTATAATAGCAGAAGAAAGTCCAAATAAATCATTAATAGCAATAAATGTGAATGGCTTAAATACACTTAGGAAGGTATGGATGATCAGACTGGATACAAAATAAAATCTCTATTGTATGTTATGAATTTTTTCTTCAATTCTGGAATAATCTCAGCTATCATATCTTCAATATGATTTCCCTGCCATTTTCTTCATTCTTTTCTTTTGCAAGTCCTATTGGAGGCTCCTGATCTATTCTCCTGCTCTTTGAACTGTTTCTTTTATATTTTAATTCCTGTTTCTCCTTGCTGTATTCTGTGTACATCCTTCGGAACTATCTTCCAATTCACCAATTTCATCTTCAACTATATCCAGCCTAAAATTTATCCCAACTTTTGAGATGTTTTTATTTCATGACTACATTTTTATTTCTCAGATTTATAATTGCTTATATGTCATTTCTATATGTTCAGTTTATTTTCATCTGCATTGTTTCATAATTTCTTGTTTGCCGAATGATGTCCTCATTTATCTCTTTGAGCATCCTTATTTTCAAGTCTTTACCAGATTAATCCAAAAAAAAAAAAAAAAAGAATTTCAACTGAGTGCATATTTCAGACATTGAGTTGGTGGGTTTATTTAGCATTTAATTTCTTCATGTGCTTTGGAATTTTGGGTTATAGGCTCATTATGGCTGGGAGTTTTTGCTTTTCCTTTATACTCTGTATTTCTCTCCCTTCTTTCTTGTCTGGTGGATTTAGTTTTGTGGTTGCATCCATAAGACGAGTCCAGGACTGGTCTTGTGATGGCAGCCATGAATTTGTGCTCTTCACTGATTTGGGGGTCTTGCATTTATGGGCTTATGGGATGGCTCGACCCAATTCTTGGCTGTGAGGCTGTGTTTGCTCTGCTCTTACCTCAGGCCTGCAGTTTTGGCCATAGTTCCTAAGAGCTAGTCAGTTGCCATTCTTTTTGGCCTTTTTTCACACATCAGGGGTCTCACTCCAGTCCCTGGCTTCAGCCAGAGAGTCTGGCTCTGTCCGCTATTCCATGTGCAACATTTTAGCTTCACTACCCCATAGGCCCTTGGCTTTGGCCCTGCTTATCACTGTGGTTTCCAGGGAGTTCTCTTTCTTGTCCACTGAGATGTTTATCCTGTTGTGTGTGTGTTTTTTTTAAGCCTGTTTATATTTTTTCTCTCTTGCAATGTGTTTGGAACATAGAGAGTATGTCAAAGCCAGAACTTTCCAACCTTCCTCTTGTTAAAGTCACTTGGGGATGGAGCTTCTACTTCTCACAGTGGAAACATGCTGGCGATAGAGTTTGGGGATTCAAGAAATGAGTATTGAAACCACAACCCTGGGAGTTCGAGTAATGGGCATTTTGTCTGGGCTTAGTGGTCTGGGCAGGGTTGTGGATCAAACTAGGAAAAGCCCATCTGGGCACCTTCTCATTACTGACCAGCTTCCTACAGCGACTCCATGTGGCAGTCAAATGATTTGCAGAAGCAGAATGTTCCAACCAAAGTGCTCTCCTTTGGTTTGGGGGTGGAAGCCTAGCCTTTTTAGACAACTCAGAAGACCAAAAAAAAAGCGAATACTGCATTTGGGCTCCCAATTGGTTAAACAGAAAAATAAAAGAGATGTGACCCGTTCATTTTTGGAACAATTCATACTGTTGACATAAGATATAAACAAAATAACTGAGAACAATAAATAAGAGAAACATAGTGGTGTGTTTAAATTCTTTTCCAGAAAAAAAAGATTCACAAATTACAATATTGACCTCCTCCCAAAAAAAGCACAAAATTCTGAATAGACCAATAACCAAGAGAAAAAAAAATAGGGGCGCCTGGGTGGCTCAGTTGGTTAAGCGACTGCTTTCGGCTCAGGTCATGATCCTGGAGTCCCGGGATTGAGTCCCACATCTGGCTCCCTGCTCAGCAGGGAGTCTGCTTCTCCCTCTGACCCTACCCCCTCTCGTGCTCTCTCTCTTTCATTCTCTCTCTCTCAAATAAATAAAATCTTTAAAAAAAATAGAAGTTATCAAAGAATTAGCTCCCTAAAGACTTAGATTAGATGCTTTTGCTGACTGAGATGCTTTTGCTGACAAGGCTTTTCTAATGTTTAAGGAATAGCAGTGTCTATTGTTGTATAAATTATTTCAAATAAAGAATAAAGAAAGAATGGTCTTCAATTTGTGTTGTAAACTGATATAACTCTCAAATCTACCAAAAAAAAAAAAAAAAAGACTAAAGAAAACCATGGACCAGGGTTTGCAAATACAAGTGACTGTAAGCCAGAAAGTAATATAAATGGGTGGCATCGCTTAGGTGGGAAATGACGGGGAAAGTGGGAGCCACAGGAACTAGAGAGTGTGCACTCCCACATCAGGAACTCAAAACCAAACACTTCAAAGCCCTCCGCTGCTCAAATAAACAAGTCCCATGAGTCACCAGTCTTCAGCCTCTGGTGTAGGTCAATCTATGTTATAAACATAGATGCAAAAGTCCCAACTAAAATACTTAGCAAGTCCAATTCACCCTATACTACCATTTTTTAAAAAACAATCTACTAAGACCTAGCTACATTTACTCCAAGAGATGCAACAATGTTTTAATATGTTGACACTATTTTTTAAATAATCCATCATCTCAACAGTCACATTAGAAAAATCCATATAATCATTTCAATAGATGTTGGAACTTATTTCCTGACAAGCAGAAGCCCAGGGATCCGGAGCTGGGTTGGGCACGGGTTGGCAGAGGGTGTCCCAAAGGTAGCATCTAGGGATGAGGCCAGCACCAGGCCCAGCAGACAGCCCACTGAAGTGTCGATCCAAGGAACCAGACAGAGAAGCGGAAACCAGATTAAGGCAAGAAGACAGAGCCTGGGGAGATGCTTGGAGGCACAGCCTCGAGGCTTTATTGCAGGGGCTGCATGCCCTCTGGTACTGAGCCAAGTTTGGACTCTAGCTGCTGAAAATGCATTTGAAAACATTCAGCATCCATGTCTCATAAATAGCTCCTAAAACTAAGACTCTAAGGAGAAAGCCTTCACACAAGAAAGAATATATCCTAACAAGCTGCCCACTTAAAACTTAAAAAATGCTCTCCTGTTCTGATTTTCTAAGGAGCCATTTTGTATGTTCAAGAATCCTCTACAATAAAGGGGGAAAAAAGCACAATGGAAGTTATACGGGGAACCTGGAGAAAAGAGGAGACAGTGGGGTGCGATGCACCTCACATTTTCTATGGTCCAACTGAAATCAATCTATGCATATTATACCTCAGTAACAAGTGTGTTACAAAAAATAGTAAAATCTCAATGGGCACTGAGAGATTGATGAGGCACAAGTGCTAAATAAGACTTGCACACCTGGGGCGCCTGGGTGGCTCAGTCATTAAGCGTCTGCCTTCGGCTCAGGTCATGATCCCAGGGTCCTGGGTTCGAGCCCCGCGTCGGGCTCTCTGCTCGGCCGGGAGCCTGCTTCTCCCGCTCCCACTCCCCCTGCTTGTGTTCCCTCTCTAGCTGTCTCTCTCTCTCTCTGTCAAATAAATAAAATAAAATCTTTAAAAAAAAAAAAAAAAGACTTGCACACCTCTGCCTCATACCATACACAAAACAAATTCCAGGTGGGTTAAGACTTAAATGTCGGGGCGCCTGGATAGCGTAGTCAGTTAGGTGCCCGACTAGTGATTTCAGCTGAGGTCATGATTCATGGGTCATGAAATCAAGCCCCATGTGGGGCTCCTCGCTCAGCATGGAGTCTGCTTGAGATTCTCTCTCTCCCTCTGCCCCTCCCCGTGCTCGAACACGCGCGCTCTCTCTCTAAAAATAAATCTTTTTTTTTTTAAAGATTTTATTTATTTATTTGAGACAGAGAGAATGAGAGAGACAGAGAGCACATGAGAGGGGGGAGGGTCAGAGGCAGAAGCAGGCTCCCTGCCGAGCAGGGAGCCGGATGCGGGACTCGATCCAGGGACTCCAGGATCATGA
Source organism: Leptonychotes weddellii (assembly GCF_054177405.1). Taxonomy (NCBI): domain Eukaryota; kingdom Metazoa; phylum Chordata; class Mammalia; order Carnivora; family Phocidae; genus Leptonychotes; species Leptonychotes weddellii. The sequence goes on from NC_138383.1 coordinate 22,744,584, forward strand.
CCTGAGCCGAAGGCAGTCACTTAACGAACTGAGCCACCCAGGCGCCCTAAAAATAAATAAAATTTAAAAAAAAAAAAAAAAAGGAGGTCACTTCTCACCTATCAGATTAGCAAAAATTAAAAACAGTGGTAATACCTGCTGCTGGAAGGGGTTCAGGAAAGCGATACGCTCGTTCACTGCTGTTGAAAATGCGAACTGTCGCAGCATTTTGGGAAAACAATTTGGCAATGCTGTTAAAATTTTAAATTCCCTTTTCCCCGGTAAGCCCATGCCTGGAAAACCCTACCATAGAAATAAAAGCATCAGTGCACAGGGATTTGCATAGAACCAGGTTTACTACAGCCTGTGGCAGTGGTAAAAGCTGGAATCCACATGAATACCCATTCAAGAAGGGGTGGAATATTATGCAGCCATTAAAAAGAGAATGGGTTAGACCTGTCTCATCCGACTTGGGGGACTTTCTACTATGTATTTACGGTTAAGGAAGAAAAGCAAGATGGAGAAAGTGAATGTAATATGATTCAACCTTTTAAATATAATGACCCCAAATAAAAAATGTGTGTGTGCGCACACACACACACGCGCGCGCATGTTATCGCGTGTGTGAATTATTAGGAGAAAGATGGAAGGAAGTTAGGAGGGAAAAAAAGAACCAAGCAAGTAAACCAAGCTGGGAACATGGGGATAAAGAGAGAAAAACACTTAAAAATATTTAAAAAGCCATGTGTGTAATATGACCCATCCATACAAAATTATATACACATAAAGAGATGGGGGAAAGGATGCACCAAAATATTAATGATGATTATCTGGGGGGATGGGATTACAGGTGACTTTTAGTTTATTCCTTATTTTTTTTTAATGTTTTAAATGTTACACAATGAGTATATACTAATTATGAATAATCAGTGGAAAATAAAGCTATTTTCATTGGGTGTGTGTAGTGGGGGGAGGGCGTATTGGCAGGTAGAAGTCCCTAGGGGACCTGATTTAATGAGCACACAAGATCAATATTTAATTAACATATCAATTGCTGGCATGTCAACTGATGTTTTCCAAAATCCTTGAGGTATAGGCTCTCTTAAGTAGCCAAACTGTCATCTGAAACATTGTTTACAATTCTCCCATTTAACTAATGCTTAAGAATGGAATGATTACAAATACCAAAGGGGCCAGAGATGATTAAAAGAGGTTTTATTTAAGTGCCATCAAATAACTGGATCCCCTGTACTCATCACAGCTTAGAATTCCCTCACCAGGTTTATGGCCTGGCAACTTCCAAACCCCTTTAATATTGCTTTCAGGAAAAAAAAAAAAAAAATAACCATTTCTTTTTCCAGACTGCTCTGTCGTGGATCTTAATGTCTTTATTTTAAATCTTCAATCTTGGTTTTGCTCTTTTTATTGCTTCGTTCTCATGGTGCTTGGCTTCATCCGTTGGCCATGGACCTTGCTTTTGTGGGTACTGCTTTCCCGCTTCTCGTCCCTCTCTCCGTGAACTGCCGGTTCAGGGGAGGGCTGCCGGTGTTCAGATCTTGTCTACGCGGTGCTGGAACATGCCAGACCCTCAGCAACGGTTAGGGTCAGCTGCTAAAACAGCAACTTGGGCTTCACTTCCTCTTTCGTTTGCAACATTTACTGAGCTCTGTTGGGTGTCCAATGTCAGGTCAAGGATTCAAAAGTGAGTAAGGCGTGACCCCAGAGAAATCACAACTAGCTATGTAGTTCGTGCTCAACTGCACAGTGCCGGGGAAGCACTTGGTGGGAGGGATGCCATTGATGGAGAAGAGGACGGAGGCGGGGAACAGCTGCTAGCACTTGGCAAAGAAAACAGATATGCAAAGGTCTAATGGTTCTCCAAGTGTAGTCCCAGACTAGCAGCATCGGCATCACCTGGGAACTTGTTGAAAATCCTAATTCTCGGGGCGCCACTCCCGACCTACCAAAGCAGAAACTCCGGGGGTGGGGAGCGGCAATCTGTTTTATCAAGTCCTCCTGGTGCTTCCGATGCACCCTAGAATTTGGGAACCACGGCTCGAGGAGAGGCCTTAAGATCCTTAGGCTGAAAAGAGGCGAGAGGAAACGAGGCTTTGTGCGGGGCCTCGGGTGCAAGGCAAGGGGGTTAGACTTTGCCCTGTTGGTGCGGCCTCCAGGGTTTTTAAGCAGGGGCCTGTCGCCCTTACACAATCTCTCCCATCTCGGCGTTTCTGGGAGTTCTAGCATTCTCTGCGCGCCCCGGGCAGAGAGCTAATCAGCATGGGGCTGAGTTGCCCCACCCCCCGCGACACCAGGCGGCCAGCGCGAGGTCGGACGCTCGACCTCTCCACCGGCGGGTACAATGGGCTTGCCGTCCAGGACTAGGTGAGCGCACGCAGGGGCGGGCCGCGGACGGAGACAGGAAAGGCACCGCCAGGCAGGCGGACCCGGCGCGGCCGGGGCGGGCGGCGCTACGGACCTAGGCTCCGCCCCCAGCCCGCGGGGCGCGGCATTTCGGACCCGTGGGCCCCGCCCCCAGACCCGCCCCGCCCCGGCGCGCGCCCGGCCCGCCTCCTTGGGAGGGGGGAGCCGGCTCGGTCCGCGCCCAGGCGCGCGCCCGCGGCCGGGTTGCAGGGCTGGGCGCGCGCCCCGCGTCCCGGGCAGGAAGATGGTGGCGAGCGCGCGGGTGCAGAAGCTGGTGCGGCGCTACAAGCTGGCGATCGCCACGGCGTTGGCCATCCTGCTGCTGCAGGGCCTGGTGGTGTGGAGCTTCAGCGGCCTGGAGGAGGACGAGCCGGGCGAGGTGCTCCGACGGCCGGGCGGGCGGGCGGGCGGGCAGGCCGGGCGCGGGGGCGCGCGGGGTCCTGGCGGGGCTGCGGGCGGCCCCGGCCGGGGAAGTGGGGCACGGGCCGCGTGCGTGCTGGCGCGGGCGGCCGCCGGGAGCAGGCGTCGGACCCCTGGTGCCCCTTTCCCACGGACTGCGCGCGGGGGCGGTGCGTGACCCGGAGGCCCGGGCCGCGGGCGCGCAGGGGGCCCGGGCGGGAGGAGCGGGTCTTGGTGGGGTGGTCTCCGGCCCGGGGAGCTGTGAAGGTCAGGCGCGGGGAGCAGGACCGGGAGGCGGGGCCGGGCCCGAGCCTGCTCGAAGGTGGGGAGCCCCAGGCCAAACTTTCTGAAGTTGGGAGGGGGCGGGGGTGTGCGCGTCGTGGGCGGAGGAGCGGGGCCAAGGGACCCCGGGCATCCGCGCCCAGCTGCGCTTGAGTGGCAGCTGCCAGTGGAGAAGTGGAGCCCGGGGCTGGAACTCAGTACGGCAACAGAGGGAACAGGGAGTGACCCCGAGGGAGAGGACTGGAGTGTCCCCCAGGCGTGGCTTTCCTAACCCGGGGTCTGAAGAAAGCTGTGGGTCTTCAGGAGGAGATGGCCGGGGGAGGTGAGCAGGTGAGTGGCCTCAGGACATTAGGGAATGGGGGGGGGGGAGCGGGGTGGGGAGGGCCTCTAGCTCTTAGGGAATGGGGACAGCATCAGCTGGTTTAGCAGAGCCTCAGGCCCGGAGCAGGGACAAACCTGTCTAGCTCAGTACCCAGGTCCCTGCCCTGAGAGTGTCACTCACTCTTGGCTGGTTTCAGCTGGAGGCCCTGACACGTCCCCTCCCAGGGTGGTCAGGAAGGGTCCAGTGGGGTCTGGGGCCATCCTGGAAGGTCCAGGAGGTAAGCCAAACCCTGGCCCTAAGTCGTGGGCCAGAGCGCAGGGCTTCTCTGCCCATACCCCCACCCCCTCGGTTCTGGTGCCTCTAGGGCTGGGAGTCCGTCGCTCTGCTTGCCCTGTCCTCTTGGGCCTCTCCACGTGGAAGTGCGAAGGCCAAGGGAGCCTCCAAGTCCACTTAGCCCTCCTACATCTGGGCACTTTGGAAGGCCTGTTGTGGAAACTGGGATAAGGGCTGCCCATTCCTTTTTGGGGGGAACCAAGAGGCTGGCATGGGGAGGGAGCTGTAACAGAGTCATGTGGGACCATAACTCCAAAAGGTGCTGAGTGGGGTCGGGAGGAGGCTGGCTCTGTGACATCCGAAGGGAGTGAGCTTGTTCTGTGTGGACCAGTAAGGAGGAGGAGGAGAAAGAGTGTTTTGGGGTCAGTGTGAGAAGACTGGGCAGATGAGACGTTCTCCGAGGTAGTTAGGGAGCCCTCCGACCCTGGAGTGTGCGAGCAGAGGCTGGTGACCGCTCTGGGGAGGGCCATGGCACAGCAGCTGGGGCTTCACAGAAACCAGTGGCCCCCAGTTGATGGCTCTGTGAGTCTCTGAAGAGGCCGAGAGATTGTCCAGGCCTCAAATCCCTGCTGTTGTGCCCACAGCCTGGGGTGGAGAACTGGGGCAGTAGAATAGTTGGGATCCCACCTCCCCAAGTGTATGCTTGACATACACTCAGGTTCCTGGCAGAAGCCGATAGGGCTTTACTGGACTGGGACGGGAGACATCCTCGATTAGGTCGACCTAAAGGTTGTGCAGTCCAGGCCGCCATTGGTGCTTGGGCCCCTTCAGCAGCCCCCTCGCCAGAGCCGGGGGTTGCCAGGCAGCGGGGCATAATGCCTAGGAAGGTGGGCGCCCAAGTCCGACCAGCCCACCTCCCCGTCCCGGGTCCACTTCCGGCACTGCTGCCAAGTGGTAGTGAAACCACAGGAGCATCGCCTAACCTCCTGCCGAGTCCTCAGTAGTGTACCCCCTCAAGAGGGGGTACTCATAGCATCTCTCTCACTGGGCCATCGTGAAGATTAAGTGAAAATGATGCCCATGAAGTATTTGCAGGAGTTCCTGGCACATGCTGTGCCGCCAGGAAATAATATGATCTCAGCCCTGCACACTGGGCGTAGGGATTCATTCATCCAGTCCATCATTCAGTCAGTCAACAAACGATGGTTAACTTGTACTTCGTAGTGGGCTCTGTGCTAAGACTGGGGATACAGAAATAAAGTAGACAAGGTCCAGGGGCTGGAGGGCAGACAGTGGGCAGGGAGAGACTGACAGTGGAAAGGAAACTCAGTATCAAGGGGGTTGGCGGAGCTGGGTGGTCGGGGAAGGCTTTGTCAGGAAGTGGCATGTGCACTGAAGAAGCCAGTCATCCTGGGGAGAAGTGGACAGAGTTTGGGCAGCCTGCGGAGAGTGGGCGTGGCTGGGTGTCTTCGAGGAATGGGAAGGAGGGTGTGGCGCGTTCCCCAGAAGAAGGTTCAAGAGTTAGTCCGGGGTACATCCTAGAGACCCTAGGAAGGGGCTCGGGTGCTGTTGCAAGTGAAGCTGGGTCGGGGGGAGGGCAGTGGGATCAGATGTGCATTTCAGACGCACACTCTGCCCATCTGTGGAGGGGCTGGAGTGGAGACCAGGGCTGACCAGTAACATCCAAAGAGCCACTTTATGGTTTTAAAAGCTTTCACAAACATGGTCTCACCACTTACTTTAAATACATTCTGAAATGTCTGAAGGTGGCGGGGTATGGGGGAAGCGATTCTGTGTTCTCTGGAAGTGGCAGAGGACTTGAATGCCTTCTCAGTGGGGAAGGGGGACCTCCAAGGCCAGAATGCATCCAGGCCAGAGGTCAGAGGGCCAGTCCCCACCCTCAGGAATCAAAGGGCACCCTGACCTCAGGGCTACTGGGTAAAGTCCCCTTGGAGGCACAAGTTTGGGGCCCTGCTGATTCCCCCATGGACATTGGTGGGAGGGGGCAGAGGTGGGGGCTGACTCTCCACCAGGGACCACCCCCTGTTCCCCACTGCTGCCTCCAGGTCCCCCAGCTTCCCCTGGGATTGACCTTCTCAGGGTCGGCCGGCTCCCTACTGCAGTGCAGGGCACCAGCCTGCCCATCTCCTCCCGCATCCTGTCCCCCACCGCAGCCAGCCTGGCCGTGTGCCCCACGCCCTGCCCTCTTGACTGACTTCCTGACTCGCTGGTACTGACTTCCACCCCGAGCGCCCACAGCGGCCCCGCCATCTCTGTCCACCGAAGCTTGAGAATGTCTTTCTCTGTCCGCTGTGTTGCCAGGTCAGACACTACCTGCTTGACATACACTCAGCTCACCTTTCCTGGGGGCTGCCCGGTCCAGGGCGCCCTCCCCAATGTGGGTGTGGACTGAGGTCTGCTGCCTCCTCCCACCCTGCCCTCCCCCTTGTAGTGTCTCCTCAGATGGGCATAGATGCCCCCAGCTCTCATCGGGCAGCTCTCAAGAGATCAGAGGGCTGGCTGGGTGCCGTGCACAGAGGGTGTGGGTGCTTGGGTGGAGGAGTGGGCCTCTGGCCCTAAGGTAGCTGTCAGCCTGACAGGGCGGGTGCTTGCTGTGCTCTGATGGGGAGGGGAGGGGAGGGGAGGGCAGGGGCAGGGAAAACTCAACCCAATAGAGTTCGCAGTGTCTAAGGGCCTTGGCGCCTCTTCTGACTTCACACTTGACTCTTTCCTAATCCTTTTCCAGTGGTAGTAACAATAGTAGAAATAATAATAATGAGGATATTAGCATCCTATCAGATGCTGAGCCCATACCAAGAGCCTTACACTCATTCATTCATTCATTCCACAAATATTTATTGCCATTTCTCCCATTACCAGACATTCTTCTGGGTTCTTGGAATGCATTAGTGAACAACACAACAAAAGCCGGGTCCTCGTGGACATTACATCCTTGTGAGTGGAGAGACACAGGATAACACAAAAGAAATAAATACATTCTAGCCTGCGAGAAGGAAGTAAGCACTGTGGGGAAAGTGATGCGGAGGATGAGGGAAGCTGGAGTTTGCATCCAGTGCGTCAGGGTGGGCCTTGCTGAGAAGATGCCATCTGAGCAGAGAATTGAAGGGGGCAAGGCGTAGCAGTGGGGACATCTGGGGAGGGCATTCCAGGCACAGGGGACAGTGTGTGGCCCATGGCCTGGAGGGACACCGAGAAGGCCACTGTGGCTGGAGGAGAGTGAGCATGAGGTTAGCAGCAGATGAGGTCGGAAAGGGAGGGGTGGCAGGGGCGCGGCTAGACCCGGGGCACGCAGCCTGTGTGGGTTCTTGGAGGGCCTGTGGGTTTCGCCCTCGGAGGGGAGGCCGTGGGTGGTTTGGAGCAGAGGGGTGGTGAGGTGGGGCTTGTTTTAATGGGAACACACTGGCTGCTGTGAGGGGAACAGACCATCAGGGAACCAGAGGAGGAGCAGGGGGACCATGGACGCTGGGCAGGGGTGGCCGTGAGAGGTAGTCAGCCTCTGGACATAACGTGAAGGTGGCCCCAGCAGGGCTTACTGCTGAGGGATCGATGCGGGGTATGAGGAAAACTATAGAGTCAAAGATGACTCCGCAAAGGTTTCGGCCTGAATGACTGGAAGGAGGGGGTCGCCGTTAGCAGGACGGGGAGACTGACATAGGGGCAGGTTGGGGAGGAAGAGGAGGAGCTCACTTTTGGACTTGTGGGTTCCAGAGGTCTGTTAGGCTCCCGAGGGAGATACCAAGGGGGCAGGCAGGCAGTTAAACACCTGAAGGTTCAAGGGAGTAGTCCGGGCCAGGTAGAGACACCTGAGAGTGGCTGGAGTTCAGAGGCTGCTCGAGGTCGCCCAGGAAGTGAGGCTGAAGAAGGGCCCCAGGGTGGTCTTGGGAGAAAATGGGAGGTTGGGCCAAGAAGACTGAGGAGGAGCGGCCAGGGAGGCAGTGGAAGCCCCAGGAGGGCAGCTGTGGCCCAGCAGGTCATGCTGTCTGTCGAGAGGCCAGGCCAGAAAAGGCCCGTGGCCTGTGGCCCGTGGTGAGTGGCCGGGGAGGCCCACAGAGGAGTCGACGGCGAGGGCGCGGCCGATGGCTGGTGGAGACAGCTCCGTCCAACACACTAGCTCACACTCTCTCTCACTGATGCTTGCACCTCCCTCCCATTTCATCGCTGAGGGACCTGCTCAGAGAAGGCAGGCAGCCAGGAGAGCGGTCACACGGCGCCTCATGCTCTTTCCATGCCTTGGCCACCAGACACGAGCCACGCGTCCTCAGGGTTCCAGCTACTCCGCCGGACTTGGGGACATGGGGCTGGTGTGACGGTCCCTCCCCTGTGTTCCCCTTCGGGGCAAATGGGACGGTTCGCAGGAGGGGACTCGGAGCTGGCTCTTGAAGGATGGGTGGGATTTGGCCCAGCAGGGAGGGGCGCCGAGGAGGGGGGACAGGGAGGGCTGGAGAAGAGGGTGGGTACACATGCCTTTCGGGTGTGACCGGACCATCTAGGGAAGCGCCTGGTTTGAGAAGAGGCCGGGGAGCCGGGAAGCAGGGTGTGGCAGCCGTGATTTCCCTTCCAGAGAGAACCGGCTAGCCGTGTGGAGCGTGGGGAGCGGCAGGTGCCGGCCTCCAGCTGTGGCTGCCTCAGCCTTCCGGCCGGTGACTGCGCCCTTCCCAGCAGCTGGCCAAGGCTCTCTCCGAGCTGCACGGTTGTCCGAAGCTCTTCCTTCTGTCCCGTCTAACATGGGGGGCAGGCCTGCTTGGCCGGCTGACGGCTTGGCCTGCCGACCCCCCTGCGTCGTCCGTGGGTGTCAACCCAGTGCAAGTCATGCGCTCTGACTCCGTCTTGGTCTCTGCCTCCCAGAGAAGCCCACCAGTATTGGGGTCCCAGGCTTCCCCTCTGTGCTCCCCACCAGGCCAGGCCCTTTTACTCTCGCAGCCTCCGCCCTCCCGCACGGAAGTGCCCTGGCTGGCAGAACGCTTTCCTTCTGCCTTCCCAGCCAGGCCCCAGCGGGGTGAACGGGGAGGGACTCTTGTGTGAGTCCTTCTTTTGTGACGTTCATGTTCGTTATTTGCTGCAAAAGAGAGCGGCATCTGCTTCCAAAGCACAGAGGGGACGTGGTGCCCTGTGGTGTGAGCACTGGGGGTGTGGTTGCCACGGCCGCCCGGACAGGGTGGCACGTCCTCGGCCGGCTGCTTGGGGAGGCCTCCCTGCGGAGGCGCCCCTTGTGCAGAGCCCCCCGGAGAACGGCCGCCGCGGGGCGGAGGGTGAGGCAGCGCCTTCTAGGCCCGAGGCCAGCAGGGAGCCGACCAGCAGGAGGAGAGCGACTGTCCCCATGCCCTGTGTCTGACTGTGTTTTGCAGAAAGGAAGGCAGAGGAAGCCACGGCCGCTGGGCCCCGGCGAGGGCTCCAAGGACACGGACAGTTCGGCCGGGCGGCGGGGCAGCGCGGGCAGAAGGCATGGGCGCTGGCGGGGTCGCGCCGAGAGCCCCGGCGTGCCCGTGGCCAAGGTGGTACGGGCGGCCACCAGCCGGCACAGAGCCAGCCGCCGCATCCTGCCGGCCCCAGCCCCGGAGGCCCCAGGCCGCCAGAACCTGAGCGGGGCGGCGGCCGGGGAGGCGCTGGTCGGGGCGGCTGGCTTCCCACCGCACGGAGACACGGGGAGCGTGGAGGGCGCCGCCCAGCCCACGGACAACGGCTTCACCCCCAAGTGCGAGATCGTGGGCAAGGATGCGCTGTCTGCCCTGGCCCGGGCCAGCTCCAAGCAGTGCCAGCAGGAGATTGCCAACGTGGTGTGCCTGCACCAGGCCGGGAGCCTCATGCCCAAGGCTGTGCCCCGGCGCTGCCAGCTGGCTGGTAAGAGGAGGCGACGGGCGGAGGCGGGGCAGCCCCGGGCGGGTGGCGCAGCAGGGCGCTTCACCCGCGTTTCCCAGGGGAGGAAGCTCTCGGGGCCCACCTCCCGGGCGGCGCCGGTGATAACGCGCACTGGGCGGCCGAGGCGGAGCCGGGCCCCCGGGAGCGTCAGGCTCCAAGTCCGAGGTCCTTCCTTTGGAAGGCAGGCAGTCCGTCCGTCCTCCTGGCTCACCCCCAGCCTGTGGCCTGGGGACGGGCCTCACTGATGGCCCTGTTCTCTCCTCTCAGGGAAGATGAGCCCCGGCATCCAGTGGGACGAGGTCCAGGCCCCGCAGCCCGCGGATGGCCCCCCAGTCCGAATCGCCTACATGCTGGTGGTTCATGGCCGTGCCGTCCGCCAGCTGAAGCGTCTGCTCAAGGCTGTCTACCACGAGCAGCATTTCTTTTACATCCACGTAGACAAGGTACTGTTGGGGGGACAACACAGGGATCTGAGCGAGTCGCACCAAGACCCAGCCGGTCACCTATAGCCAGGCTCTCTGATCTGCTCGGGTGGCCCCCGGTTAGAGCTGGAGCCCTGCCCTGTGGTCTCTCCATTCCATGTCACTTGTCCTAGGGGTGGGGTGGGGAGGTTGTAATGCTGGGGGGGGGCACCCTGCGGCTGCTGAGTACCCCCCCCACCTCCCCCGCAGCGCTTCAACTACCTGCACCGTGAGGTGGTGGAGCTGGCCCGGCAGTACGAGAACATGCGGGTGACACCCTGGCGCATGGTCACCATCTGGGGCGGGGCCAGCCTGCTGCGGATGTATCTGCGGAGCATGCAGGACCTGCTGGAGGTGCCCGGCTGGGCATGGGACTTCTTCATCAACCTCAGTGCCACCGACTACCCGACCAGGTACGGGGCGGTGCTCTGAATCCTTGGTCCTTGGGGTGGGAGGGGCCTGATCGACTCCTTCCCTTTCCCCAGGCCTCATTCTGGTCCCTGGACCACAGCCGTGGGCTAGGGGAGGGGCTGGTGGAAGGTGATGTCAGAATTGAGAGTGACAAGAGACTAGGGAGCAGGCAGAGGCCTGGAGCTGGGGTGCACGGTCAGAGGGCAAGGGGCAGAGGAAAGCTGCGGGTGCCCACCACCACAGAGCATCATCCAGGGGCAGGGCAGCTCTCTGTGAGGCAGGGAGCAGCAGAGGGTGAAGGCAGAGGGTGCCGGGATGGGGGATGTGGCCTGAGCCCGAGCCAGTCCCCTTAGACACACTGCCCGTGCCCCTTCCCCTCTCCAGGACAAACGAGGAGCTGGTGGCTTTCCTGTCCAAGAACCGGGACAAGAACTTCCTCAAGTCACATGGCCGGGACAACTCCAGGTGAGGGGTCTCATTGCAGCCCCTCCCACACATGGCCGGGTTGCAGAGCCTCCCAACCACGCCCAGGTTGAAGCATGCTGGTCCCTGGGCGCAGGAGAGAGCCTGCCCCCTGCCCCCCACGACACTCATTGTGGCCCGTCTGCCCCCCACCGCCCACGACCCTCATTGTGACCCATCTGCCCCCCACCACCCACGACCCTCATCGTGGCC
>NC_138383.1:22756183-22764607 GCF_054177405.1 Leptonychotes weddellii
GCCCCCCGCAGGTTCATCAAGAAACAGGGCCTGGACCGGCTCTTCCACGAGTGCGACTCGCACATGTGGCGGCTGGGCGAGCGGCAGATCCCAGCGGGCATCGTGGTGGACGGCGGCTCGGACTGGTTCGTGCTGACGCGCAGCTTCGTGGAGTACGTGGTGTACACGGACGACCCGCTGGTGGCCCAGCTGCGCCAGTTCTACACGTACACGCTGCTCCCCGCCGAGGTGGGTGCCCGGGGCCCCCCGCTCCGCGCGGCCGGGGAGGCTGCGGGCCGGGGCGCCCACGGCTCACCGCCCGCCCCGCCCCCCGCAGTCCTTCTTCCACACGGTGCTGGAGAACAGCCCGGCCTGCGAGAGCCTGGTGGACAACAACCTGCGGGTCACCAACTGGAACCGCAGGCTGGGCTGCAGATGTCAGTACAAGCATGTCGTGGACTGGTGCGGCTGCTCGCCCAACGACTTCAAGCCGCGGGACGCCCTCCGGCTGCAGGTGCCCCCCGCCCCCCGCCCCCCGCCCCCGCCGGCCCTTCTCGCTGTGCTTTCGGGGGCAGAAGGGACTCGGGCTGAGCCCCCACCAGAGAATCTTGGGGGGAGGGGGCTTCCCCTGTAGCCGTTCTCGGGGCTTCGCTGGCAGCTGGCAGCTGACCCGAGCCATGCCACCCGAGATCTCCAGGCCCCTTCAGCCCCGTTGCCTCTCCCGCTCCAGCAAGTCTCCAGACCCACCTTCTTCGCCCGGAAGTTCGAGTCGACCGTGAACCAGGAGGTCCTGGAGATCCTGGATGCCCACCTGTATGGCAGCTACCCGCCGGGCACGCCGGCCCTCAAGGCCTACTGGGAGAACACGTACGATGCGGCCGATGGCCCCAGTGGGCTCAGTGACGTCATGCTCACCGCGTACACCGCCTTCGCCCGCCTCAGCCTGCGCCACGCTGCCGCCACAGCGCCCCCGCTGGCCACCCCGCTCTGCAGGTGAGACCTCCTTCTGACCTGTCGCAGCCCTCCACGTGTGGGGAGGCCGGTCAGGAAGAGTCCGCCCTGCCCCCGGGAGTCCCCAGTCCGAAGCAGGGGAAGAGGCAAATAAAACAGAGCAAGAGCCAGGCACATAGGTGCTGCGGGTGTGAGATTTGGGGCAAAGGTCGCACCGGGGGATGGGATGCCCCAGAGCCCCCGAGCCCCCCTCCCTGGGACTCCAGGCCAAGTCGGGTGTGCTGATGGCATCTCCCTTTCTCCCTGCCGGAACCTTCTTAGGTTTGAGCCCCGGGGCTTGCCGTCCAGCGTGCACCTGTATTTCTATGACGACCATTTCCAGGGCTACCTGGTGACGCAGGCGGTGCGGCCCTCAGCCCAGGGGCCGGCAGAGACGCTTGAGATGTGGCTGATGCCCCAGGGGTCGCTGAAGCTATTGGGGCGCAGTGACCAGGCCAGCCGGCTCCAGAGTTTGGAGGTGGGACAGGTCCTCCCCTTGCTTTCTCCTGACCCCCAGCAAGACTCAGGGTAGTGGGAAGAGGGGGACAGACACCAAGGGAGGGATAAGGACTGGGTCAGGCCTTTCAGGACTGGGTTCACGGGCCCTTCCTCCCCCGTGACGGAGCCGGTGTCTGCCCGGTGGGCGCACGCTGAGGAGCACCTCCCCCGCGGGGTGCACGTGCAGTGAGCAGGGAGGAGCCCGAAGTTACTCTACAACGCAAGCCCCGTCTTCGAAACTGCAGTGGTTTTTTTCTAGAGGGACTTTGATATTCCACTAGGCTTTGGAGTGTCGGCTCTTTCTCAGAGGCCGTGGCTTCGTGTGGGGAGGGTCTCTGGGCAGGGCCGCAAACCTCGTCTCTGCCTTACTGCCCCCACCACGACCGAGCAAGCCACAGCAGGAGCCTAGAACAAATCTCAGGGCGGAGAAAGATCTTAGAGAAATCCTAGTCCAAGCCCTTCATTCTGCAAAATGGGGAAACTGAGGCCCAGAAAGATAGAGTGACCGGTCCGAGGTCACACAGAGAGTTAGAGGCAGCACCAGAGTAGAGAGGACTTGCCCCCCAGGCTCCTGCCCAGCTGCCTCCCTCCCTACAGGTCGGCACCGAGTGGGACCCCAAAGAGCGTCTTTTCCGGAACTTTGGGGGGTTGCTGGGGCCGCTGGATGAGCCTGTGGCCATGCAGCGCTGGGCCCGGGGCCCCAACCTCACAGCCACTGTGGTGTGGATTGACCCCACCTACGTGGTGGCCACGTCGTACGACATCGCGGTAGACGCGGACACCGAGGTCACGCAGTACAAGCCCCCACTGAGCCGGCCCCTGCGGCCAGGGGCCTGGACTGTTCGACTGCTTCAGTTCTGGGAACCCCTGGGTGAGACCCGCTTCCTCGTGCTGCCCTTGACCTTCAACCGCAAACTACCTCTCAGGAAAGGTAAGGATCTAGGCCCAGAAGCCAGAATAGGATTCGCCAAGCAGGTGACCGGTCCCAAGAGGCTGACCATCAGAGCTGACCCTCAAGGGGAAGGGGCAGGGTTGGGGCCTGGGTGGTCTGTCCCTTAGTGTCCCCACACTGCGGTAGGGTAGTGAGGTAAGCTTTGTGGTCAGGTGGATTTGGCTTTAGGATGTGCCTCTGACACTTTAGTTGGGCCTTTATCCTTGGCAGGTTATTGGCCTTCTGAGCCCCGGTCTTACTACGTGTAAAGTAGGAGGGATAGAACGATTGGAGGCCTCCGGGGTGTGTGGAACACAAGTCAACTCAAACCAGCTCAAGTAAAATGGGGAAATTATTGGAAGAATGTAGGGCTGTCCCCCAGAACCCAGGAAATGTCTCTGGTCCTCCCCTTGTACCCCGGGAACCAGAGGTGCTTTCTCTGTTGTCTCTGTGGGGCCACCTGTCCCCTGTCTGTGTATCAGCCCCAGGCTCTGGCTTCTCAATACATGATACTTGGTCTCTCCGTGCACTGGAGACTGACCAGGGCCTCTTGGTCCCCAGGTTCCTCAGTCTTGGGGCAGCAGATTTGATGGGCCACCCAGTCCGTTGTGTTGCTGGGTGGGCAGGATCCCATGGCCCAGCTCACAGTCGGCTGAGGCTAAGGGAGCAGGCTCTGGACACAGGCATGGGCTTCAGGTTCCCTCAAGAGAGGCCTAGTACAACTACCCCCTGGGAAATATTAGAGATGAGTATGTGGGTAAACATGGTTTGTATGCAGTAGGTGCTCAATAGGTAGGTGATGTTTCCTTTCTCTGGCTACATCTTACCACAGAGAAGATCAGGAGTAACCCAGAGGAGGATGGGGTACTAGGGGGGCTGCGGCAGATCCCGAGCAGAGAAGCCACACCCCTGCTCCCCGGGGACTCTGAGCCTGATGCAGGAGATGGGGACAGGTGGAGGTCAGCTCTCCAGCAGGCCGGTATTGGAGCTGAGCCCTGAGGAGCTGGAATTTTATAGACAGAGAGGGCTGTTCTAAGCTGAGGAGACAAACCCCACAGGCATCTGGTGCATGGGGGGAACAGAGGGTCTAGGGGGTAGGAGGTAAGGGGTGGTGGGAAGGGCTGGCTAGCCAAGCGCACAGGGCCCCACAGCTGAGGGCCCGAGGGTGGGGCCTCTGATGGCTCTGGGAACCCCTGGGGGTGGCTGAGAAGGGGCACGGGGACAGAGACCAGACCATTATGGGAAAGTTACGTTATCTTCCAAAGTGCCTCGATCCCACCGTTCTGAATCCTCAAGGTGGGGATTCAGAGATTACAGTCTTGACTTGGTAAAAACAAACAGTTTTACGGGCACAGAAAGTTCCGTGGATTAGCGCAAGGTCACAGGTCACTCAGCGAGATGTGACTCCCTGGTAGAATGGGGACAGACGCTGGGGTGCCCAGACCCGAATCCCAGGGGCTGGCCTTTACCACCTGTTCCATACCCCCAGATGATGCCAGCTGGCTGCACGCCGGGCCGCCCCACAACGAGTACATGGAGCAGAGTTTCCAGGGCCTCAGCGGCATCCTGAACCTGCCTCAGCCTGAGCCCGCGGAGGAGGCCGCCCGCCGGCACGCGGAGCTCACAGGCCCGGCACTTGAGGCCTGGACAGATGGGGAGCTGAGTGGCTTCTGGTCTGTGGCCGGACTGTGCACCATGGGCCCCTCCGCCTGCCCGTCCCTGGATCTCTGCAGACTGACCAGCTGGAGCTCCGTGTTCCCCGACCCCAAATCAGAGCTGGGGCCCGTCAAAGCGGACGGGCGACTCAGGTAGCAGGGCCCCAGCCAGTGCGTCCGGAGGACCCGGGGAATTGCACCTTACAGACAGCAGAGGGGCGAGAACCGGAGGCACACGCAGGCCATGCTAGCCATCCCGAGCCCGCACAGACGGCAGGGAAGGGGGCGTGGTCCTCACTGCCGACGGTTCTGCTGGGGACCAGAGGTGGGCAGGAATGTGGGGAGAAGGGCTCCAGCTTCCACGCCCCGCTCTTCCCCACTTTCCCTTCTAGATTTCTTGTTGTTTTGGGGTTTTTTTGTTTGTTTTTAATGGGTAGTAGAGGGAGGAACTGGAAATGAAAACTGTGCAATAGGGCTCAGAGCAGCCCCAGGAAGTGGGCCATGGCTCTGGGGAGCAGGGCCCTGACGAGCCCATCTGCTGTCGCTCCGGAGGGGACTGGGCCTGCCTCACTCTCCGGGGCCTCGTTCCCCCAGCCTGGGCCTGTGGTGCCTACGGCTGAGGCTCTACGGGGGTGCAAGTGCCGGGCCAGGCTCTCAGGCCCAGAGACCAGGTGATTTGGGGGAGCTCTGCAGAGCTGGACTCTAGCGGGATCGCCTCTCCTCTTGTAGCCAGGGGGCCGTAGAAGAAAGGGGTGGGGCCGGCTCTAGGGCTTTCCAGCATGTCCGGCCCCTCGATGGGCAAGGCAGGGCGTCAGGGCCTGCTGAGACCAATGCAGAGTCTCCCAGGCACCCAGAACTGCACGCCGGGCCTGGGCTCCCGCCCTGGAGGGGCGAGCCGTCGCGAGCAGTGTGGGAAGAAGACTCTTGGCAGGGCTCTCCGAAGAACCTAGAGCAGCATTGTGCCTGAAAGCTCCGTGTGAAGTCTGAAATATGCAACAGAAGAAATATATCTCTATCTCTCTAAGTGGAGCCTCTGTGTCTTTCCTCCTGGGTGTCGGGAAGCCAGCGCTGTTGGTCCTTCTCCCCAGTGTCTTCGCCGGTGTTCTCTGGCAGCCCTGAGAAAGTGGAGGTTTCATTTCCCTCGAGTGGGAACGGTTTAGAACCCAAGAACCAGAAAGGATGCAAGAACCCATCTAAAGCAGCTCCCTCTTTTTCTGAGGGCCAAACAGGCCCAGAGAGGCTTGGACACTTGCTCATTGCCACCCAGGAGGCCAGCGCGAGAGCCAGTTCAGTTCTCGAGGGTCCTGACCCGGCCCTTCCACGGGAAGCTGGTTTGTTTGCCTTTGGCATCACTAGGGCCCATCCCACAAGCCCTCCTCACTCTCCTGCCCCGCTCTGACGTATGGAGCACCTTCCAGAATGGAGGCAGCCCCAGCCCCAGCCTGGTAGTTACCGTTGGAGCTTTAGGGGCAAGAGTAACAGTGGCAGGGGGCCCTGGCCACCGCCCTAGGCCCTGGGAGGGCCTGCTGGAAAGGCTTGTCCCACCTTCCTCCTCTGCAGCCGGGGCTCCGTATCAGCCCTTCACACCTTACTTAATGTGGGAGCGAGGGTTTCTCAGGCCTTTAAAAC
Source organism: Leptonychotes weddellii (assembly GCF_054177405.1). NCBI lineage: Eukaryota > Metazoa > Chordata > Mammalia > Carnivora > Phocidae > Leptonychotes > Leptonychotes weddellii. The sequence goes on from NC_138383.1 coordinate 22,761,866, forward strand.
CCTTCCCTGGGCGGGTCACGCCGGCCTGCTCAGCTCCGCCTGGGGAACAAAGGGCTCCTTCCTGCCTAGACTGCCACATGTCCAGTTTTCCTAGTGGCCAGCAGAGGGCGCCCCTGACCACCAGGAAGGGCGGTGGGGTGGTGCGTTCAGCCCGCGGGTGGACCCTAGGCGCGGCATCTCATTGAATCCTTACAACCCTGTGGGGCAGGCGCTCCTATGATGGGCATCTGGCACATCAGGAAACCGAAATGATGAGCCCGAAGTCACAGCCCTCAGGTGGGGGCAGCAAGCTCCCGAGGAGGGCAGGGGGCCTGCATGGCGCTCGCAGGTCACCAGCGAGGAGCTGACAGCACCAACTCCCGGGGAACAGTGCTCAGGTGAGGGGCTAGGATGACATTTTTCTGGCCGCTATTTTTGTCAATCTCTGAAACTCTCCCTCCGAGTCTCTAGAATTTTTTTTTTTTTTTTTTTTTACATCAACTCTGAGGTCGATGAAAAGAAAAATTTGCTAACCGGGTCCAGCATGTTCCACCCAGGCAGGAATGGTCAGAGCATTCAGACTCTGCTGGCTGAGGACTCGCCGTGCAACTGGCAAGGTTCACCCGGGCTGTCGTTAGGTTAGCACAACAGTTTCCAGAGTCTTTGTTTGTTGACCTCAGCGGGGCATGCGCTCTGTTTCAGCCCTGCCACGCTCAGCGCATCACACCAGGCCCTGGTTACTTATTACTCATGACCGTGCCCTGCCGTGAGCGTTCTGAGTTTGCACGTTTAGCCCAGTGGCTGGGCATCCTGACTGAGGGTTCTGAGTTCATTGGTGTGAGGTGGGAGCCCAGCGAAGGCATGGGTCCAAAGCCCCCCCCCCCCGCCCCCCCGCCAGGAGATACTAATTTGCAGGGCAGCTCCATCCGCACTTCTCCGGCAGGCCTGGCTTGACCTCCTGAGTTGGAAGCATTGCAGGACCTGGACCAGGCTCCCGGCTCCAGAACTCGTGGCCGGTTCAGAAGGCAGGTTTGGCGGTGGAGGCCCTCCTCCCCCGGCTTCTCCCCTGTGCAAGCCATGGAGGCCAGAGCGAGCGCAGCTTCTCTGCTGCCTTTCTGGAGGGTTAGCTCAGCCTGGAGGTTTGGGCTCTTTGAGGCTTTGAAATCCTCCCCTGGCTGGGCCCCTGGGGTCAAGATCAGGATTCAGGGCAGGCGGGATATGGGGTTGGGGTGGGGGTTGGCTGGGACAGGCTGGACCCCCTAGGCTGCGCAATAATTCCTTTGGAGGGAGGGGAAGAGCCTGGGCAGAGTCTTTTGTATTTTGTGGCCCGCGTGCCCAGTTTCCAGGGCAACCTTGGACACCTCTGTTCCCTTAGAGGTGGGAGCCAGGAGCAGAAGACAGCCAATTGGCATCTTGAGCCCCGTTACCTGGGCCAATGGGAAGTGGCGGGGCAGAGTCGCTGGGAGGTGATCTGGAAGTGGGAAGTACAGAGGTTTGGGCGAGTTGGAGCCTCCAGGCTGGCCGATGGGTATACCAGACGCTGAGCCCATTCCCGCCAACCTCTTCTGAAAGTCGTAGAGGGACCTTCATGGCCGCCGGGCCTGGAGAGGGGAGTGCCCTCTGTAGGACACGGGATCATGGCACGGCACCGACAAGCTGGCTCTGAATGCGTCGCTCCTCTGGGCCAGGGTTCCTGGGTTGGGGGGTGGCCCTGCTGGCTGTCCTCAAGGTGGCTCAAGCCTGATGCCCTGTCTTGGCACCCCTCTGCCACTGCGGTTCTGCGTGCAGGGATCACCGTGGACAGTAGCCTCCTAGCCATAGCTCTGAGTCCCTGCTGCTGTCCTGAGCCCCGGGGTTGGATCAGATGTACCCTTGACCCTGCACTGTGGGCCGGAAGTCCAGCCTCTTCATCTGTAGGGTCATCTGGAGCAAACCACTTGGGAAGAACGGTGTGTTTGGCTGGGCCCTTGCCCGCAGAGGTCTGGGAGAGCGGAGAAGGGGCTGAGTCCAGGCCCTGGGGTCCTCCCCGGGCCCCTCAGACCCGTCGCTTCTAAGGGTGCCTAGCCTGCCACAAGTTCCTTCCCCCTCCCCTAAGTTTGTCCCTCTCTAAACTCTTTACACACCTCACTTTCCTGGACTGAAGGGACAGGATAAAGCCACACTGCCCTCCTACGTAAGTCTGCCGCGGGGGGTTGGTGCCACAGCAGAAAGGGAACCGCCCGCACCTCAGTTTCCCCTGCATGTCAGGCTGATGCTAGCTAGACCCGTCAATCCTACCTAACCTTTGGAGTGCGATTCCAACGTGGGGAGGTGAGATGGGCCCATACATGCCAGGTGCGGGCTGGGCCCTTGACTGTGCGTCTGGGGGGAGGGTAGTTTCGTCCCTGGTGTTCATCATGGCCATCCTGCAGCTGCTCCAGTACCAGCGTGAGCCCCAGCGCGGCCAGGCTCCCCGCTCCTGCCTCTTGTTCCAGAGCCCCAGCCAATACGTAAGCACCCCTGCCCAACAACCCTTCCCCTGCTGCCGCCCCCCTTCCCCAGCCCCAGCCAAAGGGCACCTGCTCTCCGGCTCGGGAAGAGCAACTGTTCAGGAAGGAAAGGGCCTTCAGGACCTACTCTCTGGACTCTGTCCCTTCCAGCCTGGGTTCCCTCGGGGCCAGGGCAGCAGTGTGGAAAGGGTTAATAAGGTCCTTGCCAGCGTCCTGCCTGGTGATTGTTATTGTTAATGGGGACCCGGTGCTGGGAGCTGCTGGTGAGGACAAT
>NC_138383.1:22764707-22803941 GCF_054177405.1 Leptonychotes weddellii
CCCCGCACACACACGCACACAATTCTGGGCACCAGACAGAGAGGATGGAGAGGTGGGCACAGGAGGAGGAGGTTTTCTCTGACTCTCCCCCAAAAGGGCATCAGCGCTGGCTGCCAGACTGCCTGAGAAGCTGGGGCCAGAGAGGAGTGGTACCTCTACACTGAGTGCATCTCAGAAATGCTGAGGAGCGAGCTCTGTGCCTTGGGCTCGCTGGAGAGAACCAAAGGGGTTGGGGAGAGCGACACAGGGACAGAAGGGGCTGGGCTCTGCGCTCTTGCTTGCTGACCCTGAATCTGGAGCTTCACTTTGTCATCCTTCATGCTCCCCAGGACTGCCCCCCTCCCTGCTTCTGCACCATAGGAGACCCCAGCGATGTCCAGGCAGTGGAAAGCTGCTGAGATTCCCAGGGGATGCAAGTGAGGGAGGACCCTTGGGGCTGCCACCCCAGAGTCAGTGGAGAGCTGTGTACTGCGGGCCTGAAGCCAGGCCAGGGCCTCAGGGTGGCTAGGGGGAGGATGGGATGATGCCTAGAGACTTCTGGGAAAGGAGAGCGTGTGATACCCTAACCTTGGGCTCACCCTGGGGAAGAAGGTCCAAATGGAAGCCAAAGGGTCGTGTGTGCCTGCCTGGTCCCCTCGGCTTTTCTTGGTTACAGCACTATCCCCTAAGGGGCGAGGGAGTCCGCGTGGGGCTGCCCCTGTGGCAGCTGGCTCGCCTGCCCAGCTAGGAGAATACTGGAAAGAAGGACCAGCAGAAACAGGTTCACCAGCTGATTGCACAGCGCTTCGGGATCTGGGCCTGCAGAGAGGTGAATGTTTAGCATTCCTAGCCTCGGGTGCCTTGGAGAAGTGAGCTATTTTCGTATTACTCTTACACATAATGCCCAGTTAGAGCCCCTCAGACCAGGAGGAGGAGAGGGCCACTGATGGGGAGAGCCCCAGGATGTGAAAGGAAGCCCCACTTCACCTCTTTGGGTGGAGGGAAGGACAGCGGACCCCAGCCCGGGGGGGGGCCTGCCCTGGGATTCAGAACAGGCTTCTGCGGGTTTCCACGGAGCCAACGGCTCTAGGGCTCAACTTGTTTCCAGGAAGGAACATCACTGGGGGAGAGGAGGCACAGAAGGCCGAAGCCCGAAGAAAGTGCGTGTACGTATGGGCAGGTGGAGAGAGGCTGGGGTGTCAGGGAATGGCTAATGCCTTCCTCCCCACCCCTCAGTTGCCACCAAGCTATGAGGCCGTAAAGTCACTGCCTGCACCATCACCCAACTGTGGCTTTGATTGCCCACCCCATGAAGCAGCAGCCCCCCGGCCCTGCTCTGCTCAGCACAACACTGCTGTATAGGAGGGAACCTCTTGCATCCTGCCCCTTCGAGCTTCTCCAGAGGCCTGGCAGGGACAGTGCTGAGCTGACAGAGACGCCCCCAGCAATCTTCCCAGCTGGGGCCTTGGTACATGAGACCCCACAAGAAGTGGGGTGAAACCCTGGGTCACCTCTGCCAAGGATCTGCATGTGGAGAATCTGGGGTCATGCCCTGAGAGAACAAAGTGCCAAGTTCAAGGCAGATCTCGCGAACTGTGGGGCTTCTGTGCCTCCAATCCCTGAAGCTCCTGCCTGCAGGGCAGAGTCTTTGAAGCCACTGGACTCTACAAGCCCCCCTGTGGCTGTAGCCCAAACCACCTACCTCCAAAGGCCAGGACGGCCCTCTGCCCCAGCTGAGGCTTTCTTCCTGGCCCTTCCACTGGAAGCTAGGCTTGAAGGTCTTGGGTTGGATTGACAATGAAGGCCTGTCCCAGCCCACTCTAGGCCCAGACTGAGTATTCCTAAAGCCAGATCCTCGGAGGCTGTTTATGGTTTGAGATAAACCAAGAACCAGAAAAGGATGTGAGGTGGGTGTGCGGAAAGAAGCCCATTTGTCACTCATTTTGCCACATCATTGAAAGGACCTGGGTCCACCTGGCCTCTCTAGGCCGGATCCATGGGGGGGTCCACCATGTGGCCATTCCAGCGGCTACAGCCCCAGCTCCCTCCAAATGTGGCTCCAGGAGAGGACATGACCTTGTTGCTTCCTCTGTAGCCCCTCCCATCCACTCCTCCCAGGACCCCTCCGGACAAGGGATGGGGGGTGGGGGGGGTGGTTCTCCTCTTCCTTCCCCTCGGGGAGATGGTGTTAAAGCAATCCCCTCCTCACACACACTCCCTTCCTGTCATTTCCTCACTCTGAGAGCTCTCTTTCCTGCTCTGCGGTTGTTCCTCGTGTGCACCACCGAACGTGGCTAAGGACGAATAAACGCTAAGGAGCCCCGGCCAGGTTTATCCCCACACAGCACAGGCTCAGGACTCCAGCAAACTTTATTTTTGGCCCCAGGTCAAGTCTCCCAAAAGGCTTCCCAGCCAGTCACTTCAGAGACTTCCGCAATCACCGCCAAGCAGACTTCCTCAGGAGGCCCTGTTGTCCCGACCCTTGACTTCTGCTGTCACCCTCTCCTGTCACCTGGGCTCCAGGCTCCAACCAATGGCCTCAACCAGGAGTTCACAGCATAGCTACCAGTTTGAAGGTGCCCTCAGGCTTGGCAGGAACCACGTGGACAAAAGTCTTATAGAGCACAGCACCCTTGGGCAGCCTGGTGACCAGATCCACATCCTCTGCGTTGCTGGGACTGGGCACGTAGACCTCCTTTGTGTAGCGGACTACCCCTTCCTCCAGAGCATACAGGTACTTCTTCTTCCCCAGCCCCACCTGCAACACAAAGACCTGGTCAGCTGGACCCACAGCCGGGAGGTCCATCCCAGGGCTTTGGGATAAACTTCTCATAAGGATTCAGGCTCTGGGACCAAGGGGGGGATCAGAAAGCTCTATCTCGGGTTCCCTTTCCTGCTGCCTGGCACCTCCTTGGCATCTAGGGCTCTGTAACAGAAGAGGGAAAAGAAAACTCCAACAGCCAATCCTCGCGGGTGCTCAGTCCCTGAAGGCTGGTCTCTAGACCCATGTCTGTGCGGCTGGCCGGGCACCACACCGGACAGATCCCCAAACTAGGCCCGGGAAGATGCCCCTAAGCACTGCCCCCTGGGAGCCGGCCTCACTTAAAATTAAAAAACACTGGAGTTGTCATAGTAAACATGAGCTTGACATAGTTTCGTCCTACATAGTGACCTCTGAAGTTTAGGCTCTAAGGAAAGTATGGACCAAGGCCCTATGGTAATACGTCATCTAACAGAACAGCAATCATAGTGACAGGCACCAGTCCTTTCACAGCGCCTGCATGTGCAGGCAGTGCTCCCCTGACCCCTTTAGTCCTCACCTTGTGAAGCAGCTACCATTTCTAACTGCTCTCGATGAAAACGATGAGTGGAGAATAAACTACGTGTTGAGTATACAGTTTGTAAACTGCATATATTTTAGCATTTTTCCTTTAGAACTTGAGATTGGATGTGGGGCAACTTTTACCCAGGCAATAGAGCATTATTCAATATTTCTCTGATTAAAGGAATGGGTTCTGGAGCCAGGATGCCGGGTTCAAATCCCAGCACCACTACCTACTGTCGTGTGGCCTGGGCAAGCTGCATTACTTCACTGTGTCTCCGTTTTCTCATCTGCAAAATGGGGATAATATTAACTACTTTTATGGGGTCCCCTCAAAGATTAAGTGAGTTAATCATAAAGAGCTTAGAATACTGCTTAGCTCAAAACACGTCAGCTTTTATTACTGCTGCCGCTATTTGAGTGAGTCCCCAGGGTTACCACAGCCACACAGCTAGGGCCTCAAGTTCTAAGAGACAAAGCTACTACGAATGCAATCCATTCACATGTAAACTAGCATTTCTGACCTAATTATTGGCTAGTATCAGTCTTTATATGCCTACTAAAATGGCCAAAAAAGGGGCGGTGAGGGGACTGATTACAAAGGAAACTAAACTAACATTTAAGATAATGTGAAGAGTACAGTATGGGGGTGCCTGGGTGGCTCAGTCAGTTAAGCAGCCCACTCTTATTTCTGGCTCAGGTCATGGTCTCGGGGTTGTGAGATCGGGCCTCCAAGACAGGCTCCAAGCTCAGCTGGGAGCTCAGACTCTCTCTAATAAATAAATCTTAAAAAAAAAAAAAAAAAAAAAGAGTACGGTACAGATCTGTGTTAACAAAGAAACTTCCTACCTCAGAAAGTAATCCCAACTTGCCGAAAACTGAAATCCCTGCCTGATATGGACCTAGTTTCTGGCACATACACTGAATTCTATTTTATTAAATTCAAACTATCTTTCAGGCATCTGATAACAATTTTATGCAAAAGAGGATTAGCAAGAAGGAAAAAGGAATACACTGAAATTAGTTTCCCAAGATTCAAAAAGTATCTCAAATCACTAGGCATCTCCTCCTCTAACAGGTGGGGTTAGAAAGGAGACCCAAGAGAACCAGGCTGATGCTCCACAAGGCAAAGCACAGTGGCTGGGAGGCAGGCAGCCCCAGCACGATCCCCAGCTCTGCCATGTGGCCCCCTCCACTCCCTAAGTCTCTGGCATCCTACCTCGAAAATGGATACCTAGTGATACCTAGTGCATCATGAGGATGGGCTAAGGATGAAACGAGACAATGCAGGCCCAGGAAGCAAAATGATGCTTGGCATTTGCTAAGCATCCCATAAACACAACTGTTTTATTATCACTACCATGCTTAGGAACAGAGAGAGGTGGTCCTGGGAAAGAAAAAAGGGGAAAGGGCCACAGAGGAACTCACATGGGCGCCTGGGTGCCAACGGAAGTGGCGCTGAGTCGCAAGGATGTTGCCAGCATGGACATAGTGACCTAGAAGAAAAGTCCATAAGCACGCTGACTGTGGGCCCCAGTGATGGGGCAGCACAGCAAACTGCTGAAAAAACATACCGGCCCTCGATTTCCTGGCCCAGACGCTACACACCAACCTCTAAGCCTGACCCTGGACAAAGCCAATTCCTACATGCTCAGACACAAGCAGCCCCCATCTCCCTCTGCCAGTCTCACCCCCTGAACCACCACCCCCACCCCCAGTCTCCACACTCTTCTCTCCAATCACATGGCCCAGGTTCACACCTATCTGCTCTTCCTCAGGACCCCCTCCCTGCCTCAGGTCTTCTCTGCATCTGTAATCTGGAGCCAAGTGCTCTGGCGAGCTAAGCGGAGAGTACAGGACCAGGAGGGGGCATGGTCTTCCTGTTCTGCAAAGGAATGCCAGGGACAGCAAGGGAGGGTGTAGCTGGAAAATGGAAGCCAAGGCACACGCTCACCCTCCATTTTCTTGAGGCCAAAGCGTTTGCCTGGTGACTTTCCACCCAGGTTTTTGGAGCTGCCACCTGTCTTCTTGGATGCATATCTGATGGCAAGAGACGCAGCCTGAGGGGGGCTCAGCAGGGCTGTAACTGCAGACGGAACAGAAATGTTGTTCAGAGAGGCTCCCAATCACTCTTTCTCTGCCTCAATGGGCCATTTGGTAAGCTGAGAGGTGGCGGGGGTAGTGGCGGGGGAGGTGAGGAAGATACGTGAGCAGAAATGCCACTTGACTGTGTTGGTGGTTTTCAGGGAGTGTCTGAAAGTCCTTGGCCTTCTCCAAGGCAGGGGACAAGTCATTCCTTGTATTGTCCAGGGCGTATGCCCTGCATGAGAAGTGTGTGTGTGGCCTGGGGAGGCGGTGGGCAGTGAAATATTCACGGAAAGAAAATAAACACCATGTGCCCTGGGTCCTGACACATTCAGTCCTGTTGAAGAGAAACAAACACCACAGGAAATATAAGCCCGCGAGAGGACACCACAGAGCTGCTGGTTTCAGCCTCACTCACCACATGTCCTCAAGGCTCCAGACACTGTGGAGGGGCTGGACCACAGAGCCCAGCAATAGGACACCCAGAGAGAGGGTCCTGCTTTGGCGTCATCCACCACTTTCTCAACCATTCACCCATCCCCTGCACACCAAATACTCGTAAACAAAAAGGGCAGCTTCTCGGAGGGTAGCTCCCACAGGCTCTTAGCTATTTCAGAAGGCTGGACTCTTTCGTCAGCAAGCCCACCCAGTACGTGTCCTGACCAAGAAGACTGACGCCCTGCCCTTGACAACCTGACCTCTCCATACTCATTCCAAAATGCTCAACGGCATTTCTTTTTAAAAGGAGAGTGAACTAAAATTCATACTAACTAAGTTGGAAGCCACTTGCTATATGACAAGCACAGGGCTGGCAGTCCTTGCCTTCCGGTCTCCAGACACAGCCCTGGTTAATCAGGGTTATGCCAGAATCTTTAGAGAAGCCCTGTGAGTCTCCAGAGCCTACAAGTTCAGAGTTCCTGAAACCAGGTTTCTGAAGTTTTTTTTGTTTTTTGTCTTGTTTTGTTTTAAGATTTTATTTATTTATTTGACAGAGAGAGACACAGCGAGAGAGGGAACACAAGCAGGGGGAGTGGGAGAGGGAGAAGCAGGCTCCCCGTGGAGCAGGGAGCCCGATGCGGGGATCGATCCCAGGACCCTGAGATCATGACCCGAGCCGAAGGCAGACGCCCAACGACTGAGCCACCCAGGCGCCCCCAGGTTTCTCAAGTTTTAATGACAGAGAGTAGCTGGGACAAAGGACCAGAAATAAATGCTTAGAAAGACATGTTAAATGCCCAGCACCAAGATCTATCTACCTTTAAATCTATTCATTCATTCATCCTCTAACTTATTAAGCTGAGGAATGGGGCTTTTGTTTTATCTACATTATCTCTTTCACAAATCTTTGCCCTTCAGCCTACTCCCCATCCTCCACCTCAGAGTAAAGGATGCTACCAACTATGCAGTTGCTTGGGCAGAAACCAGAGAGTCATTGCAGATCACTTTCCTTTGCTCGTCTCACATATCCAGCTCACGAGCAAACTCTGAGTTTTATCTCCAAAACTGATCTTAAAACCACCCATTTCCCCCAAGTTCACGGACACTAGCATCTTGGCTAAATCATGTCTCATCAGGACTACTATTACTGCTTCCCATCTGTTTTCCTCCTTTCCACTCCTACCCCCTTTTAAATTCACGTAAGTGCAATGGTTTGCTTCTCAACATGTAAAACTGGCTTATGTCACTCTCTTGCCCCTCATTCTCTACCAGGGCTAGGCCTCCCGTCATCCTTTAGGTCTTAACTTAGATGTTACCTCCTTGAAGGGCTTCCCTGACCACCAACCCCCCAAAAGACAGCAAACACACATTTTTGCTTTCTTTAACAGCACTCGTCACAATTTACAACCATTTTGTTTCTGTGCTTATTTTTGGCTTATCCACTAGAAAGAACTGGCCTGGGAGATAGAGACTGTCTTCATCTCTGCTGAGATCCCCAACACCTAACTGCACTGTCTGGCACAGACTTTAATCTGTTAACTTTCTGAGCTCCAGTGTGCCAGTATTTATAGATGAAAGGATCCACGGAGTGGAAGCGGCGTGCCCACGTCACCAAAAGCTAGGGAAGCTGTACTTGCGCGCGGGGCAAAGGAAGGACACACGCTCCGCGAACCACCACCCAAGGCCGGGCGCCCGACGTGGTCAGTGACAGCTGCCCCTCAAAGCTCGAGGGCCCCCCGCGCTCTCCCGGCTCGGCGCCTAGGGGCCTCCGCGGGGAACGGCCTCCACCCTCAGGCTCCCTGCAGGGTCCCCGCTCCGCCTGCACCCCTCGCCCCGCAACAGCCACGGCGTCCCGTTACCAGCCACCCGCGTCCTTAGCGCCAGCGCCACCGACGCCATGTTTGCCGTACACTCGCTTCCGGTCTCAGAAATCTGCTTCCGCTACCGGGCGATCTGCTTCCGGGGCCTGCGCTGCAGTTGAAAGAGTGGCGCGAAGAGTCACAGGTGAGAGCTGGCGCGGCGGGCGGCGGGCGGCGGGCGGCGGGCGGCGGGCGGCGGGCGGCGGGTTGGGGCCGGAGTTTTGAGCGCCGCGCGGCAGGGCCTCGGTAACCAGGGTGTCCGGGGCTCCGCCGCGCGGTGAGGACGCGCCGGACCGGCCTGGCAGGCAACCTCGGTTTGCCGGACTCTGGCGAGGTGCAGGGAGCGGACTCAGAGGAGGTCCCTCCCTAGACTTTCAACGTCCTTTACCGAGGGCTTACTATCGGCTGCGTGCTGTGCTAAGCGCTGTAGAGGCACGATTTCAGTTACTTCGCACAATCTTATGAAGTAGGTGTTGTTATCATCTCTGTTTTACTATATTGGAAAGCGAGGCTCAGGGAGGTTACGTGGCCCATCCGGGGTCACACCTACAGTGTTAGTGAACCTTTATTCGAAGAGTGATTCTTGTACACGACCCAGCAGTTGCACTTCCAGGTATACATGCAACAGAATTGAAAACCTGTCCCCACAAAAACCTGGACATGAATGTTCATGGCAGCATTATTCATAATGGGCAAAACCCGGAAACCAAATATCCGTCAGTGCTGAACAGAGAAACAAATTGTGGCAGATCTATGCAGTGGAATGTTATTCAGCCATAAAAAGCCATGAAATACTGACACGCGCCACAACATAAACGAACCTTAAGAAACATGCTAAGTGAAAGGAGGCAGTCACAAAGGACCACATGCTGTATGATTGTTTGTACTAACTATCCAGAACAGGCAAATCCATAAAAAACAGAAGTAGATTTGTGGTTGTCAGGAGCTGAGGGACAGGGAAGTGAACAGTGACTGCTTAATGGCTATGGGATTTCTTTTTGGGGTGATGAGAATATTCTGGAATTAGACAGTGATGCACAGTTTTGTGAATATACTAAAAACTACTGAACTGTACACTTGAAAGAGAAGTTTATGGTATGTGAATTTTATCTCAAATTTTAGAGGAAGGATGACTTGACATCTGCATTTCAAATGCAGAGATCAACAAGGGGGTGGTGTTGAGTCTTGTTACTACTGCATTAACATTTTCCGATAGTAATCTCCACTTTGTTTCTAGGTCACCTTGACCTAGAAGGGATTTGAGGAGTCCTGTTAGACTACAGACAGCTGAGTTCCAGATTGAATGTGTTGGGACAGTATCCTGTTTTTCTGTTTCTATATTGTATGTATTTCCATAGTTTGGCCACAGAACATGTCTAATGGACTGAGTTCAGTGCTACAGTCTGCATCTCATCTCTTTTCCTTTCAGGGGATTAATTTGACAGCACGTATTGATGGCTCTAAAGAAGTCATCACTGGCACTGGATTCCAGTGAGAGTGAGTCGGAAGAGTTGCCAACATTTGCCTTCCTGAAGAAGGAACCATCTTCAACAAAGAGGCAGCCTCAGAGGGAGGCAAAAATCGTTGTGGTTGACACCTCAGATTCTGAGGCCTCCTGTCGTCCGTCACCAAGGTTGAAAGATGTACCACCTATCCGAGACACGGCTGAACCGGTCACACAAACAGAGCCAGTCAGGGTGCTAAGCAGTGAAAGTGAGGATGAGGAAGAATTAGCTCCCCTGGCTGAGAGGCTTACCTGTAAGTTTTTGACCCGCAAGCAACTGAGCCCTGAGGATTCTAGCTCCCCAGTTAAAAGTCTATGGGATCACCGAAATAGTGCAGGAGCATCATGTGACTGGGAAAACCAACCCTTTCCAAAGGTCCCTGATCTTCCCCTCCATGAAACCTCAGAGAGACATGCATCAACTAACAAGGACCCTGTGGGAGACAATCCACGCCATCAGCTTCCGGCCTTCAAAGCTACCTGCCCTGTCCCGAACGGCAGCTGGACCGTAACCAAAACAAATGCTGAGGTCCCCCCACTTCAGAAGAGAACCAAGCATAGCCAGAAGGTCCAGAGAGGCTTGCAGGGATGCCAGCCGCGGAGACAACAGGAGAGGACGGAGAAGGCAGCCCCGGTTAATAGGCTGAAAGCTCAGAGGCCCGAGGAATGCTTAAAGCACGTCGTCGTGGGGCTGGATCCAGGTCCTCCTAGCATTGTGTCTTCTTCCCGAGCTGGGGTGCCCACTTTCTGGGCCAGCCCCTGACCACCCCTCTCTCATCGTCTGTTGCAGTGCTTTTGCAGATGGAAGGGGGAGGCCAGCTCCTCGGAGCCCTGCAGTCCATGGAGTGCCGCTGTGTGATCGAGGCACAGGCCGTGCCCTGCAGCATCACCTGGAGGAGAAGGGCTGCGCCATCCGAGGTAGCGGTTTTCTGGCCGATGTCTCTCCTCCCCCTTCGAGCTCCCCGATAAATGCGCTTTCATTCTAAAGAATTTTAATCAGGGTCCCAGCAGGAAATCAGCTGGCACGCTTAACTGAGGATAATTTTGAGGAAGATGTAAGAAAGGAACAGTGTTCTAAAGCGTGGGCAGGGTACAGGGCAACTACAAGGGATGACACAGCACCTCACGGTAATGACACCACTAACTCAGGGATTCTCCACCTCGGGTGTAGTCGGCATTTCAAATCGGATAGTTCTCTGTTGTGAGGGGCTGTCCTGTGCACTGTAGAAGGTCGAGCAGCCTCCCTAGCCTCTGCCCACTTAATGCCGGTAGCACCCCCCCCCCCAGTCCTGACAATCGAAAATGTCCAGATGTTGCCACACGTCCCTTGTGGGGAAAAATCGGCCCTGGTTGAGGACCCCTGCATATTTGTTACCATGCCTAGGCCTGAAGGGATGAGGGGAGGAAGTAGTTCCCAGAATCCAGAAGGAGAGAGAAATGTAGAGAGGACCCCCTTGAGAGAAGCTTGCCCTCCCATAGAGGAACATAGCAAACCCTAAGTGACCCATTTCGAGGGAGCCAGGGAAATAGCTCGACTTCACTCCTCCCTCCCTCCCTCCTTCCCTTCCCTTCTCCAGTCTCCTGTTGGGTTTCCCACCCACCATTCCCATTTGGCCATTTGCACCAGAGGGCCTGGTGATGTGGTCTTCTGCAGAGAGCAGAGCGGGAAGGGGGAGAGTGGACCCGCGGGGCAGAAGGAAGATATCTGCATAGGATTTCTGACACTGGGCTTTGGGAATAGGTGGGCTTGTGCTTGAATTTCAGGCCCCAGAGCTTTATTGCTATGACCCTGGGCAAATCATTTCATTTCTTTGTGCCTCATCTGTAAAACAGTGACACTGTTGTATCCCTTTGGGTGCCCTGTGTCATGGGGACTGAGATAACCAAGCCCCAAGCACACAGTAGGGCACACAGCAAATGTTCCTTCCTTGGCCCAGGCTCCTGAGGTTTCTACAGCTCCTGTGCCTTCCGCTCCTCTTATCTGCGAATCCAAAATAGTCCACATTTGCGGAAACATTAAGATTTTTTCCTCTCTTGGGGCGCCTGGCTGGTTCATTCGGTAGAGTGTGAGACTCATGACCTCAGGGTCATGAGTTCAAGCCCCACGTTGGGCATGGAGCCTGCTTAAAACAAAATTGTTCCCCTCTCATTTGGATCTCATAATTTTCTTAGTAGTTTATGGCAACTGCACACTTTTTAATTCGGGGGATTAGCAAATCTTTATATTCAAATCGCAGTGACTTTTCAAGGCGCTTCCACATTCTCACTCCCATGCCCGTGGCAGGCCCCCTACACGGAGGGAGCTGTCACCCCACGTCACAGGCGGGGAGCCAGGTGGGAGAAGTTGAAAGCTTTGTGAAGGGTCACAGCCGATTGGTGGCGGAGCAGGAACTAGAGGCCAGCGCTCCTCCCGCTACACTTGGCTGTGTTAGGGGTCTTGGCATTGGCTTACAGGGACCCAGTGAGAAAAGCCTCCCCACGAGCCCTGCTCCCAGGGCTCCGTCACTCCGACCGCTGCAGGAGTGTCTCGCGGGAGGCCGCCCTGTGGCGATGGTGCAGAGGACGGGCCCTCCCGGGCGGCAGCTCCCCTCGTGGCTCCCGACTGTCTGTAAGAGCCACTCAGCTCCCGGTCAGCCTCTGCCCTCAAAGGCCAAGTACTTATTTGCACAAAACCCTCTGGAATTTTCCTTTCCCTCCATTCCCCTATCCAGAGCGTACAGAAACATTGGCAGTTCTCAGCCATTTCAACTCCTCTTCTTCACCGCCTCTGAGACGCGGTTCACCAAGGTTGAACAGTTGAGGACTGGGGAGGGAAGGGGTCATGGGTTATTGTTTCTTGCCACCTGGCTTCATTCCAGAAGAAAAAAAATAACGCAAAAATGGGCTCGGCTGGTGTGGGTGCGTTCATTCACCCCGAAGGCCTGGGTCTCTCTCACAGGTGCTGAGCACCTGCTGACCTGCCTCCCTGTGCTGGGTTCCGGGTCCTTTGGCAGGATGGACAGGAAGACTGGGTGGAGGAACCGACGGTCCTGGCGCTGCTCCCGGCAGAGGCGTTTGTGTCCCTGGTCCAGAACTTCAAGCAGGTGGGCAGAGCAGGCTGGGCGCTAAGGCATGGGACGGGGGCCGAGCCTAGGGAACGAACGTTAACGCAGTGTCTGCCCTTCACGCAGGGAAGTGTGGGCGGCACTGAGAAGGGGAAGGAGACGCTGCGGAGCTTTGTGACTGACGCCACAGCAAGGGCAGCTGGGAAAGCTCTGTCACTGGTGATTGTGGATCAGGAGAAACGCTTCAGGTTTGAATTGGTCCTCAAGACTTAGCATGAAAAGGGGCAGCTCCACCAGAGGTGACCTTACTCATCCCACATCTGGGTCCCCCCCTTACAAGCCCTATGCTCTGGTCGGGTCTTCTCACCCCTGTTCTGCCCGAGCTCAGCCTGGAGCTGCTGCTGTCTGATTTCCTCCCCGGTTCCAGTGCTCCAAACCCTCCAAGGAGAAGGAAGCAGGGAGTGGCAGATAGGGAACAGGCCAAGGAGAAGAAGCAGAGACGACCAGAGGCCAACACAGGGTGCATGGTGTCCAGGGTAGACGTGGAAGAGGTAAGAACTTCGTGTTGCCTGAGTCAGGCTGGGCTCCCACTCTCATTGAACCCGATTTGCTCTAGATCAGGAGCAAAGTGCCCGCCGGACACGCCTTTCTGCCTTGGCACTGAGTAAAAAAGAAGGGGCTAAACAGGGAGCCAAGGGGCTGGGGTGCAGGTTTGGCGGGCATGAGAGAGGAACCTCAGACAAGTCTCCCTCCACCCCTCCAACCCATCCTGCCTTTGGGTCTCTAGGCCTTGGTGGATCTGCAGCTGTACACACAAGCCCAGGCCCGAACGGTGCAGAGCTGGAAAGAGCTGGCCGACTTCGCATGCGCGTTTACGAAGGCTGTGGCTGAGGCGCCCTTCAAGTGAGTGCCCCAGCAAGTCTTGGCTCCACTGCTGGGCCTTGTGCCGTGTAGTGGTTCTGGTCCCCACATATGTCCTTTTCCCCTGAACTCTGCCGCCAGCCCCTTGTCTGTGAGGCTGGTGGTGGACGGAGCCAACCTCGTGCTGGGGATGCTCGTGAGGAGCCCTCAACCCCAGTCCCTTTAAAACGTTCTGCAGTAGCTGCTCTGTAAGTTCATGTTCTCCAGGCTGGTGCTGGGTCACCAGTGAGCCAGGTTACCAAGATCCGTCCCAGGTCAGGTCACGATGTCATAAGCCCTCATAAAACAAACTTTTAGGCTACTTAGCTTTGGGAGTGTTCGTGGTCTGAATTTAAAATAGTAGGGAACCTCAGTCCAGTCCAAGTCCCTCATTTTCTACCCAAGGGAACAGAGGCCTGAAGACTGCCTTGTCTGAGCTCCCAGCAAGTTAGAAGTGGAACCAGACTCCTCCCAGATTGCCTGACAGCCAGTCCCTAGTGGCTATCCCCGTGCACACTGCCTCTCTGGTCCATACAACCCAATGTCAACATTGGAAGCAATCTGGTACTTTTCTGGCAACTTCTCTCTTAATGAGAAGGACTAGATATCATTTTTAAGGGAACTAGCAACTAGCACTGCTTGGGGACAAAGTGAGCACCCAAATAGGCGCCCGTGAGGTCTGTGGAGGGAGGGTTTTTAAGTTCCCAGGGAAGGGGACAGATGGGAGTGACGAGTGACTCACAGCTCTTCAACTGCTGTTCACAGGAAGCTTCGAGACCAAACTAGTTTTTCCTTCTGCCTGGAGAGTGACTGGGCTGGAGGGGCAAAGGTGGACCGCGCGGGCAGGGGACTCGCGCTGGTCTGGAGGAGACAGATTCAGCAGCTGAACCGAGTCAGCCTGGAAATGGCCAGCGCCATTGTGGACACCTATCCCTCCCCCCAGCTTCTGGTCCAGGTAGGCTGCTCCAGCAGTCATCCCCCAGCACCCTGTGGCTTTAGTGGGCTCCCAGGCAGTTTCCGTGGAGGGCACTGGTAGTCAGCAGTACAGGCCTGCCGAGATCAGTGAACACTGACCCAGGCACAGAGGACAGGTTCTCATCCCCCCACCCAAGCTCACTGCCCCCTTACTGATGGACAGGGGTGACCCTGGGTAGTACAGTATTGAGAGGTCATCTGCCACTTTCAGGCTTACAGGCGGTGTCTCTCAGAGCAAGAACGCCAGAATCTGCTTGCAGACATACAGGTGCGTCGTGGGGAAGGCGTGACCGCCACCTCCCGCCGGGTCGGACCAGAGCTCTCCAAGCGCATCTACCTTCAGATGACTGCTCTGCAGCCAGATCTCTCTTTAGACAGTGCAGACTGATGCCAGCCCTGGGGGACCAGGATGAAAAGCTGGAGATTTCCACCTCACCCAGCTCGGAAGAGGACCACAGGAAGAGGCTGGGAGCGCCTCCCGAAGCACAAGCCTGGGTCGGGCTCACCACAGACTCCTTCCTGGGTGTATCTGTAGAAGTCTCCCTGCCAACTTGGGACAGACAGCTGAGATACTTGCGTTCACCTGCACAAGCATTCAGTGTCCCTCTCCCAGCGAAACTCCACTGCCGTGCACAAATCGCCCTACCCCAGCAGCCCTCAAAACACGAAGCAACAAAGACAGATCACTCAGACACATATTTAATAATTGTAGAAATCCAGAAGAACCTCAGCTTCAGATCTCGAGATCAGGAGTGAACTTCCCTCAGCGGGCTGGCCAGATGGGGCTGGCCGTGCCCTGCCTCCCTCTCACCCACGGAGGCCGCCTCAGCCAGCCCCCTGCATGTGGGTCTGATCCCTGTGCTGACTTCCCTATCCTCTTAATCTCATCTCACATACTATGTATTTAGTTTCAATAAAGCATTTGTACCAATGGCTCTGGAGCTTGGAGGAAGACGAAGGAACGTGTAGTGATTCTGAGTAAGGTGTGGGCCTTAGCAGCAGAGCTGTCTGTGGGGGAGAAAGGAACAAGTCGCTCTTCTAGTATGAGGACAGTCACGAGTGGCTGTCCTATCCAAATGAGCCAC
Source organism: Leptonychotes weddellii (assembly GCF_054177405.1). Taxonomy (NCBI): domain Eukaryota; kingdom Metazoa; phylum Chordata; class Mammalia; order Carnivora; family Phocidae; genus Leptonychotes; species Leptonychotes weddellii. The sequence continues at coordinate 22,779,899 of NC_138383.1, forward strand.
TAAGGCTGAAAGCTGGACCCCACTCTGTCTCTGAATCGTGACAGTTTCTTGCTCTCCTGAGGGAGAGACAAGAAGCTTGCAATGGGGAGTTTTCAGTGAAGGAGCACCATGACGACCATGTCTTATCCCTTCCTCTGGCTTCTGTGAAAGCAGGAGGCCACGGGAGGCCACAGAGCAAGAAGTGGCTTCATCTGGCAGACAGAACAGACAGTCCTGCCCCCGTCCGTGCTAGCCGTTCGTAAACGCAATGCTTAAATTCCATGGTGCTACTTGTTTCCCTTCATTGCGGGGGTGGTTCTGGGTCTAGACCCAAACAATGCCAAACCCCCGGTTCTACGAAACCTGAGTTTGCAGGCTGCCTCTGAGTTTGTCACACCGACTACTGATAGCTGTCACAGACAGAACAGCTTCGCAACGGTCCACCTCGTTTACTGGCAATCAGGGAGTGAATGCTCTAACACAGCCGAGGAGCCCGGCCCGTTTGGTGACAGCCACGTGAGTGGGGGCAGGACTCTGCAGGAGTTGCCCCGGACCCTCATGGCTGGGGGAATTCTATCTGTGGGACACGAAGCTGCCTACCGTCCAAGAGTCTGCACCCCAGCTGAGAGACGCTCAGTTCCGCTATGAGTTCTGGTCTCTCCAGACGTTGTTAAAGAAGCAAAAATGATGGAAAGAGGACACTCAAGTGAGAGTCTAGTTGTGCCTCAAACTAGCTGGGAGACCGTAGGCAAGTCATGGAAGGCCTCAGTTTCCCTGTCTGCACGTATTATATTGGACTGGATGGTCCTGAAGTCCCTTTCACAGCCTAAGATTTTATATGGTCATTAAAATGTCTGAGGTCCTTAAGAAAATAGGTATACCCCCCCACCCCCCAATTTAGGCTAGATTTGCTGAGTATGGTGTTCCCTTAGTCCCCAATACCACACTGCCTCCTGATCTGCCCTGGCTACGCAGGGAGGAATGAAAGAAAGGGTTTGTGACATACAAAAGTATAAATGTAGTGACAGCTGACCTGACCGTTTAGTAGGAACGAGCCTTGCCTTTACACAGCTTTGTGTAACGACTGGAAAAGGCTGTTTTTCCCTCTGCCCACCCCAAGCCTGTTCCTTTAGGCATGCAGGTAACCGGCCCACCTCCCGCTTCGCCTTCCCCCGCCCGGGAGCCCTGGCTAAGGAACAAAGCAGTCCCAGAAGAGGGGATCTCAAGTACCGGTCGGCAGCCGCTTGAGGATGGCAGGCAGGTCTGGCGCCGCAAACAGGCTGTGTCCCGCAGAACCCAATTCCATAGGAATCCAGGCTCCAGGGCCGGGAGGCGGCGGGCGTCGAGGACAAGCTCACTGCTGCGAGTCGGCCCGCAGCACCCACTGCAGGATGTGGTGGCCGCGCAGGCCACGGAGCGCGCTGTCGTAGACGGCATTGACGCCGGCGCAGAGGGGCTGCCGCCGCAGCTCGGGCACCCGACAGGCCAGCAGCCCGCCCGCCGCGCACAGCAGCAACAGCAGCAGCAGCTTCAGCACGGCCCACGTCCTGCTGGGCCTCCGCGGGGGCGGCTTGCGGGGCCGGGGCCCGGCCTTCGGTTCTGCGGGGACAGGCACGACGCACAGAGAGGTTCGCTCGGTCTGAGGTGGCGCACGCTCTACCCGGCGGGTGCTCGCCTCCCTGTGCACACCCGCTCACACCCCCTTCTCGAACGAAGACCCCCAGGCCCCGAAACCCTTTAAGAACACCCGGGCGCTCATATGCCCCAATGATGCACAGACCGAGGCCGAAAGCCTCCCCAGTGGGTCTCCAGGGAGCGCGCTCGGAACGGGGATTCACTCGGATGCCTCACGCAGCTCGTGGGCCCCAGGGCCCCTCGGGGGCAGGGGACGGGCTGTTCAGGGGGCACTGAGCACAGGGAGCGTGCTGCCCATTTGGCAAAACAGGCCGGAGCTCTGCTACTATTGTTTGTGTTCTTATTATCATAGAAGATGCACGTAACAGAAACCCCAGGGCCACTCGGGCGGCGCAGTCAGTTTAGCGTCCGGCTCTTGGTTTCTGCTCAGGTCATGATCTCGGGGTCATGGGATCGAGCCTCGCATCGGATCCACCCTCAGTGCGGAGGCTGCTTGAGTTTCTCTCTCCCCCTCTGCCCCTCCTGCTTGTGCGTGCGCTCGCTCACCCACTCTCTCAGGTAAATCAATCTTAAAGACAACCCGGGAAGGTAAGCTAGCATCCTGTCAACGGTGACTGCCGCTGGGGGGCAGGGCGGGGGGGCCGTTCACAGGTGACCACCATTTTCTGATACATATACGGAACTCTGCTCGTTCTCGGGAATGAATATATATGTTACGTTCCTAATTTTTTTTAAAAATTGGTTTTGAGATCTTTTTAGACAAAACTTTAAAAAAAACTTGACGGAGTGCCCACACGCCAAGAACTGCACGATCCCATCACGTAGATTTTCTCGCTTAATGCTACCCCATAAGGAGGTCCGATCCTCGTTTTACACAAGGAAACAAAAAGGTGGTAGGCGGCTGGCTCAAGGCCAGCAAGCGCGAGCAGCAGGGCCCCAGGTGTCCGCCCACCCAACAGAGCTCCTTGGCCTCCCAGCTGCCTCTCCCCCGGGGGCCCCTGCTGACCCAGAGGCTAGGCGACCCGCCCCTGCACACGGAGCCGCCTCACCACACAAACAGCTGGACACTGATGTGGCTTTTATACAGCCTGCGGCCAGAGGATTCCTCTGGCATTCAAGCAAAGGGTGCGAGCTCTGTTCCGACCTAGAGAGAGCAGGAGAGGCAGTGCCGGCGTCCCTGGGATGGTGCCGGGCGCTCAGAAAGCCCATGTGCGCAGCACAGGCGACTGAGGGACTTAATTTTAAGGGCAATGTCTCCGCCTTGTCGCGATTTTAGCATCTGACCCTGACAAGAAGGGCAGCTCCCTGCTGCAGGAGCGCTCCCAGCTGCATCTGCCCGAACAGCAGCACCCGCTCCCCAGGACGGCCCCCCAGTCCCTGCACACCCTCCAAGCTCCTCCCGGGCCCTAGGGTGCTGTATGTGACCACAGCGGCCCCCGCTGCACCCCAGCTGGAACCCTGCGGCTGCCAACACGTACTCGGGGCCTGATTCGTCTCCTTCCTGGGCTTCTTCTCCTGCTCCCGCCTGGCTGCTTTGAGGGCGTCGTACTCCTTCCTCCGGCGCTCCTTCTCTTCCGCCTTCTCCCGCTTCCGCAGCTCCCGCTCCTGAGCCTCCTTAGCTCGCTGCTTGGCCTCCCGCTTCTTCTCGGCCTCTGCAGGAAAATGCACCCCAAAATGACTTCTCACCGCACCCCCACCCCCCCGCCAACCTGCAAGAGGGCTTCCCCGAGGAACTAAAAGCTTGGGTTTGGCCTCCCTTCCCTTATGCCACAGGTCATGTAAGCTGTATTAAGAGGAAACGGCGGTCTCTCTGCTCTCGGAGAGGTAAGCCCTCCCTCAGACACAATAAGCTGCTCTCAGGGTGTGCTGAATGGATTAAAGGGTCCCAAGCCCCGGGCAGTAGAGATTAGGGTGATGTAATAAGGGGCACAGGTGATGAGCCGCAGGATTCAGAAAGCACAGCGAGTGACCACCTTCTACAACTAGGCTGTAGAGAGAAGAGACAGCGGGGGTGTGGATTCTATGGGATTCCTACTTTCCCAAGCCTCAGAAAGGAACGTGGCATGGGAAGGGCAAGGAAGAAGAGGAAGTGAGTGCTCAAGTTCACAGTGAGAGAAGATGGAAATGTTTTCCTGAGAAAGCAAGACTAATAATTTGTCAGAGGGTAATCTCTACACTTCACCTCAGGAGTCTGTGAGGAGTCACGGTTCAAGTGCATTCACATCCAGTACCCAACTTACAAATCACTGGCTTCCAAAAATGCACTTCCAAATGAGTTATTTGGAAGCATGAAGTATATTTTTCCCAAAGCCAGAATGCCACAAATTAGGGAGTTAAACGTCCTTTTAGGGCTTAAAACCCTAACTGACCCATAATGTAGCTGAAGAGTAGTACGCTAAGTACTGGAGCTTTCCACTGTTTTTCTATGCACAAACAAGCTCCAAGTTCCAGCTGGGCACTGAGAACGCCAAGGACGCATTACACCCAGCCTGGAGAGAGCCCGTGGCAGCAGGAAGTCAAGCAGCCGTGGTCCAAGGAAACACGGCATCACAGGGGACACACATGTATAAGGACCTGGTGTCACTAGGCTCCATCTCAGGGTTCGCCCAGGACCAGGACTATGCCCGTCCCTCCCCAACCCCGGGAGTCCTCCAGCATTGGGGGCTCAGAAGTCAGCCCCCAACAAGCGCCCGCTGTGCACCAAGCCTTGTTCTAAGTGCTCGGGATCCAGCGGTGAAGACAAGTCAGGTTCCAGCGCCTAAAGCTTTCTAGAGACGGAGACAAATGAACAAAGAGTAAAGAAGACAATGATGTGTGCCATGGAGAGAGTAAGAGAGGTTGTGATGGAGTGACAGGCGAGATGGCAACCCAAGTCAGGGTGGTTCTGAAGGGGTTATGGTAACGCTAAGGCAACATGTGAGCAGACATGAGGAAGCACACGAACCCAGCCGTGTAAGGACCTGAGGGAAAAGCAACCAGGCACAGCCCCTGAAGCGAGAGCGGCCTTGGTGTGCTCGAGCAACAGCAGAGCCTCGCAGAGGCTCGTGCGGCTGGAGTTACCAGCATTCTCTCCCCGGCGTGTGGGACAGAGCGGAGGAAGCAAGCAGGCTGGGGCCACAGCGGGCCTTGTTGGCGACCGAATGAAGTTTGAATTTCATCCTAAGTTCCATCAGAAGCCATTAGAGTGTTTTAAGTAAATAGCAGCATAACTGACTTCTGTTTTAAGAACATCTCCACGGCTGCCGTGGAGGGGGCATGAGTGTGGAGACAGGCCACGGAGCGGGGAGGCGCCAGGGCCGGCTACAGCATGGAGGCTGAGTCACGGGGCGGCCCGGAGGGGAGGGAGCATCACACACAGGACTTGCTGGCCATCTTTCCAATTTCAGGCTTGAGTAAGTGCAGGAATGGGGACTGCCTATTACTGGGGGCCCCTGGGAGGGCTTGAAGGGGACTGTCTTGGCCATGCTTAAATTCCGATGCCTCTTAACCCTCCCAGCAGGCTGTAGGCCTCTGGAGCTGGGGATCGGAGACAGACCCGTCGGACAGAGATGAGGCCATACACCGCCACACGGCTCCCCGCTGCTTCCACGGACCCCAGCTCCTGCCACATGGGAGTCAGCGGCCTGGGAAGGATGGGAAGACGGCGGGAGGAGGGATGGCACGTACCTCGTTCTACTTCCAGCCGCCGCTGCCTCTCTCGCTCCTGATCGGCCTGCACGGCTTTCATGTGCTGTAACACCTGCGGAGGGAGAGGGGTGCTGAAGTGCCCCGAGCAGGGGGCGCCACGGGGCGCACGTCCACTAGGGAGGCTCCAAGGCTCCCCCTGCTCTTTTCAGGCTGGTGCAGCCCCATGCAACGCACAGTTAAGGGAGGCAATCCCGTCCCTCTTAACTCACGACGCTGGCCTTAGTTGGAGATGGGTCATTCGAGCCCAGGTCAGTAAAGCTGTGAGCAGACACATCTGTGAAACGTGCTGCCAACTGGAGTGTGTAAGTTACCGTCACACGCGCCATCCCCAGCAGCTCTGCTGACGAGCAGGGACAGCATTTTCCCCCAAGGCTCTCCGCCCTCGCTCCCTTGGCTACCTTATGCAAGTGCCGCCCCTCTCTGTCCTCAGGAGGCGGCTTACTCTCTCGGTCACAACACTAGGTTCCCTAAGGGGGGAGACTGCTGTCCCATCTGCCGGCTAGACACTCAATACATTTTTGATGAACGACTGCCTGGCTCCCCATCTCAAGAGGCAAAAAGCCAAGGCTGGGGGCGGGGGGGTTGATTTGTCCCCATCACATGGCTCCAAAGTAGCACAGCTAAGAGCTATGGTCTTCTGAGCTCTGGGGCCAGAGCCTGTCCCACTCACATCAGCACACAGAGCAAGGTAGCCTCTAGGAGGAAGGGAAGCGCCCTTCGGCCCACCCAGCAGACAAAGCCTTGGCGCCCAGAGCCCCTCAATCCTCATCCACTCAGTCACGGATGGCCTCTGACTCCGAGAGCCCCAGAGATTCTTACTATGGGCACAGTGAGGGGAGAAGGTAAAAGACTTTTATATTTTAGGTTTGTTTGTACCTTTAGAAGCTGGTATCCCTTGGATGTAGAGGACAGAGTGAAAGCTTAGAGCCCAGCACAATCCTGACTCTACCACTTCCTAAGTGTGTGACCTTAGCAAGTGACTTAACCTCTCGGGCTCCCTGCAAGAGCCTGCTTTGAAGCCACGAGGAACCCTGTCCTGGGCCTTGAACCTGCTGCAACCTCTTGGAAGGGAGTCAAGCTCACTAAACAACGGCCACTCAACAAGGAGTGCAGGATCTGTTGGAAGGTCAAGCCTGATGTCGGGAGGCAGTCCAAGTTCGAAGTCCCCATCTCATTCTGAACTCCAAATACTAAATAAACACCAACCATTCCGGTGGTTTTAAGGGGTGTACAGGTGGCTAAATAAAGAGCCAAGAGGTTTAAGAGACATCCCTTTTCACCCGGGCTCCAATGCATCAGGAGTTACGTGATAACACAGCAAGCTCAGAAATGGGAGTGACTCGTCTAGTCTGGACTGGGAGCCCCAGAGGGCAGATTTTGTCCACCTGTGCCAGGCCACAGCCTACAGTAAGCACTTAATACTGTCCAGCTAACAAATTATTTTTAAAAGGGGCTGTACTCTGTACCAAGCTTATCAGTTACTGCAACTGACCCATGCACCCACACAAGGTCAGAGCTGGTGAGGTCTAAGCTAACTCCTGGAGACAAGTGACCTCATCCTGGCTGGCCCAAGCCACTCCACTACGACGCCTAACGGTGTGCTGCACGCTGCACTCAGGAGACCACGTTGGGCCACAGAGTCAGGGAGCATGGCTTCAGTGACCACACCCACAATGCTGTGGGCTACCTGGAGCTCTGTCTGGAAGCTATATGCTAATACTAAAGATCTTGGTGCTCAATTAAAAATGATCTTTGTGGAATATATCAGCAATTTCACATGGTTTAACATATTATTAGTTGAATGAATACATGGATAAATGAAAAGTGTGTGCATGGTGAGCGTTTCTTGTGTCAGAGACATAGAAGGGAGCTCTACTTCCCAGGGTTATGAGGATCATGAGGTGAGGCATAAAGCACGCAGGACAAAGGAAGGGTGGTTGGTCAGAGCTCCTGCCATTCTTCAGAACAGACAGCACACCTAGAGCACGGGGCCTTCACTTATCATTTGTACTGTTCGCAGCTAAGGGCAAGCTGTTGCCGTGGCTACCGGGCTGCAGTGACCTTGTCCCTGGTCTCCTGTGACAACAGGTGAGACACATGATGAGACTTTCTAAGAAGCTCGGAACTAATGATAAGAAAAGCCATTATCCCCGAGATTCACGTAGAGACCCACCATGCCCACATTTCACTTCCAGTAATTCTAGCATTTGAAGTTAAAGCATTTCGAGTCCTTTCTGTTCATCATGCCTCCTAAACATGGCCAAGTAAGCCATCTGGCGCTCAGCTGTTCTAAAGCTGGAGGGAAAAAGTGACCATGGCTGGCGTTGGAGAGATGCAGTGCGAGGCATGCGGCGCCTGGGGGGGCTCAACTGGTTAAGTGTCCGACTCTTGATTTTGGCTCAGGTCGTGAGCTCAGGGTCGTGAGGCTGAGCCTTACATTGGACTCTGCACTCAGTGTGGAGCCTGCTTGGGATTCTCTCTCTCTGCCTCTGCCCCTCCCCTCTCGCACACATTCTCTAAAAATAAAATAGAAATCCTTAAGAAAAAAAAAAAAATAAAGCAGTGCGAGGCATCTTCAGGGCTGTTGGCAATGCCTGCCTTCCATTCTGCCTTTAGTTCCTCGCTCCTACATCAGATGACTTGACTGAAATCAAATGTCAGATCTGCCCAGGATGTGTCTGCTTATAGGCATATAAGCTTACGAATATTAACAACACTTATTATCAAAATTCCTACAATAACTGTGACTCAGATAATCTTGTCCCATTTAAAGAACTGTCAATGGTGTAATGCTGGATTAGGCAAGGTCCCGGTTTCTTTCTTTCTTTAAGATTTTATTTATTTATTTATTCGTCAGAGTGAGAAAGAGCGAACAAGCAGGGGAGAAGCTCCCCACGGAGCAGGGTGCCCGATGCGGGGCTCGATCCCAGGACCCTGGGATCATGACCTGAGCCGAAGGCTGCCGCTTAACCGACTGAGCCGCGCAGGCACCCCGAGGTCCCGGTTTCTTAAGAACGGAAGTTCCGCAGTAGAGAAGCTAGTACTGTTCTCCTACTTGTAAAGTCAGCACAGAAACAAAGGTCCCTCTGCCTGACAGGCTAATAGCAGCCATATTCCACTGAGACCCTAGTGCTGGAAACCTCAAACAGGTGAGGTGTGTGCCCTGGGAGGGAAAAACAAGAGGACGAAGAGGCGAGTCCCAGAGGACCATGCGACCGTGTGGAGGAGACCCCGGGGAACTTCGTGCTTACCTTGTTGGCACACTGCTTACACTGCTTCTCGTCCAGGCAATCCCCTGCCACTTTGGCCAGGGCAGGATCCAGCGGGTTATCCTTTAGGTCCAGCCATTTCAGGCTCTGAAGAGAGAGGACAGAGAGGCTGGTCAAGCCCAGGTTCACACAGAGGCCCTCAAGGTGAACCAAATGAGCGGGAAGAAAGCCCCAGCCTTCCGAGGCAGCACCCCCAAGGTGGTGTTCGTGCCAGCCACTCACGGCCGTGCTCCACCCGTCCCTGGGCCCTCGGCCTCGCCTGACACGAAACACTGGTTCCTGAACCGTTACCTTGAGCTGAGCAAAGCTGACGGGCAGGGTCACCAGCCTGTTGTTGAGGAGATCCAGGTGCTGGAGGTTGACCAGACGGCCAAAGTCGGCCGGCAGTTGCTGCAGTTTATTCTTACTCAGGTCCAGCTTCACCAGGTGTGTGAGGCCACAGAAATCCGCCTGGGACCAAGACAGGGAACACCTAAGCCCCGGGCTCACAGCTCGGAGTGACGATGCAGGTTAACCCTGACCCTGCCCGCCACCAGCTCTTCCACCTGGAAGGAGATGCAGCCGACCCCCAGCACTTCCGCTCTACGTAGTGAGATGCGTCCGGAGGGGCGCAAAGGAGGCACAAAGTAAGTGTGTGTCCCCTCATGCTCTGCGCACCCTCCAACCCGACCTCCACATTGCTCCTGCAGGGACTAGGGGCCCGTCCGGCCCCCCCACGGCACCCCAGGTTCTCCCTTCTCAGGAGCGCTCAAAGCGCAGCATGACCATCCGCTTCCCTAAAAAGATCGAACGCCCCTCAAGTACTCAGTCTTCTTCTCTGTTCCTTGCAGCACCTAGCACAGCACCCGTCTACAGTGTTGCTCCCACCTCGGCGCAGAGGCCCTGCTCACGCTCTCGGGGGACCTGTAACCGCCAGCGGACCGGCACTGCCAAGGAAGGCACGAACAACTGAACACATTCAGACTGAAAAGCGCACTGGGGGCCGCTGCGTGACTACCGACAGCACGCACAGCGGGCGGCAAGCACCTGCCACCACACTTTCACTAGACATGAAATGCCTCCTAGAAGCAGTGGGATCTCGGATGCTTTTTCATCGTGAGAAACGGTTCTTGCTGAGCTTCGAGAAGATGCTAGAGAGAATGAGGCCCAGGGGAATACTGACAGGGGAACAGACTAATGACCCAATGAAGAAACTGCCAACTTCTGAGACCCGATCCCCGAGCAGAGCCCAGGGGAGCTGGGCAGGGAGTGACACGGCCAGAGTGATCGCTGGTAAACACAACAACGGCAGCAACAGACTCAGGCCTGACAGTGAAGGCGCGCTGCTCTGGAGCCCAGACCTGCCATCACCCAGAAGGGGCTGAAGGGCTGAACCACTCCGGGGCCTACGAAGGTAAAGGACTGCAGACTGAAGACATAGCAAAGCATATAATGGAGAAGGAGAACTGGGAGAAGTTATGGAAGAAAAATCAAAAGGATCTGACCACAGGCTGGATGTGAACAAAAAAGTGTCGCAAAGTAATTCAAGGGTTGGGAGAACAATGATACAGTAGTCCCCAAAAGCCACATTTTTTTTCCTGTTCCTCATCAAAAGATACACAAGGAAGCTGTTCATAAACAGCTTTCTCCCTGGAATGCAGAGGAACGTACAGAATGGCCTCTACTCTCCTCTACACGATAAGGAGGTAAACTATTTTTCCAAAGGAATGAAATAAGGCAGAAAAAAAGATGACCCCAATAAGTGATTCAGCCAGCATTCTGTTGACTTTAGTTTTTTTTTTTTTAAAGATTTTATTGAGAGAAAGAACAAGCGTATGGGAGAGGCAGAGCGAGACGGAGAAGCAGGATCCCCGCTGAGCAGGGAGCCTGATGCGGGGCTCGATCCCAGGACCCTGGGATCATGACCTGAGCCGAAGGCAGACGCTTAACGACTGAGCCACCCAGGTGCCCCGACTTTAGTTTTTCATGGCCTGACTTTCCCACTGTTCTAAAGAATGAAGCCTCTACTGTGCTTCCCTTCTTGCTGAGATAAACCACCCCACCCCTCCCCCAGCATACTCCCATTCAGTTATAGCTTGTCTGCGGTCTGTCCTGAAATTACGGCTCTTAAGACATAACTCCCTTAAACAAGAAGGATCAGGGCTCTAGAAGGAAGTGTGCTCGCCTGCCAATCTTACCGGTAGACTAGTCAGTTTATTGCAGGACAGATCCAGTATGGTGGCCTTCGGGAGGGCAGCCTAGGAAAAGGAATGAGAACAAAATGTCAAATCAACACATGGAATGATTCAGTGACATGAAGCATTTTCCAGAGAAAATTCCCACAATTAGGAAGGCCTTTAAAAATTAGCACTGGAATATAATAGTAGTAATAATAATATAACAGCTGCATGCACCAACATTTACTACCTACCAAGTATATTACATTACAATCTTAATCCTCACAGCCCTGTAAAATGGGAACTATTATCACCATTTTATAAATGAGGAAATCTATGGGTATAAAGGTTAACTGGCTTGCCAAGGGCAGGGACACAGCTCTTCAGCAATGGAACTGGAATATGAACTGGAAGTCTGTTCTAACCTCCGCACTACAGAGCCAAGTGCCAAAGGCAAATGTAATTCATTAAAGGCAGGAAAAGGTAGGGCACCCAAAGTGACCCTAGTGTGCCGGTAGGAAACCTGGTGGGAAAAGCAGGGACTATGATCTAACTCCACTTTGGCAACAAACTAGTTGTGTAATCTTCCTGGGACCTCAGGCCTGTTTCCTGGCTGGGAGTTTGGGAATGGTTGGGGCGAGGGGGCGGTGGGCAGCAGCAACTGGATTCCAGCCAGTTTAAGCTGAGTTGGGAAGAGCCCTTGCCAACCAAGCAGTGACACTGCACAGTCTTCAAGGAAGGACGCCTCAGGGGCCAGGACAGCTAGCTGGGACTGCCAGCTTCCAAGAAATGCAAGGTTCCGGGCCACACCCAGGTCTACCCAGAGGCCTACTTCTCAGAGGAGTCATTCATTCATTTACTCATTCATTCTCCAAACAGCCAGCAACCACTCCGCGGGCGCCTACTTTGAGTCAAACACGGAGGTGAGTGCTGTGAAAGCCCCCCCAGATAGGAGGGGAGATTCACTCCTGACTCGTAAAAAGCTCAGGGTCGAACAAGCAGCACCTTCTCATCTGCTGGAACTGCGCCAAAGTGACACGTGTACATCCCCGGAAGAAAACTGGGGGCAGAGGTGGGCTTCCCGCGAACTTAGTCCCACTCCTCCCACCTAGTTTTAAGATCTGGAAACTGAGGCGTGCGAAAGGAGGCGGCCCGCACAAGGGCCTGCGCCAGTCTGGGGCGAGGACCTGGGCCTCGTGGGGCTCTACTGACCAGCTCCTTGACCGGGACCTCGTTCAGGTCGCTGAGGCTCAGGTCCAGCTCGTTGCCGTCCAGCTTGTCGCGGAGGTTCCCGCCCTTGCTACCGGCCTTGGTCATGGTGACGCCGGCCGAGCGGTCCCGGCTCCGGGGCCTCCGACGGGCAGGAGAGGGGCTGAGAAGCCGCTCGTCGGCTCAGTGGACTCGCACCCAACCGACAACGCCCGCGTCCGCCGCCGCCGCAGGTGCAAGACGCCGCCGTCTGCCCGACCGCCCGCTGCACTCTGAGCCCCGCGCCCAGCTCCCACGGGTGCCGCCGCGACGACGACCACTTCCGTGTCCACGTCACCTTCCGCGGCCACTGAGAAGGGCGGGGCCAGAGCGTCCAGGACGTGTGCGGGAGCGCCATCTGGCGCCGAGGAGGGCACACTGCAGGGGCCGCCACCTCCGGAAGGGTGGGGTTCAAAGTTGCGAGTTCGGTCACCCGGCTGAGCGGCCGTTTTCCCCCAGTGGCGCCGGGGTGCGTCACCGTTGCTGGCAGCGCCAGGAGGGGAAAGGGCACGGGACTGGGCGCCAGGAGTCCTGGATTGCATCCCAAACTGACTTCATCAGATCACCCCCATTCTCGTTGATTAGGAGCCAAAACTGCACGTCTTTCAAAATTGCTCCGGTCCTCTTTACTTAATCCCCAAATGATCATCACCCCGAAAATTCAGCCTCTGAATCTCTTATCTCCTCTTCCCTGCTCCAGCCCTTGTCCAGGTGGCCATCACCTCGCGCCTGGATTACTCTGAGTCTCTCTCCCTGCCATCCATCTCTACCCAGCTGCCCAGATGACCGTTCTAAAAATCTAACCAAGTCTTTCCTCTGCTTCAAACCCTTCAACCTCTGGCTACCTCTAGAATATGGACCACTCTCCTTTCTAGACTGGTCCATGCCTGCTTCTGCAGTCTCCTCACAAACCCCAGTCCCTCCTAGCCTGGGATGCTGCGTAGACTTCCATTAGGTGGCCTCTGATGTAGGAAACAAAGGCAGAAGAAAAATTATTAAATTTCCTTACTACCTACAACCCACTGATAAGTCCTTAAAACAGGCAGAGTGACATTGCTCTTGGAACTCAGCTGCCTCCATGTTAATACCTTGCTAAGGGCAAAGCAAGCCTGACCCCACCGCCGCCCCAGGATCCTGTAAGTCTACTTCGACATATAAAAATTCCTTTTGGAAACTTTATCTCTACCCCTATAAGATACATGTTGGCAATCATCCCGCAAGCATATGACTCACTGATATACATCTGAAGGGTCTCATGACTAAGGTTTTATTAGACAGTAATAAATGACCTTTTCCCAACAATAGCTAGCCCCCTCAAGGTCCTGGAAACCTTGCTTCCAAAATTCCTTAGAGACTTAGGCTATCCTTAACCCCCCTCCCAACTTGAAAGTATATAATGGGCCAGTCCTCGTGACCCCGGGGCAGCTCTTCCTGCCCACGGGTCTTGCCCCTGTGCTTTAATAAAACCACCTTTTTGTGCCAGAGATGTCTCAAGGATTCTTTCTTGGCCGCTGGCTTTGAACCCTAAGGTCTTTCCTACATCAGCCTCCACACCTTTCTCTCTCCTGGGATGGCCTTGCTTCCCAATGCACCTCTGTTTAGCTCATTTCTAGTCCTTCAGGAAACCTCCCCAGCAGGAAACCCAGAGCTAGTTAGGGCTCCCTCCTTGGGACTCTGATAATGTCCCACACGCTACCTTACTCTCAGAGGTGCTAGAGCTAGGTGGCTAAGGTGGGGCCTCTGGCTCTGCCAGTTGCTGTTTACGAAAGCTTAAGCAATCACCATGCCGTATTTAGGCATGGATAGATGAGAAATGTGCATAGTAATGGTACCTAGCTGGGAGAGTCTGGGGAGGACTGAATGAGCTTACCGAGCTTACTGTAGTGACTGGCATTTAGTAAGTACCTGATAAATATTAGCCATAATTCACAACTTGCCTTGTGTTATACTTATCTTTATGTGTCTGTCCTCGGACTGTGAGGGAGGGGTTTTGTCTTTGTATCCCCAGGGTCTGAGTGTCTGAGGCATGGTGGTTCTCATTCAAAAGTCTGCTGAATGAATGAATGAATAAATGAACAAACAAGTGAAGCACTTTACACACTTCACACCTCAGTTTGCTCATCTTTAAAATGGGCACATCAAAGCTTATCTCAGAGAGCAACTGTGAAGACCAAATGAAGTCAGTGCCATGACATATTCATTTCACAAATCCTTGTGCACACCCCTCCCACCCCCAACAAGGCACTGTGCCAGGCTTCTGGGAACCAGACAAGGCAATTGTATAATTATACATTAGCACTTGGCAATCTCTAAAGCCCTTGAGCATCCATTATCTCACTGTGATAAAGTACACAAAAAGACTATACAGCGCATTTTATTGTTCTCTCTCTCCCTTTTTTAGAGAGAACATGCACTCATGTGAGTTGGTGGGGGGGAGAGAATCTGAAGGGGGGGCTGGATCTCACGACCCTGAGATCATGACTGACCTGAGCCAAAATCAAGAGCCCGACGCTTAACCCCTTAACTGACTGAGCCTGCCAGACGCCCCTGTTGTCTCTTTTTTATTAAGGAAGAAACTCAGGGAGAAGTAACTTGTCCTCAGTCCCATAGGGGCAGACCCAAATCTTTTGATTCCAAATCCGGTTTGTTCTCACTACACCCTCTCATCCCTGCCCCCAAGGGACCTACAATCAACACAAGTAATTATTATATAAAGTAGAAAGGATAAGGGCCCTACCACATACAGACAAAACCTGTGTAAATGTACAGGGCTGCGGGTGGGTATGTGTTTGAGACTGATAACATCAGACTTACATATTTAAGAGCATTCTGTCCAGGGCTATGATTTACATATGTTATTTCTTTTAACTCACAACAGCCTTATAAGGCAGACATTATTTCGGTTTTTCAAAGAAAGTAACTGAGGCTCAAAGAGGTCAACTACTTAGCTATTTAAAGACAGTCGTGGTAAGTAGGTGAATGTATTTCACGACACGTGGGTCATACTCAGCATGGTGGAGAAAAAGAGCCTGGAGGAAGGAAGGGAGCAGTAAGGCACCATGGAGGAGGCGGCATTTAAGTCGGGCTTGGAAGAATGGGTCAGATGCAGACGGGCAGAGTCACAGCCCAGGACGTGGGGTGGAAGAGTGAGCAATTGACAGCAGCTGTTCACCCTGAGAAAGGTTTTTTGTTGTTGCTGCTGCTGTTGTTGTTGTCTTACTTCCCTAAGGCAGCTTGATGAGAAAGTGGAGCCTGTCATCTGTGGGCAGGTTTTCCTTGGGAACAATAGACTGGCCCTGGGCTGCAGGGCCGATCAGGTCGTGATCCCGGGGTCCTGGGATGATCAAGCCCCACAATGGGCTCCCTAAGGAGAACCTGCTTCTCCCTCTTCCACTCCTCCTGCTTGTGTTCCCTCTCAAACTGTCTCTCTCTCTCTCTCAAATAAATAAATAAAACCTTAAATTAATTAATTAATTAAATAAATAAATAAATAAAGTTTTTCAGTTTTGAGTTGCCAGAAAATTGTGATTGTTTTAAGATCCTATCTGCCTGTGTCTGCCATCAATTCCTGGTTGTGACTGAAGTAATGTTACTCTGCAGAGCAGTTCAGGACAAGTTCCCAATTTTCACTTTCAGTGTGAATATCAGAAACAGCAGTTTTTAGAACAATTTTTTGTCAGCCTCGTTGTTTGTTTTTTGTTTTGGGTACTGGCTACCAGATCGGACAGGCAGAGAGTGAGTGTTATGTTGTCGCTGGGCACCGTCATCTCTACTTTCAAAATGAGAATCCAGGGGTGCCTGGCTGCCTCAGTCGGTAAAGCATCTGAATCTTGATCTCAGAGTCATGAGCTCAAGTCCCACACTGGGCGTGGAGCCTACTTTAAGAACACACACACACACACAAAACAAAATGAGAACCCTTCCTCATCCTCCTCTCTCTTTTCCTTTGCCAGGGCTGCTAGCAGTCTCTATTTTCCTCCTGTCCTTCGGGAGCTCTGCATTTCTACCCAGACAGCTCCCACCTCAGACATCCAGTGAAGAAGATTCTTTAAAAGGGACATTTTTCATATCCAGTCAATTTCAACAGAGAGCTATGAAAAATTACACCAGAGGTAAGAAATGTGCCCAGGGTCATTGAGAGAAAAGGTGGCAGAGCTGGATTTCTTCCCAGATCTGACTCCGAGGCTAATTGCAGGTCTGAGCAACCCCTTTGCACTCACTGCTTTGCTGTAAAAAACCTCACCAAACATGCTAGTCCCTGTACACGATCAATGGCACTCATCCAGAAGGCTGCTAGTAAAAAATTTTATTGAGGGGCGTCTGGTTGAGCTCAATTGGTTAAGTGTCCCACCCTTGATTTCAGTTCAGGTCGTGATCTCAGGGTTGTGAGATCCAGCCCCGCATGGCGCTCGGGGCTAGGCATGGAGCCTGCTTAAGATTTGCTCTCTCCTTCTTCCTCTACCTCTCCCCACCCATGCTTATGCTCTCTCTCTCTCAAAAAAATTTTTTTGTTGAGATAAAACATGTATGGGGCACCTGGCTGGCTCAGTTGGTAGAGCATATGACTCTTGAGCTCAGGGTCGTAGGTTCAAGCCCCACATTGGGTGTAGAGATTACTTAAAAATAAATAAAATCTAAAGAAAAAAAAAAAACCATGCACACTGTCTTAGGAAAATAAAACAAGAAAAAGGCTTTTTAGCAAAAAAAGCATTGGTTCTCTGCTCTACCCTTCCTCCCAGTCCCATGCTCCAAAAAGAACTCTTTTTTATTGTAACAAAATAGACATACATAAAACTAACCATTTTATTTTAACCATTTTAACAACTTTTTAAAAGATTTTATTTATTTATTTGAGAGAGAGAGAGAGCGCACGCATGCGAGGGTGAGGGCGAGAGCAGAGGAGGGAGAGAGACAAGCAGACTCTGTGCTGAGCATGGAGCCCTAGGAGAGGTTCCGTTCCAGGACCCCAAGGTCATGACCTGAGCCGAAGCCAAGATCAGATGCTTAACCAGCTGAACCACCCAGGCGCTCCCCATTTTAACCATTTTTAAGTGCCCAGTTCAGTGGCATTATGTTCCCTCGCACTGTTATGCAACCATCACCACCACCCATCTCCAGAACATTTTCATCTTCCCAAATAAAAACTCTATACCCTTTAAACACTAATTCCCCTCCCCCTCCCCACCCCTGGCAACCACCATTCTACTTCCAGTGGAATGTGACTACTTTAGGTACCTCGTGTAAGTGTTTGCTCTTTTGTGTCTGGCTCATTTTACTTAGCATGTTGTTCTCAAGGTTCATTTCTCTCTTATAGCACGTGTGAGAGTTTCCCTCCTTTTATAAGGCTGAATAATACTCCATTGTATGGACATACCACATTTTGTTTATCCACTCAATTACCTGCCAAGGGACATTTGGGTTGTTTCCGCTTTTTGGCTATTGTGAATAATGCTGCTACAAACATATGTGTACAAATGTCTGCTCAAGTTCCTACTTGCAATTCCTTGGAGTACAAACCTAGAGGTGGAGTTGCCAGAACACGGGAGTAATTATTTTTAACTTTTTGAGGAACTGCCATGCTGTTCTCCACAGTGTCTGCTCCATTTTATATTCTCACCACAACGCACAAGTCTTTCAGTTTTTCCACCTCCTTGCCAACACTTACTGTTTTGTTTTATTTTTTTTTTTTTAATAGCCATCCTCAGGGGTGGGAGGTGGTATCTCATTGTGGTTTTGATTTGCATTTCCCTAATGACTACTGATGTTGAGTGCCTTGTCATTTGTATTTTTGTGTTGAGCATCTTTCCACGTGCTTATTGGCCGTTGTATGTCTTCTTTGGAGAAACGTCTGTTCAAACCAAAGGGAACCATTTTGAAAGATTTTAACCGTGTATGCTTTATCTTCTGTTATTTGCCTCTATATATTATATGTATTCAGCCATTTCTTGATTTTGTTTGATAGGGGAGGATTTGCATGGCTGTGTCTCCTCCCCAAGTGCTCCTAATACAGTTTGTTATTTTCGTACATAGACTGGTTACCTGTGCAACTTTAAATAACATACTCCTTTATTTCATGTTCCATCATCGACAGACAGGATCTCTTGAAGACTCAAGTTAAGGTAGGTATATCTGCCTGGCCCCTCCATCTCCTACCCCTTCCTTCTCTACTTCTGTCACGTATGACTTCTGAGGTGTGTAGCGTTTACCTTCTGTTCCCTGTGATGAACTCTTCTGAACTTTATTCATAGGTTGATACTAAGACTTTTTTAAAAGATTGATTAAATGCGGGGCGCCTGGGTGGCATAATTGGTTAAATGACCAACTTAGGTTTCAGCTCAAGTCATGATCTCAGGGTCATGAGATCGAGCCCCGTGTTGGGCTCCACGCTCAACATGGAGTCTGCTTGAGATTCTCTCTCTCTCTCTCTCCCTGCCCCTCCTGCTTGTGCTCTCTCTCTCAAATAAATAATCTTTTTTTAAAAGATCAATAAATGGCGTTTACATTTTGAGCCCATTTTTGAAGCACAGAAGGGAAGGATATTGGCAAAAGAGAAGGGCTAAGGGCTTTCTCAGGCTAGCCAGTGGCCTGAGTAGAATCACAGGCACCATAAACCATCCAAGTCAGGGGCTGGGCTTGGGCAGAAAGCCGCTTGGGAAGCTGTATAGTTGGTCGAAGGTAGAGGGAGGAAAGCTGCAGGGACTGGTTGGTGACGTGCCCTGCTCACCACCCTCTCAAAGTGACCCAAGAGTTCTGGTCAACAGACTCAGGGACCCCCACGTTAGGCACTATCACTTTGTTTCCTCCCAGACGTTTTCTCCTTTCATGGAACCAGCGCCTACCAGATCTCTCAAGGCTTTGCAGAGAGGAAAAATAATTCCTCCTCCTAAAAAAGTTTGCAACACTGAACACAGAGGAAAGTCTCAGAGCGTAGACACAGGAGGAAGGAGAGGATGGAGGGAGAAGCTAACAATCAACGTAAAAGGGTCAAATACTAGTTCTGTGCCCCAATCCTTACCCCACCCCATTGCATGAGGCTGGTATTATTGTCCCCATTTTATTTTATTTATTTTTAAAGATCTCATTTATTTATTGGAGAGAGAGAGCATGCACGCAGGAGCAGGGGCAGAGGAGAGGGAGAAGCAGACTCCCCGCTGAGCAGGGAGCCTGTATCAGGGCTCCATCCCAAGACCCCAGGATCATGACCCGAGCTGAAGGCAGATGTCCACCACCACCCAGGTGCCTCTGTTGCTCCCATTTTAAAGATGATGACTGAAGCTGGAGAGGCCCTGTGACTTCCCCAAAGCTACCAAGTAAGTGTGGCCTGAGCCTTGGCCTATGTTCACTGTGCTCACCTTGACCTTGGGCAAGTAGCTGAACCTCCCTGGGTCTCGGTTTCTTTTTCTTTTTTTCTTTTCTTTCTTTCTTTCTTTCCTTCCTTCCTTCCTTCCTTCCTTCCTTCTTCCTTCCTTCCTTCCTTCCTTCCTTCCTTCCTTCTTTCTTTCTTCCTTCCTTCCTTCCTTCCTTCCTTCCTTCCTTTCTTTTATTTTAAGTCATCTCTACATCCAACGTGGGGCTTGAACTCACAACCCTGAGATCAAGAGTCGCAGGCTCCACCACCGACTGAGCCAGCCGGGTGCCCCTCAGTTTCCTCATCCATAAAAACAGCAACACATTCCAAGGCATGCTTGTTCCTTGCAGGGTCATCGTGAAGGCTAGAGAGAACATCTTTGAAGAGTTTGGCTTGTGGAAGATACCCTGATACTGGCAGCTATTATTCCCTGGCCCTGGTGTCTGGGAAGTCAGGGAAGCCCGAGTATGGAGAACTGAGTCTGGCGCAAGTTCAAGGAGGACCTCATCCTTCTCTCCCCTCTGCCCCCACAGCCCCCAGGGCTGACCCTTGAACTAGCAAGGAAACTAGAAGTGTCTGTGAGAACAATATCCACCCACCACTTCACAGGGCGAGCGCCACCCAGCAAGGTGCTGGCAGTGCTGACCCCCTGGACGTGGGATGTGCCCCGGGGCATTCCCTTCCTGGGGCAGGCTATCAGAGTCAGCAAGTTAGTCTCTTTAGGAAGGTGTGCCCTTGCAAGCTCAGCTCCTCATAATTTCTCTACAACCCACCCCATCTTCCTTCCTCCCCCATCTCCACACAACTTGGAAGTGCGCAGACCTTCCCCAGGAGTCAGGGCTCCAGGGGGATCCGAGGTCACTCTCAGGATGATGCCCTTAAGCAGCACAGTCCCCTTCCCGGGACCTCAGTTGAGCCAAAGGATCGTGATCAGGGCAAAGGTCTTTTACAGCCAGGCCCCGCCCCTAACGATGCTTTCTGCTTGGCCGATTTTCATCGCTGCCCCTGGGGCTGGAAAGGGGAGGTCACCCCGCCACACCCTTCCCCCCACGCCCATTGCTATCCTCCTCCTCCTCTGGAGGAAGGGTCAAGACAGCGTGAACCTGACAGGGATGCCACTTTCTGGTGCCCAGCGCCACCTTTCCCAGCCAGAACCGGAGCTGGAACAGGCGGAGCCTCTGTACAGCGGCTTTCCATTCACGCCTCGGGCAGGGCGCGGGATTGTGCCCTAGGCCCGAAATAGTGGGGCAGATGGGGGATAAGAAGCACAGTTTCCAGTCCCAGATGCCACCCTTCGCGGTGCACTGCGGGGGTCAAGCCTGCCCCGTGAGGGACGGGGTACCAACTGGCGTCCCTTTAGCTGACTTCTGGCCCCAGAGGGGACTCGCCCACCGCACTCTTGTCCTGGCTTCCTCCCCACCCAGCGCGGGCCCTCTGCTCCAGCTGGCACGCCTCGGAGGCTGGGGGGGTGAGGGGGTGGGGGGTAGGGGGGGTGGGCTTCGCGCCGGCCCCCTTGGCCTCCGGCTCGCAACCCCCGGAGCGGGGGGACAGCACAGGACCCGCGCGCTAAACGGGGCTCCCGGGATGGACGCGTCTGGGCCTGGCCGCCCGGCCCGCACTCACGGCCCGCGGGCTCCCCCTCTGCGAAATCAACAAGCCCTCGCGCCCCCAAACCTGAAGAACCTCTCTTCAGGCCTCTAGTGGTCGGGAGGGGAGCCGGCCGCAGCCCGAGGCCTTCGGATCCGGAGGGAAAGCCGTGGCACGTCTTCGAGGTGGGAGGGGAGGGCCCCGCGGGTCCGAGGGGAAGGTGGCCCGGCGCGTAGCCGTTTCCTCCCCGCCTCGCCTCGCCCCGCCCCGCCCGGCCGGACCGAGTCCTCCGCACTCCATAGGCAGAGGCGACCCTCCCCGCCTCCCCGCCCGCTCCGCGCTCGCCCCGCCTCGGCTCACTTTAAAAGTTTCCTCGGGCCGGGACGCGCGGAGAGAGCCATGGCCATCTGCGTCGGGATGCTGCGCCTCGCGAGGCTGCGCGCCAGGGGCCCGGGGGTGCTGGGGACCCGCGCCGTCCTCGCCCGGGGTTGGCAGGAAGCGAGATTGCAGGGCGTCCGCCCCCTCAGGTACGCGAGCCCGGGGAAGGAGGGGGCGGCCCGGCCTCCCCCCCCCCCCCCGGGAGGGAGTTTGGTGGGGGAGGGGGGTCTTGCAGAGCTTCCCTGGGGGCCGGTGCCACTCTGGCCGGCAGGCCCGAGGCTGCCGCACTCTGGATGGCACGTGCTGGGGAGCGGGTATCCCGCACCCAGCGCCTAGGCAGCAGGAAATGCTGGCCTGGCTCGCGCCGACTGGGGCTGCAGCTGGTGGCCGGCAGTGACCCTGCACGGACTCTGAGTTCTGGTCCAGGACTCTTGGTTCTTTCCAAGCAGGAGCACACCGGGGGCCAGGAGCCTGGGCCTTCGGCGGTCTAGCCTGAGAAGGAGGGGCAGGGGCAAGGCTGCGTCTTCAGAACACACTGTCTCTGAGCTGGAACGCCCTTCAGGGGTAAACGTGGGGATCTTTGGCCTGTCTTGCCAGTCCGCTAAGCTCAGCGGTCTCCCCTCTCCTCATTAGGTGCTGACGAACATTGCTTTTGCACCTTGCTACCTGCTGGGCCTGTTCTCTTCTGTCCTCAGTGCAAAAGGTGGGATGGGGGCTGGCAGGTGCCATTCCCCAGAGCATAGCTGCATCTCTAGCAGTGTAGTAAGTAGTAAGTAGTTCACTTGTGTGAACGTGTGTTCCTTGCGTAAGCAGAGCTGGGCTCCTGCTGATGGTATCAGGGGTGGTTATCTTCAGCACCCACAGGGGGAGAGGCCTGGGCACCACTGTGCGTGCCCTGCCCCCCAGATGGGCCAGGAACTAAGTCAGGGGGGAAAAGGGAGGAGAACAAAGGGGCTTCTCCTCTGAGAGGACTGTTTGGTTAACAAAAATAGGATGGGGGGGGCGGTTGGAGGGAGATGCAAATTCCTCTTTTGGCTAAAACTCCAAGATCACAACGTTTTGAACTTGCTGGTTCCTGATAACTAGAAAGCATGCAGTGCTTTAAGATGGCTATGCCTAATTTTCTGGGAAAACCCTGTGGCCCAAGGCTGGTCAGTAGATGGGTTTGTGATGAAGACAGCTGGGTTTAGGGGCGCCCGGGTGGCTCAGTCGGTGAAGCGTCTGCCTTCGGCTCAGGTCATGATCCCAGGGTGTTGGGATCGAGTCCGGGCATCCGGCTCCCTGCTCAGCGGGGAGCCTGCTTCTCCCTCCCCCTGCTTGTGCTCTCTCTCTCTGACAAATAAATAAAAAATCTTAAAAAAGAAAGAAAGAAAGAAAAGACAGCTGGGTTTTCTCACGGTGCCTCCTAGGCAGGTTCCACCATCGCTACCCCGAGCCTCTAAGCCCCACCTCTGGACTCCTCAGTGAGAGCCCTCTTACAATGTGAGGACCCCAAGGAAAGTTACTCCTAAAAGCATACATGTTTCATGATGCTCAATCAGGCAACTTCTGGTCACGTGGCAAAACTCCTGACCTTTGACATTTTTGTGTATAAACAGCAGAACCCTTACCTGGTCCAGGCCTACAGTCTCAGCGTATAGGCATCAGGCCTCAGAGAAATTCTGCCTCTGCAGAAGGAGGAGATCCATTTGTCCAGAGAGAGGTTTCCTGAACATTTGGCCTGATTCCTTCCCATCCCTTCCATGTGCTTGAACCCTTTTCTACTGACTATGGTGATTTGGCCTGATTTCACTCCCTCTTTCCCCTTCAGAGACCCTCCAGAGTCTCAAGCATTCAACAGACATTCCTGAGTACATATGTCATGTCAAGCACCGGTGGGTACTATGGATATAGAAGCCAAAGAACCCAGCCTTCCAGAGACTTGCAGCCTAGTGGGGGAAAAGATAAGTCAGGTCATCACTACTCAGTGTTCTAAGTGTAATGGTAAGGAAAGCTCCTGGACTTCTGCTCTCTGCTTTTTCTTTCTTTCTTTTTTTTTTTTTAAGATTTTATTTGTTTATTTGACAGAGAGAGACACAGCGAGAGAGGGAACACAAGCAGGGGGAATGGGAGAAGGAGAAGCAGGCTTCCTGCCGAGCAGGGAGCCCGACGCGGGGCTCGATCCCAGGACCCTGAGATCATGACCTGAGCCAAAGGCAGACGCTTGAGCCACCCAGGCGCCCCCTGCTCTCTGCTTTTTCTGATCTAGTCACACATAAAGCCTGCTTTTCTGCTGCCCAACCCTACCCCCCTCCCCAGGCCTATGACTTATCAGATTCCCAGTTTTGCCTGTTAGGAAAAAGCAAGAACTTTGAAGCCAAACTGCCTTGGGTTACAGCCCTGGCTTCTCCACCTACCCACTGTGTGACCTTGAGTGCATTACCTAACCTCTGAGCGGGGCGAGTTTGTCATTAATGCTACCTACTTGCTGGGTTGACAAATTCTTGCTCTTCTCAACCTTTCCTCTGGGGTCGGTCTGGTCCCTGAGACCTTCAAATGGTGTCTGGGTAGGAATTCCAACTGATTTAAAAGTAGGAGAGGGGCACCTGTGTGGTTCAGCCAGTTAAGCGACTCTTGATTTCGACTCAGGTTCTGGGATCGAGTCCCACATCGCGCTACTTGCTCAGTGGGGAGCCTGCTTCTCCCTCTGCCTGCCACTCCCCCTGCTTGTATTCTCTTTCTCTCTCTTTCTGGCAAATAAATCTAAAAAAAAAAAA